>NW_022170510.1:16847472-17290531 GCF_008802855.1 Photinus pyralis | reverse complement strand
TGTACTGTTTACTTGTACGTTAAATAATTATTAGTACCTTGTACTTATACTATTTATTCGAAGAAAACCACGACAGTAGACATCATTCTTAGTTCTATTGCCAACCTTACTCTATCGCATACATAACTAAAATATAATAGTTGATACCAACTTAAACATTACATATACCCCCCTCTTAAGTTACAAATACAATAACAAATATAACTAAACATCATAAATGATTTTCGGTTTCCTAATCCTTTCGGATCGTCTTAAAGTAATTTCGGTAATTGGTTCTACATTATTATTCTTAACTGTACTTTGAGATGTCAAACTCGGTTCAATATCCTTACTTACAATTGTAGGATCCATTGAATCGGTTTTGTTCTCTACAATCGGTTTGTCTCTTTGTGTAGTAGCTTCATTACAATGTACAATATTATCTGTATTAACAATGGAATGCTCCTTTTCAATAACTGAATTTTTAACAATTTCCATATCACTATTAGGTTCATAATCTATCATCTGATTGGTGTGTCTTTTCCAAGTTAAGTTATCTTTAGTTTTAACTAAATAAATATCATTTGTAATTTGCTTAGATATGACTGCTTTTACCCATTTCGAATTTATAAAATCCCTGACCATAACATCCTGACCTATTTCCCAGTTTACTTTCCTTTTACCTCCAAAATTCATTTCTTGTTTTTGTTGTTTACTTTCAATTTTATTTCTTAAGTTACTACCTGGTTTAATTTTGTCTAATCTGGTTATCATCTTCCTACCTATTTGTAGCTCAGAAGGACTCAAACCTGTTGTACAATGTGGCGTTGTTCGATAAGCGAACAAATAATTGTGCAATGCTTGTTGTAATGGTAAGTATTTAACTAGTATTTTGATTTTGTTTTTAAACGTACGAACAGCATTCTCCGCCGCTCCGTTACCTTGAGGACAGTATGGTGCTGTAGTCTGATGAACTACACCATTATTACGTAAAAAATTTTGAAATTCTTGTGACATAAAACTGCTACCATTGTCTGTAACTAATTTGTTTGGAATTCCCCACAATGAAAAATATTCACGAAAACATTCTATTGTTTTAGCAGCTGTGATATTACTCATGATTTTGATATCTACCCACTTTGAATATGCATCCGTAATGATTAAAAATTGCTTATTCAAAAAAGGTCCTGCAAAATCCGCATGCAATCTGATATTTGGACCAGTCGGCCACGACCAATTATTAATTTTAGTTTTTGCTGGAAAATCTTTCTCTTCTAAACACGCTTCGCAGCTCTTAACTAGCGTTTCTAAATCATTATCTAGTGAAGGCCACCAAACGTAGCTACGACTCAACATTTTCATTTTTACTAAGCCCATGTGTCCAATATGCAGTTCACCTAATAATTTTGATTGTAAAGCATCAGGAATAACCACTCTGTAACCCCTTAAAATACATCCTTGATCAATATACAGTTCTCGTCTCTTGTTAAAATAAGGATTTAATTCCGGTGACTGTAACTGTGTTGGCCATCCGTTTTCAATATTTTTGTAAACTTGAGCTAATATGATATCTTTTTCCGTAAATTTCCTGATTACTTGATCTGTTAAACAAGGAATGTTATCGGTTACATATGATAAATATGAAGTATCTATTTCATCGACATTACTTAGTTTGCTTGGTAATCTAGATAGCCCATCTGCTACATTATTTTGAATACCTTTCACATATTGTATATCATAGTCATACCCACTTAAAAATAATGCCCATCTTTGAATTCTGTTAGCCGTCATTTCTGGAATGCCTTTAGTCGGCCCAAAAATAATTGTTAAAGGTTTGTGATCAGTACATAGGACAAATTTACGTCCAAATAAATATTGATGAAACTTTCTGACTGCAAATACAATAGCAAGCGCTTCTTTTTCTAATTGAGAATAACGTTTCTCTGTATCTGAAAGTGCTCTAGAAACATATGCTATTGGTCTCTCATCACCATTAGGTAATATATGAGCAATAACACCACCTATACCCACTGGACTGGCGTCTGTGTTTAAATGCAATTCTAATTTCGGATTATAGTGAACTAATATTTGTTCAGATGTCAACAACTCTTTTACTTTGCGAAAAACCCTAACTTGTTCCTCATACCATTCCCACTTTTGATCATGTTTCAATAATTTATATAAAGGTTGTAATAAAGTAGATAAATTAGGTAAAAATTTAGCATAATAATTTACTGTGCCAAGAAATGCTTTCAATTCCTTCACATTTTCAGGTTTTGGTGCCTTTTGTATAGCTTCAATTTTGTCAATGGACATACTAATACCCTCTGAATCTATTTTGTGTCCTAGATATGTAACACTATCTTTGAGAAATGCACACTTATTCTTCTTTAATGTTAACCCTGCATCCTTTAGTTTATTCAATACCTGTTCAAGAGTTTTTAAATGTTCAACTCGATTCTTTCCAGTTATACAAATATCATCGAAGAATATCCCTACATTTTCAATGTTGCCTAATAATTTAGTTATCATTTTCTGGAATTTCTTTGCTGCTGGCTTAACCCCGTAAGGTAAGCGATTATATTTGAATAAACCTCTATGAGTTGAAATTGTGGTTATTAATTTTGATTCCTCGTCTAATTCTAATTGCTGATAAGCCATACTAAGATCTAACTTCGTAAACTGTTGACCGCCACAGAATTTTGAAAATATATCCTCAACTTTTGGAATAGGAAAACTGCCATCCTTAAGAAACTTATTTACAGTTACCTTATAATCCCCACAAATCCTAACAGAACCATCCTTCTTTAATATTGGCACTATAGGAGTTGCCCAATCTGAATATGGTACTTCTTCTAAAATCCCTTCATTAATTAGTTTATTTAATTCTAAATCAACTTTGCTTTTAAGAGCATAAGCTAGAGGACGATGCTTTAGGAAAATCGGATTCCCTTTAAAATTTTCATTCATTTCTAGATGTAGTTTCTCTTTATTGTATAAACCTACCTTTTCTGTAAATATGCTGTCAAATTTTTTTAATAGATTATTTAAATCTGAATCGTCATTTTTAAATGCTGAGTTGCAAATTAAATTTACATGATTACCTTCAAAATCGATGTTGACTTTTAATTTCTTTAACCAGACTCTCCCTATTATCGGAGGACCGCCATTGGGAACAACGTACAGATCCAAACTGTACACATTACCTTTCCATTTAACCTGTGCTTTCATTATACCTATAGGAACGATCGAATCGCCTACGTAACTCCTGAAAATGTCATTTGTAGTAAACAATCGGTTACCCTTGAAAAACTTAACATAAAATTCTTTAGAAACTGCAGATATATTTGATCCTGTGTCAACTTGAAAATCAACTATCTTATTCTCAATTAACAATTTTATAGTAATAGGATTGACTTTCGTTTTGCTCATATTATTAAAATTTACTTCGTGTGAACCATTGCAATTTGATTCGACACTCTTATATTTCTCTGCATTTTCCTCAGAAATATTGAATAGCACATCTAAATCTAAATTTGGGTCTTCATCTACTTGAACCTTGACCTCATTGTCCACATGAAATAAAATTTCCTGTTCCGTGTCACTTCCATACGATAATTCGTCTTCCACTTGATTTTCACTCGATTCTCCCCTCATGTAGTGGTTTCTGTTTGAAATGTGACCTCTCCTGCATGTTCTACTTGTGTGGCCCCTCTTGCCGCAACCGCTGCAATAACTGCTCCGGAATTTACAATTTTTGGCGTAGTGACCTTGTCCACCGCAACAATAACAACTTGTCTTTTTAAAATCAGCCGATTGCTGTCGGACGTTGACCCCTTGTTTTGGTCGCTCTGTACTTTGTGAATCACTGCCTTTATTGAAACTAGTGCTGCTGTTACGTTTATACGTTGGTTCTTTGCGTTTAAAATAATTGACAGAATTGACTTGCACTTCGCTTTTGTTCATTATAGCACTCACGTCCCGATTAGCCGCTTCGAGGCTTAATGTGATTTCAACCGCCTTCTTGTACGTCAACTGTTCTTCCGCCAATAGTTTGCGTTTAGCTGTTTCACTTCTCACTCCCCACACTAGTTGATCAGTTAAACTCGATTCTAAATTGTCTCCAAAATCGCAATTGATAGACAGTTGTTTTAGACTAGCAAGATACTCCGAAACTGTTTCTTCATCACCCTGCTTTCGGTTCTTGAACTTATAACGCTGCGCAATTTTGTTTGGTGTTGGCTGTAAATGTTCTAGCATTAGCTTCTTTAATTCCTCAAATGATTTTTCTGCCGGCACTCCGGGAGTGCAAAGATCCTTAATTAGAGAATATCCTTCAGACCCGACAAGTGTTAACAATATTGGTACTTTCTTTTCTTTAGGTACATCATTGGCTATAAAGTACTGTTCCAATCTCTCCGTCCATAATCTCCAATTTCCTTTCTGAACGCAAAATTCTTCAATGTGACCAAACGTGCTTGCCGCCATTTTGTTGTATGTCGTGTAGTGTATACGTAAATTGTCGTGTACTCCTTGAATACAGACCCCAGTTTGATTTCACCCACGAATCACCTTTTACACTCGTCGCCAATTGTACTGTTTACTTGTACGTTAAATAATTATTAGTACCTTGTACTTATACTATTTATTCGAAGAAAACCACGACAGTAGACATCATTCTTAGTTCTATTGCCAACCTTACTCTATCGCATACATAACTAAAATATAATAGTTGATACCAACTTAAACATTACAGAAAACCTACCCACAATTGATAGGAGACGTAGACGGATACGTGGAGGGAAGAAGGAGAGAACCAGCAGGGTTGCGGAAATCGTAATCAAGAAGCACCGATGCATTGAGGTGGAGAAATTTTAAGGAAAACGACTAACAATCATAGGATGCCACATCCCCTCGGACAAAAGAGGGCAAGGCGGAACTCAAAAATCGAAGTGAAACAACAAAAAAAGTGCGAAAAGAACCTGGGTATCATACTAGGCGACTTCAATGCACAACTAGGCAGACTGGACGGAAATGAATAGGAGGAAGGGAACGGCAGCGACCTTTACGAACTTGGTACACCTACATGGACTGAGGGTAGAAAATATATTCGGCAAGTCCAAAATGGTAACATGTAATCAAAGGAAATAAGCGTCACGAACACAGCAGACATATGGGCAAAAACAGTAGGATCGGACCACAAAATGGTAAAGGGGAAAGTAAAGAGGGGGGAGGGGAAGAAGAGAACAGGAAGGAAAGGACAAGGAGCACAACGGGGAAACCGAAGGGCGGAATGTGAAACTTCTGTCAGGGGAGAAGAAAAGAAAGGAGTACCGAAAGCAGGTGGTAAAAGACTAGAAGCAAAAAGAAAAAGGGGATGGGATACCATATGGAAAAAGATCGGCGAAACAATCAAAGAAGCAACAAGGAAAACACTAGGGAAACAGAAACCGCCCATGTGACCGAACAGAAAGCGGGCCAAAACCCACACTAACCTGAAACAAAGAAGAAGCTAAGGGAAGCCAAGGAAGAAGAAAACAGAGCCTATGAGCAACACGAAATCAAGGAATTCGCCGAGTTCGCGGAGAACATCACCAAACTCAGACCAATGGAGAGGACTACGGAAATGTAATGGTATAGGCACATCAGAAAATATAAAAGGAGGAAACAAAGGGGAAACAGAAAATATACAGGGTGTACCATTAATATTGCGAAAAAATTCAGGGTGAGATTCCTTGCATAAAAATAAGAATAAAAGTTCATATAAACATGTAACAAAAATGCATATCGCACATTTCACTATTTGCGTAATTCATTTTGAAAAAGAAACCTAACAACTGTCAAATCGCTGTAAAGTAACGACTTTCATATAAAAAGTCAATGGCACTCTCGATAGAGTGATCCGACAAGTGATGATGTAGAGGAAACAAAAAAGTTTTATTTTCAATTGCATAATATTCAACGCCCTGTATCTCGGAAACGAGGCATTTTTGGAAACATGTTTATATGAACTTTTATTCTTAGTTTTATGCAAGGAATCTCACCCTGAATTTTCGCAATATTAATGATACACCCTGTATACCAATGACAGCGTGGGCGATGCTGGGACTACTCAAATTCCTAATCAACAGAACCATAAGTACACGCGTGGCAAAGGGAGTATACTAGTATACAATGGTTTTGGAAGAAAACCGAACACCAAAAGAAAACCAGGGGGATCAAACAAGGATGTCCGTTTCCCCAAGGCTCTTCGCGATAGCACTAGACCACGCTATAGAACAAACAAGGATGGTGGTGAGGAACCTTAGCATAGGCGACCATTTACAACTACCGACATTACTGGCGTACGCGGACGATCTACTCGTAATCGCGGATAATTTATAAGACACTGAGGACTTCGTCCAGGCCATCGGGATACTAGGTACACCCGGAAATGGTGGACCTACAAATATACAACGAAAAGAGCTACATGATGACAAGAGTGCCAGCAAACAACACCCCCAGTACAAAGAAGGAGAGAAGACCATAGCCGGGAAGGAGATAACCAAGAAGCACAAGATCAAATATATGGGAACGTATGTACATAAGCAGCACCCTCAGCAGGCACAACGCAGTGAAAGACAGAATAACCAACGCATTCAGAATCACACACGGAATCTGGAACTTTTTACGAGAAAAGAAAATACCGGACAGCTTGAAAATGATGATTTACAACACGATCGTAGCACCGACAATCTTATACGGAATTAACACTTCAGCGCCAACAAAGAGCAACAGACGAACATTGAGGAGGGCGGAGTGGAAGACACTCAGGATACTGAAGAAAACAGCAACCTGACAAGAAAGCAGAGAAGAGAACTATTAGAGGAAAAGACGATTGCCAGGAGACTGAAGATGAGGCAGATGAGATACTGGAGACATACCAACAGGAGGAACAAAGACCATATCATTCGGGCTGCTAAGATTCTATGTGCCTCGGAATGGAAGGTAGGCCGACCCTGCCAAACATGGAACACCACCATAAACCAAACGGTAGAGGTCTCGGGGATTACCATGGGAAGATGGGAAGAGAATGGCAGAGACAAACATCAAAGGAAGAAAGAAAGCAGAAGAATACTGGAGGTGGAGGAAGAATCAGCCACAAGGACAAGTAGCCAAGGGGAGGAGGAAAAGGGGACCGAAAGTAATGCGGGGAGAGGACAACAATAAAAAGAGCCTAACACGAGGGAAAACAGGAAAGGGAACGAGACCAAAGGATAGGAACATCGGAAGCCAATGAACGCCCGGAGAAGAAGCTATCACTAGAAAGCAGAGTTCCCTCTAAGACAGAATACCAGTGGCGAAGCTGTGGCCGTACCCGTTCGGGTCGGATAACACCCAGTTAGCCGCCCCCCCCACAACCCCCCCAATCCACTACATTGTTTGGCATATGTCGCGGCCCAGCGCGATGGCAACAAAGTAGTGGAGAAACGTCCCTGGTAGTGTCTACCAGGGACGCATCCTCGCGACAGTTGACTAAATCCTGGGAGAGGCGACGACGCCAGGCATATGTCAAAGTTTCAAGTTTCAAGTTTCAAAAGTGCGAAAGCTCATAAAATCTACGACTTTGTTTCCATATACATTTTCTTTAAAAAAAACGCATCGTTTTTCAGCTACGGGCTCTTGAAAGTGAGAAATTTAAAAAAACTCACGTTTTCGGTCGAACTTTTCTTCGAGGTCATTACCTGTTCAGTTTTAACGTATAAGTGAATGGTTGTAGGGAATTAAATTTCCTCAATTCCTCTCCATGAAGATCGTCTACGTCCTCTTCATCTTCTTCCAGGATTGGTGGAGAGTTAAAACAGCTCCCTTGGCAGTTGGCACAGACAATGGTAGGTACAAAATATATATGTCAGCCTTCTTGCACCCACAGCTAGCCCCGCAGTTAGTAGAGCACCGGCAAAAATGGCTTGTAATATTTCCTCCGGGGCTGGCGGAGCTGTGTTTTTTACTGGGAGAAGGTGTTCATCGTCACCTCTTTTCCAACCGCATTGTTCGAGAGGAAGTGATTTCTCCAACCACTGCTGAACTTGGAGAAACACTCTAAGAGAGTGTTACCGTGCTGAAGTTTTCGTTGGAGGAAGAGAGGGAAGATTTGGTTTAAGTTTGGTGGTTGACTTAACAAATACCCTGTAAATAAGGTGGCGATCAAGGTCATTTTCATCGCTGGGGTCTGGTACATATGGAGTAACATCTGTTCCCCAGCTTGAATAACTGCGTCAGGTGTTGGGGTTGTAAAAAACTTGAATAAACAAGTTCAGCAGTGGCTGGAGAAATCACTCCCTTCCGAACAATGGGGCTGGAAAAGAGGTGAAGATGGACACCCCAATTGCAAAATGATTCTAGAACAATTCCCCTAAAAGCATTCCAAAACCACAAATGCGCAGAAAATTTAGATCTGGTTTCTGGGATCTGTATCTGGTAATTGAATAATAAATGACATTTCAGACAACCTCATGTGTCATTAAATTTGTTTGCGTGCGTTTGGACAAAAATCGTTGTACTTAACGATTTGATTGGCAAAATTTTGAATCTATATCTTGTTGTCAAGAAATGAAGTTTTGGACATAAAATTTGCATACAATTGTCTAGTTTAAATATGGAACAAAACGTTGTTGTAATGCGCTTACGTACATATCGTTTCACGATTACCTACACATTTCACTTGTTTGTCTTTAGACGGTTGCCGTTCGCGAACCGTAAAAAAAACAATTGCGCAAAAATGCGTTCTGCTCTTTCCAGGATCGTATATATATGGACGGTTAAGGTAAAAATGGGTGCAAACTTTAAGGCGATTAGGGATGAGGAAGGCATCACGCGAATAATCAATCGTGACTCACCGTTTGTCTACAGAAATGGAGACAACGATCTGTATGGAGATTTAAAAACAAACTTTATTTATATCATATGCCCAAAAAACCAAACCTGCTTTTAAACATTTCGAAAAATTGTCGATCCAACATACAGACTTCTACGTTGCAAAATGTAAAATAGTCTACTTTCAAAAATAACAAGAAAAAGATTTTCGCCCTAAGGCGAAGTAACTTTATCGCATTTTCCATGCACAGATCAGTACATACTTCCCGAAAGGCTATAGGTACCTAACACTGTAACACAAGAATTATTATAGTTAAACAATTGGCCATGCCATGCTGACCATGCCGAATCTGTGATGCGCATATATGATTTATACTATTATACGAATACGATATGTTTGTCTTTACTAGAAACATCAGTGGTTAAAATTTCAAAAACAGATCTCCCTAAATGAAAAAGTTGACATTGTGCAGTTTGTGAGTGCGCACATTAATAGTCAAGATTTTTCTTCAAATTTGAGAAGGAAATTCGATTTGCAGGACTTTTGGTTGTTTTACTGTCCCTATCGAAAGGAGCTTGAGCAAGAAGGATTGTGTACAGTTGAGTTGAGAAAAGACCAGGAAATAATAAGACAGAAGACGAATAAATGAGGTTATGCGAATGTTTTGTGAGGTTATATTGCTATAAACATAAATTACCAATTATATGGCAATATTGTAAAAATAACTAATCAATTTGGAGATATATTGCGATATGTGTGGCGACACTGGTAGAAATAAACAAAACTAGGGGTAGAACGCAAGGATTTTTTCCTCCCGAGTCCTCGTGCTCTACCGAGTCTTTATGCTTTACCGAGTCCTATAGAACGGTTGCGTACTTTGCGGTTTTGCCCATGTGTGTTCGTTTTGTATTGTTGTGTAGTGGCGGGAAAACGTGGTCTTTGATTGTCAGTAATTTATTAGAATTCACTCGTATTTAGTTTTTGATTTGAATATGGAAGATTTAGTTAAACAGGCAAGTACCAGTGTTTATTATATTCTTAGAAAATTAAATATTACCAATATCTATCCGTTTTTTTTCAATAGTTTATTCCGAAAGAATTTACGTATTCGATTAAAATTGTGAAAACAATTGATGATGCAGTTATGGAGTTCAAGTTAGAGGTAGAATGTGAAGCGAGTGACTTCGAAATGTGGAAAGGGAAGTTTGAAGACCTTACAAAAACCAACTACACTGTAGGTATATTGATGAATATAATAAGTAATATATTGGGGGTTAATTACACCTACATACCTGAAATGTACACAACGCATCATTTCATAATGCCTACATTAAAAACCCTTAGAAATTATTGCTTGTAACATTTGCTTAAGTTGTTAGTATTGTGATTGTGTGAAAAACCATTTCCTTGTCGTTTCGCCATCTTCACTCAACTATTAAACTTAACTTGGTTTTTGTAAATGAGCAACGTAAGTAAATAGTCAGGTGTAGCGCCGAACGCATGCGCTCTATAGGACTCGGTAAAGCGTAAAGACTCGGTAGAGCACGAGGACTCGGGAGGATGCTTAAGGAAAAAATCCTTGCGGGTAGAACTTTCTTCCGTTTTATCATTTCAAGCTCAAACTTAGCCGAAACCGTCTATAGAAACAGTAACGGGTAGTAAGCACGCTCATTGTCTGACCCGAGTACTCATTGGCGAATCGAACTGTTAACAGCGGCCGTTACTGAAACTAAAAATTCGTCCAGTGGGACGCGTTGGGAATTCTGCTCGCGATCGTACGTAGACCGCTCCCACTCTCGTAGCTAGCCGATGTCTGTCGGTTTTTTACTCGAGCATAAAGAGATTTACAGTTGGTTTGTGGTGGTGCTCGATGGGAAAACGGACGTACGTCTACACTTCAAAATGTTCCAATAACCAATTTGCCGAATTGACGAAATGTGTCATGATCGACAGATCGTGCGGATGCAAACAATCCTGTGGGTTATTTCACGAAACATTTTGAATAGATTCAGTCATGAAAAAGTAGCTCACTGTTGAAAATGAGTGTCTAAAAGAGCAATTGGGAAACGTTAAAATTGTTGGAATATGTAGATACTATACGGAAATGAAGCTTCACTACGGACCGTACAAATGACGGATATGAAAAAATTTGGTGTGGCTAGCACAGATACCACCCGCACGATGCAATACAGTTCAGCCACATGAATATGGAAAAATGTCTAAAATTGGCGGTTTTTTTGTTACTTTGACACACTACGCATATTCTTCCTTTTATGTCTAAGAATATGTGTACCAAATTTGAGTCTAATCGGTTCAGCCGAAAATAAGAGCACAGAGAGATAGTTCGACGGACCGCCATCATCAAGATTTTGTTTGATTCAGATTCTTGGTGCTTCAAAACGTAAAAAAAGTGGAAGTCATTTTTTACCCTAATGGTCGCCGATCGTACATGAGGGTAACATTGTTTCTTGACCAAAATGTAAACAGGGTTGTTATTGTGCTTTGGCCCCAAACTGAATAATTTTGTCTTTTTGCAAAAAGATTACCTTGACAGGTCATCGCCCCAAATAGCCAGTGAAACTTTCGCTAAGACGATCTAAGTTCTGATTTGAAAATAACTTGCTTAAAAATCCCAGGAAGGACGTCGAAACAAATACGCAACGTAGTAGATTCTATTGCATGCAATGTGCATTCATCTGATATGGTAACATTATGCAATGTTAATTGGTTATAAATTACAACACAATTTTAAATCACATAAAGGATATTTTAAAATAAATGATCTACATTTTAATAAACAATTTACACAAAAAATTATATACAGGAAAAGTTAATAATTAAACTAACACAATGTTAGATATTGAACTTGCGCAGTCTATTACTTCATCGTAACCTTCATCTTGAACGTTTTCTTCGTCGTTTGTTTCTGTGGTTAAATGCGTATCAACTGAATAAATGTTTACATTCAATCCTGAATCGGAACAAGATCGTTTTTTGTACACTTTTAATGAACTAAAATCAGTTTGACTTTCACCAACAGGTACCAGAGAGACTTCCTCGTTCATAATATTTGATGTACTTAAGCTAGAATTCAGTCCATAGAACTTTGGATATTCTACGCCGGTTAATTTTTCTAAACTTCGGCCTCTACTTAAAAGTATACCGCCAACTTTAAAATCAGAATCCATCCTATACTCCAAATTGGAGGTCTCCGCATTTGACTCGTCCTGCTCCTTTTCTGTTGTAGAAAAAGAAGATTGCTCAATTTCTGACGTGACCGTACTAGCGGATTCGCACCCGCTCGACAAAGAGCCCTCGTCACTATCTATCGTGGTAAAATTAGTAGCTATCGTTAAATTTCCAAACCAGTTCCTTTCCAAAGTATCATTACAAGATTCAACAAATTCATTCGACAGCGATTCTTGAGCAAGTTGCTCCAAGATACGATTACTCTTTTCGTCAACGGAAAGGTCGGAGTTATCATCAAAAACGGTATTGTCACTAAACGTCACTTTACGTTTGTCCGAAACTTCCTCCACAACACTATCACAGACATTTTCTTTTTTGGTAAGTACACTATTTGCAGTCTGTTCACTATATGCTAAATTTGTTCGTCTTTCAAAAAGATTGCTAGCACTTTCATAATAACGTAATGGCGGCTTCTTCTTAGAAGAATGCGTCAACTGTTCGTCTTCCTCCTCCAAATTTTCTTCGATGCTAACGAGCTTTGGTGCAGATTTTGATCGTTCTAAAGGTGGACGGTAGTTGTTCGACCCGGTGCTTAAAAGAATTTTTCTTATGGGCATAGAAGGATTGTCGTAAATCGAATTGACCAGCGATAACCGAGCGTTTTGCCTTGAAACCTTATCCTTCTTAAACTCAGTCAGTGCCAAACGCAATGAATTCTTCAAGTTCCCCTCAAGTTGACTAGCAGTTGCGGATGATGAACATAAAACGGCGTGGCATCGTAATTCGTGGCGGAGGCGTTTTCCTTCGTGTCGATACACCCAGCAAAATATTCGAGGGAAATGCGAGGGAGCGGCACAAAACGTCAGTCTATTCGCCCAATACTCCGTTAAGCCGTGATCCTTTGTGGTCGCTTTTAAACCACCACCGCCGACTGTCAGCAGCATGCATACGTCAGGTCGCGATGATTGGGTGTAATTGCGCCATAAAGTTGCTAATGGTTTCTCTACACAACCATCACCTGTAATCAAAACAATCCCTAATTAAGAACTTTCAATTACCTAATTGTTACATAAACTTAAGAATAGGCTACCAATTTGTTTATTCTAAGTTGGTTCGTTATACTACGTCTACAAAAAGTAATCAACTTGCAGTGTAGGTACCAACAGAATGGGTTATAAGAGATCGTTAATATGCTCACAAAAGACGATTGACTCCATGTGGTAATTATAATCAATTAAGATTATAATTACCTACACTATTGCCAATTCTGAATAGCACAGAGGCGTGCACAAAATACGTAATGATTGGAAAGTATTTAGCTTTTTGAATTTCTCGTTTCCGGTAATATCTTCCAAAATTATGCGAGTCTCGTTAAAGAAATGAACGGCGTGGAAAATTTTTCACTATGGTGAAAGTAACCCTATTAAATAAGTTTACATTACACATTATTGCATCAAGATAACGTATTCATTTGTGAAATTTTTATGGCTTAAACAGCATTTAGTAATCGTATAATGTCGGTAATTTCTTAGGTGAGAACACCGCATCTTTATGTTTTAGAAATCTCGAAACAATATAAACGTTCGGTATGCAGGATTAGCCAACACCTTTCCTCCACGGATGCAAATGACTCATGAAAGAAGAAATCAACGATTTATTTGAATATTCGTAGATAGAAACTTTGCTTTCAGACAATACCCAATTGTTTTTTCGGTACTGTTTAATTTACCATAGTATCTATTTGCATGCATAGTTAATGAATGGATTATCGTTGCAACACTGTTGGAGTTCAATAACTAATATTTCAACCTCAATGGTAATACTACTATAAACAAAGTATAGTTATTTCAAAATAGGAATGTTAGCAGCTGGCCATGAATTTGTAAAACCAATCCGTATTAATAATTGTACGAGTATAAACGTTTTTGTAAAAGAATAATAATCAATGAATGGCGAATTAAACATAAATCTAAATTCCCATTGTGATGTTGTGTTGCTTGTATATACGAGTAGTTCGCCGCTAACTCAGTAAATAAATCCTCACATTATGAAACAAATTTAATGTTGGTTGTTGTTGTTGTTTGTTGTTTAATGCACAGCCAACGAAATCATTTTGGCCAGGGTCAATTGAACCAAACTCGAAATTCATTTTCTGTGATTTATGATAATTGTACTGTCAATAATGATTATAACTGTCCTCACTTATGTTTGATTTAGTTTTATTGAACGAAATGTAAAATTTTAGAATTTAACTACGAGTATTAAAGACGAGATTAAAGGCCATCAAAAGTTTAACGAAAGGGAACGACATTTGAACGAAGTCTTCCGAGTGGTATTTCCGATTTGGAAATATGTTCCACTAATAGAATTTCCACCTAATCTGATCCTCATTGGTCGGTATTTAAAAAATAATGCCATGCTATTGGTTACATCATATGTGAGTTGAATTGTAAGACAAATACAAAAATCCATCAATTAATATACACTGTGTCCAAGATAAGGATGTCTATCATGGGGATCTTCGAAATCATAGAAGATGCGACATTGGTGAAATTGGAGAAAAGTTGCAATTAAAGAGTTATTATTGTGCTTTAAAGAAAACCATATAATTCCGATTACTTCCGAAGAAAAACCGAAATTTACCGATTTGGTTTTTATTTTTTTCTGATCACTTTTTGCGCTCTACAAGACACCGTTGAGACATTTTCAATACAACGTTTCGTTTCGGAGAAATGATAATCAACTTTATTTTGGTACATGGCCCGTAAAATAAGTACACATTGTATTGAGTCAAAAACAGTGCATTTGAGTTGAAGTATTTCAGTATTAACTTCGAAAACGAGCCAGGAACTCCTATTTTGTTTGAGAGTAGGTATTCCCTATTGTTGCTGAGACATCATCATCAACTTTATTAGCGCATTTTTGCAAAAAATTTTTTTTGTAAAAAGTAGCTTTTAATCTCACTTTGGCTGGCTGGCTGGCTGGCTGGCTGGTCGGCTGGCTGGCTGGCTGGCTGGCTGGCTGGCAGTAAATGCGCGCCCGTAGAAAAACGCTTGTAAAAAGACAAGGAGTGTACATGTAACTATCGGGGCCGTGTAATTATGAACGTTAGGGATGGGGCTACAAGATTCGGAGTCGACGACATCTGGACGCCATCCCCGAGCGTATTATACTAACCTGGAGATTTTTCAGTTTTTATCTATCTTCTTCTACAGTTTTTCTCCGATTGTTTTCACATTGGTGTCGTCGGGAAGATCTTGTCAACGCGCACAACTCCTGCGTGGCGGAATTTTGTTTTTTTTTCCTAGGGGCGAAATAAACCACCTTTTGCGCGACGCGCTTCGAGGTGTAGTCGACTTTGGGCGCCCAAAAGTTTCTTACAGCGCGAATCGCGGTCTCTCTTTCGCGTGTCACTAATAGAAGGTCGAGCTATGTGAAGTACCCAAAAGTTGAATACGATTTTATGCCGGGATTTTAGCGAAATCTACCAAAATGTGAATTACGAATGAACGGGACGTCGGAACTGTGTATCGACAAAGGGAATGTGGTAACCCCCGACGAGATCTTACTGATGGTGGAATCGAAACTTCAAATCCGAATTGTTGCGGGTGATCATAAGTGGGTGTTGACAAAGGGAATATGGTAACCCCCAAAGGATTTTAATGATGGTGGAGTCAAAACTTCAAACGCGAATTGCGAGTGCACGGTAAGTGAGAAAATGGTACCGACAAAGTGAACGTGGTAGCTTTCGGCAAGATCTTATTGATGGTAGAGTCAATATTGGCTAATAAAACACTGATCTGCCACACAAAAATGCGCTGAAGTCCCTTCGATCTCACACGAGGACTTTGATCATTTTTTTTTATATGGCCTGTAAAAAAGTACACACTGGCCATTTTTTATGCAGAATTCAACGACATACGCACACGCAAAAAAACAAAAGTTGGAAACAGGACGGTGCACCCGCGTACAACGCCCTAATCGTACGAAAATATCCATCGGACCAATTTCTTGGAAAATAGAATTTGTCCGAAAGGTATTTTCGAACGACTATGGCGTTGTGCGCAGAAGCACCATCCTGTTGAAACCAACATTGTTACCAACTTTTGTTTTTTTAGTGTGTGGTACAGCGTTGTATTCTTAATAAAAAATGCCACTTAATACAGTAAGTAATTTTTTTGCGGGACATAAAAAACTAAAGTTGATGATGATTTCTCCGAAACGAAACGTTGTATTGAAAATCTCTCATTGGTGTCTTATAGAACTCAAAAAGTAGCTAAGAGAAAGTGTTTTTTTGGTATCTGTCCAAAGAAAGAAGAAAAAAAGAAGAAAGAAACTAAAATAAAAAGGAAATCAGGAAATTTCGGTTTCTGTGGCATATCTTCGAAAGTAATCGGAATTCTCTGGATTTCTTTAAATCATGATTATATCTCTTTAATTGCGCATCGTTTCTCCAATTGGACCATCATCAGGTACACTGGATTTTTAATACCTCTAATCATTTTGTGTTAATCATATCCCCCCAGTTGTTTCATTCCATAAAAAAATCATTTGTTTGCGCTTCAAAAAACGATGCTACTTCGCTTTTCATATCATCATCTGAGGAAAATTTGCGGACCGGGTATATTTTGTACACGTTTGAACAAAAAGAAACCACATGGTGCTAAATCTTGGCGCGTGGGGTGTATGCGGTAAATTCTGTGGTGCCACGGTTTGCGAAATCAGCTTGAACACGACTAGCCTTGTGGGCCCTGAAATAATCGTCCAACAGCGCAGTTCCTGTTAGAAATGGCATTCTTCCCGTGGTGGTGCAGCGGTACATTCCTGTGAGTATTGAAATTGTTCTTGTTAGTTTTTATAATAGGTAAATAACCTCTCGGGTAGGAGCGGGCAGTAGAATAACCCTACCGCAGAGGGCACTGCGTATAAGTTTTAGGGTAATAATTTTCGTTTGGACACATTGGACACAAGAAGCGCGTTCTACTTGCTCAGTAGCGGAGTACCTATACCCGTCAGTCATGCTAGTCCCTCATTTCAGCTGTCAGATCTACCAGCTTTGAGGGCAACCCGGTACATGAATGCACGGTATCGGGGCGTGATATAAATTTGGGGCACTTTATTACGAGAAACTGTAGCTTCTGAACCTATGTAGTTCTTTACAAGGAAGGTAAAAGTAATTGCTTCGATTTCTAGCGTCGTGTTTTAGTCGATAGGTCAATTAAGTGAGTCTGAGTATAATTAAATGTGTTGTAGTATGATTCGTTTGAGTGGGTTTGGTGTCAAATGAAGCGCGCTTAATTAACGTGAATTTTAAGACTGGTCTTAGATTCAACGCTAATAATAAATACGGAGGTTTGGTGTTACCCCGACGGAGCATCAAGTTGGATCATCCCAACCGACAAAGGCGCACAAATCGACACAAAACAGGCGAAATACTTTTACGATTTGGATCAATTCAATTCGCACGAAATCAATCACATTAAAATTTGACTTTTTTTTCAGGGGTTTAGCAAACAGCAATAGATGACGTCTGAAACCAAGCGTACTTATGCATTGAATATAGAAACAACTACTAATTGCCAGCATTTCCACATCTATCTACTTTCGTAAGCAATACGAAATTAATCAACATCCTGTAGAAAAACAAGCATTCCGTTTTCTGCATGATTAACCCAAGATTGCCCGATTAAGTTAGAGGTATAATTATGAAAGTTAATTAGGTACATTTTTACAAATTTAATTACGGAATAAAATTTCAATAATAATAATCCATTGACATAAAATAACTGAGATTATTTGTTCTTAACGGTACACGGAAAAGAATTCCAAGAATGTTTCTTAATTTGATTATCGAAAGTTGCCAATGGAATAAATAAAATGTGTAAGTTTGCAAATTTAAGCGATGCGGACGTACGCGAGTAACTTAAAAAGTTATGTAAATATTCTTTTTTCGGATGCAATCATTATGGGTAAATATTAATGTTTGTCACAATTCACACGCCCTTGTCTTTCAGGGTTGTTTAATGGAAATGTCACCAACTTTAGGCAGTTAAATGCATGAGAACAAGAATCGCCGAAGGTTGAGAAAACCAGATAACTTACTATAAACGTGGATCAATAGCCTTTGACGGAAATGGAGATCAATTCTACTGCATTCTGTTACCAGCACGGAAATATATTGGAAAACTGCTCCTTTTAGAGCCAATAACTATTAATAAGAAAAAAAACACGTTTTATTGTTACAAGTATACTGATGCAAAAATTAGCCTTGCGGGACCCCAAAAACTGAACTACCTACATATAGACTTGAAATTAGTATTCTATTCCCCATAAACATTTATTATCTAAATTACAATGTAGAGTATGCAAGACAACGCAAAGTAGCAACCTCTTTCTATTACTGTCAATTAAATAATTAAATTTACGTACAGTTATTACATCCTGCTCCTATTACAATTTAAAAAAAAGACATTGACTTCTGTCTTATTGTTGTGCATAAGTATTATTTTTGTTTTCTTTATGGATTATGAATTCACGTCGCCGATCTACCACCTTTTAAGCAATTTTTCTTTAAATTTGAAATTGTTATTTTTTTTTCTTATGTTTTATTTTTGCTTAATAAAGAAACATTATTATTTATTATAACAAATGCGCATCTCGAAAACGGAAAACGCTACGAAGACGTCATAGTTTCCTATGGTAATTTAAAACTGCAAGGTCATGCAGGTTTACGCCGGTACCAGTTCGATGAAAGACCTTTTTTGGGTGCTATATAACATTTCCCATGTATTTTATATTTTAACAATTCGCAGGAAGGTGACTCCAAATTCAAGTACGATTTTTAATATTCAGTTACGATGATTGTTATCGGCTCATGAATAATTTGACTGTTTATGCTATATGGAATACTGTTATGTGATGAGTCTCGAAACCCTACTTTGTATGCAAGTATTGTACCCCATGTATTATGTAATGAGACAGGTTATGTCCTGGCCAATGTGGGTGAGATAAAATTCACCTATGTTGTCGTACGGGTTGACTATTAAATTAAATTTTAAAAAAAATTGTAAAATGCAAATTGGAGCGAAGTAAGTGAGTACATATCTCTCGAAGGTTTCAATTGCTTTTGAAAGGAATGAAGTCCCTAGAGCTATTCCCGTGTAATTAAGAGAGGACAACCCAGAATTGATTTTGAATTTGATTGTTTTTGTTGTTATAAACATTTTAAATTAAATTTCACTCTTCCCCATTTCTTGTGTTTTATTTACCTAGCTGATGTCTACATTTGACACAAATGCGTTATATATATCATCACTGTTCATAAGTTCCCGATATACGAAATACATTTGTCATCTTTAACACTAAGCGAGACACTAAGGTTGTTAATTATCATTCGCGGAATCAAAATGTACGGTTCATTTGGATCAAAGGCCACGTCGGGATATTAGGAGACTAATCAGTTGATCGGCTATTGACGATAGTTCTTAATCAATAAAGACAGATGAAATCCCAAAAAATTTTTTACTTTTATTCAACATAATTTGAAGCAGGCAGGTATCTATTATAGAAATAAGCACTGCGCTCTGTTTTTTTCAAAACAGAACGTTTTGGCATTTACTACTGAAATAAGGCAATAAAACTTGCATTCAGACAGAAACCTTTCGAACACTCCCACATTCGATAATAAAAAAAATGCTTTATTTGACACAGATCCTCATTTAAATTACGCAATGAACATTTCAGTACCTACAGATGTTATAAACGCCTACCAACTAAATTAGAGGCAGGTAAACCTCCTATAAAAAATTTATGCCTGACGGCAATCGATCTAAAAATACAATCCTCGAGAGACTCAGTCCTTTTCTTAGAAAGTATGATGCGGGTCGAAATTTGAAGTGGACCATAGGCGTTTACTACTACTTGTGACTAAACACTAATTCGAATACAACACCGCAGATGTATAGTATTTTGAGTATGTGCCAATTAGCTTTCTTGATATTTGAATAATGATGGACAGATTTAATATGGGCGTATGCTAGTAGTTTTTGGGAATTCGGTTCGTACCGAAGGTTATCCGTACGTGAACACATCATCATAATCACACTGCTTCATTAGAGATAAAATTAGTTCGAGATATCTGTATCTGTTAAGTGGTTTTCGTTTGGGTAATTGCACCATTAATTATTATCGTTCCGTGTAGTGTGTTCTACCTGCGATATGTAGATAATCGACCAATTAAAAGCTCTTAAAATGCTAACTGTATATGCCCCACAGTAGTGTGAAGTATAAATAAAAATTAAATTAACAAAATAAACAAATGCGTAAGCACATTTTTGTTGACGACATCAAAAAGATCCATTGATAGCCATCATATCATCAACGGTAGGTACAGTATAATCGTTTCCAAATTAATACCACGGGTTGAATTCGTGATGAACGTTTCCAATCGAACATCTTTAATGAATTTGGCGGAATGTTTAGCTGTCCAAGATGCTTTGCTGGGTTCCACTTTCACTCCCATTTTGTGTTGAGCTTCTAGTGCTATCAAATCAAAATTCTGGAACGTTTATAAATCCAGGTTGATTAGAGATTGGAAACAATGGAACAATTTTATAGTCGAGTAATCTACAAAAATGACCAAAATAATACACGTTCCTGACATCATCGGTGAACGTCTGAATGATGCAAATAGACGTCTCCTTGATATGATCATTCTACCTATTGAGATATAATAAATTTAAATGTAAATTAAGTAGCTCAAGTGAAATACTTTAAAAGATATCTATTTTTCACAGGAAGGTATGCGTAAACACATTGCAAATATTCCTTTTCTAAAATTGACAATTTACAAAATATGTTTATTTATTCTAAATGCAAGCAAAATGAAATATTCTTGCAAGGTTTGTTAACAAAATTTGTACCGGGTGACCCAATAAGACTGTTCCTCGGCCATATCTCGAGAACTGTTCGTCATATGACTTAGGGGTAAAAAAATTATTGGGTAAATCGATTATGAAGAATCGCTAGAAAATATTTTCACAGAGGGCGTAACTGACATCTTAAATTTTAAAATTGCATTTTGTTTAAATTTCGCATACTAAAAAAATTTTTTTATTATACCTGAATCACAATCTCCGTTTTAAACACTCAAATGCGTGCGAAAAAGGGTCTTTAAAACACACGTGCTTTAAAGTTGCTAAGTAACGATACTTCAAGCATGACTTTTGAAACTGTTATCTGGGTGAAATAAAAAATCTTCCTAAGTCGCTTTCTGTAAATGCAGAACATTTCTTTGGCTTGTAGGTACCTATCCTTTGGTTGAAGCTTTTACAAACGCGCGTAATTTAGGGTATGCTTCCAAATCTGGTCAACTTTTTAGTCCCAGCAATAAGTGAAGTTTTGAATGAATGCACCAAAAGATCAAAGATTTAAATACCTTTGACATTTCCTTCATATATGCTAGCATTATCGATGCATTTAAGACTTAATTCGTAAGTAACTTCCTATTCATCTATGGAAACAACTTTTCATATGCTTGATAATAGGCTTTACTGGATTGAGATTTTACACCTACCAACGTTTGTTTAGATTTTACAACAAGCGATTTAATCGACGGTGTATTATCTTTTTCAACGGAAATCGTTTTATTCACAAAGACGACGATTTTTATAAGCAAACGTCAAGTGACATTTCCATGGCAATCGTGAAATTACGAACACCCAGCCCACTTAATTAGACATGTATTCGAGTATAACGTCAATATGATTTCATTGAATTTCCTATTTTTAAATTATACTGCAGGTATAATAAAAAATACTATAAGATACACGTGTATAATTGGTCTTTAAAGCACTTGCAACGTTAAAGGCACTCCGCTTTGCGTCGTGCCCTTAAACTCGTTGCGCGTGCTTTAAAGACTTGATTATACACTTGTATCTTAAGGGGATTAACACCAAAATGTGAGGTTAATATAAATTCAAATTTCAAATGTACAAATTTCAAAATATTTTTACTTTTTTCGTAAAAGATAATTCGTAACACCTTCATCTGAGACAACTACGTGATGAGATACATATTTCGCATTAATACAAAAGAAAAAAAAATATTACGTAATCTTTAAAAGTACACCACTAAATAAATATCAAATAGTGTAGCAAACTATTAGTGTCTTGTCACAAGTAGTACCCTGAAGAATGATGTAGTATTTTGGTTTCGGATGAAACTTACTTATTTTTCAAGTTTTGTACATTTTAGTGCCCTGATCGCTAAAATGTGAGTTGCCGCCATCAAATTCCACATGTTTTTCCTGTAATTTAATTTGTGGATTTCGTGTAAGATGGCGCTGTTAGCGTGTAGCTAAAGTCTGTATACAGTGTGGACGTTTAGGTAACGCAGTGACCTATTAACGAAGAATAGCAACCTGTAATATACTTACATCAATTTATCACATGGATATTATCGCCAAAGACTGACCTTGTTCTTAGAGATAACGGTGGTGTTTTGTTTGTTATCGTAATTAGATACGTCCTACATTATGCTACAAACAGGATTGTAATTTATTCCACAGACCATTTATTCTTGCTCTGTCAAATTTTCAGGTATACAATCATTGTATTTATACCTATAAATACAATGATACAATACATCACCTGAACTGGCTTTGTGTTTGAATTATGATCTATTTTGGGATTCTTATCAATACACTTGATTTATAGTGTGTATAATCAATGTCAATACTTATAGTTATATACATAATATATTGGTCAACTTTTAATGCTCTGGTTTTATCAAGGTCCTCGGGTTTTATAGAAATATTTTATTATTAACGACCCTCGCGATCGTTTATAATTTTGTATTGCTGTCCGTCTGTCTGTCCCTGTGCACGATAACTTTGTGTAGAAACGTCCGATCGCTTTGAAAATAGACACACATGTTCTTCAGGATATAAGAAAGGTCTCTATTGTTTTTCGGCTATGTAGACTAACGGGCCAAAAAGTTACAACCCAAAAACTGCCCAAACCTACAAAAAAGGGTTCTGTTATAATTCTTGTTACAAAGAACATATGAATATCCGGTTTTCTGTGTTAGTAGATGAATTTTTAAAAAATTGCGCATGTGCAACCCTTTTGTATTTGAGCAATCCCAATTTTTTTATTTGTTATATTTAAATGAAATTTTGTATGTATATGCACCTCCCACCTCGTATAAAAGTAAAAGTAATGCTAATTCAAAAATTTGTTTTACAAGCTATGCTGATCTGGTGGAACAGAATCAATCCCTGCGTTGTAAAAAAGATGCATGTGCGAAGATCTCGAGAATCGTTCGGTATTCAGTTGTATCGGATTTTTTGGTCTAATATTGAGGCTAGAGTGGGGCTCTGATATGTACCACAATAGCGATAATCGGATCTCATAAAACACTTATGTTTTTTACCTCTTAATAATGCCACAGATAAAATGTCAATCCCCTAAGAACTTGATTAAGGGTGGTGAATGGGGGTGGGGCTGGAAACAAGTTTTTAATTAAAAAAAGGGACATTTTTTAAATTGCAACCAGTACTTGCACGACGCAGATAAAATGTGTCGCTTTGGACATAGATTTTTAAATCTATGTCTTGGGCGAGCTACACCCCCGAACGGTACCAAATTTGCGTTTCTAGTTACATTTTCTTCTTATGAACACAACAAGTAAGACTATCTGGGATTTTGGATGTATTCTTTCTAATTTTGTATTTCCAAAGATGCACCCTTAAACGGGCGTGTGAAAAGTCTGGTCCCCACAAAATTTTATATTTGGAACTGCAATTGCGGACAGTTTCTTCGTGTGACTTTAAAAAAAATTATGCGCACTTCATCGTTGAAATAACCTAAACATATTGCACCAAATGTTCGTCTTACAAAAAAGTGGTGCGCATAGCAAATATGGCAGAGGGCAGTTCTAG
The DNA here is from genome assembly GCF_008802855.1 of Photinus pyralis. Classification (NCBI taxonomy): domain Eukaryota; kingdom Metazoa; phylum Arthropoda; class Insecta; order Coleoptera; family Lampyridae; genus Photinus; species Photinus pyralis. Next base: position 17,266,565 of record NW_022170510.1, on the reverse strand, counting down.
CGCATTTTCCAATACATGTTGGAAGGCGCTGTTATTGCCACTTTCTCCGTCCGTCCACTCGAAGCTGCATCTACTCTTACAGTTTTCAAGATATTTAGTTCGTTCTGTTTGCATTCGGTAGCTTAGGGTAGGTATAGTAACAACCAAGAACCAAGAAAATTTACACCAATTGCTTGCTCCTGCGCCTGACCAGCGGCTGGTAAAGTTAAAACCAGTTATGTAGGTATTATTATTCATCATCCTTTATATCTCTTTTCTTGTTAGAAACAATACCTACTAACCTGGTACCTACATTTAAAACATAATATGCGCATGGTCTGCACGTACAGAAGACAACTCTTGATTTATTAAGATATTCGCATGCATTATTACCTACCAATGGACACACAACTAGTAGAATCGTTACCAAGAATATGTTTTCCGCTTGGCGACATATCGCATATATGGTAAAAATCAGATGCGCGCATACGCATACTGCGCAATGTGCCAACTTTATAGTCATTTCTTTGAAATTAGTAAAGAAAAACAAGGCCCATAGTAAAAATTAAATGTGTCATGCGGAAGCTGAGCGATATCATCTTTCTTAATCGGCTATTTTTTTGAAATTTTAACTAGTAAAGGCAAACTTATCGCAGCATTTACCTATACTACCGGCATATCTGCACATGCGTGATTCTACCCAAAAGCTTTTCTGCTCTAAACATATATGTACCAAATTTGGTTCCAATCGGTTCAGTCGTTTACCTGAAAATGAGAATACCGACAGATAGACAGATAGAGATAATCCAGATTTTGTTTGATTTGGCTTCGTGGTGCTTCAAAACGTGTATTTTTTATTATTTATGGTTCTCAGGTATAAATATTGAGAAAGGTACCTACACCATATGCTGACCAATATATATTATTATAAGTCTTAAATCAAATGTCATTTATAGCGCAACGGATGTTGTATTGAGAACCGCTGACTCCGTACGGCTGGTTTTGAGAAACTTTCACTCGTAGGAAACGGATTTTTACATTGCATTTCAGGTGCATATTATTAAATACAACTATTGGTCGCGTTATAAATGACGTTTCATTTACGATTTAATAATTTATGTTACATTGCTGCGCATATGGACTATAGTTTACTGACGATATGTACTATATCTTGTCATAGAGTAGTATACTTTAAAAGTTGTGCTGCGTAAGGCGGACGTGAGATTACAAATTGTGCTGTGTAAAACTGGCTACGTAAATACTTGTACACGTGCTGCCATCCAGTGATGTATAAGTTCATTTATTGGGTAACAAAACAACCTTAATATACTATTTTTCACATTTTTAAAGAGAACCCGTTTATCTATCATTTTCGTAAAAACCAAAACTCAGTTATTTCAAAAACAAAGATGGTGTGGGGCGTTCAATTGTTTTTGCAATAACCTGCTTTAACTTCTTAACCGTTTGACCGATTTTAACAAATTTGGTATGGTCGAAAAGAGCATTCCTTGGGCAATGAGAATCAACTAAAATATAGTTAATTTAGTTGAATCCTTCTCCGCCAGGGGGCTAGTTTTGACACTATGACCCAAAATCCTAAAAAAATCAAATGGAATGATATGACTTCTTTATGAAAAAGTAGCCAAATAACATCCAAGAGGCCAGTGAAACCGTTTTTCAAAAATCTCGTTCCTAACCTCAAATATTGGGCAATCAGATTAATTAATTAATTAATTAATTGCAAAAAGATGCATGCTTTAGGCTTTAAAGATGTTATTGTTAAATTTACATTGCTGGTAAACAAATGTTCAAGTTTCAAGCAGATAACAGTCGCAACGTCACAGTATTGCGACGATCTCACAGACCTCAGAAGTTCCGTTTTGCAAAAAGCCGAGCAGGTGACGTAAAAGGAGGGTCGTTTCGTATGTGAGATCCGGCGAGGTATTTAAGTAAAAATCTGGTGGGAGAACGGGATTCTTATTGATATTTTCGAAAAGTGTGCGAAGTTAGCAGCACATCTAAAAATCGAAATAATTTCCAAACGGTATGTTTTGCTGGCAAACTTTTTACGGCACAAACCGGCACAAACGAAGCACTAACCAATCCACCCAGTCCCGAGATTTGTGCCGACAAAAGTGTGCGAAGTTAGCAGCACATCTAAAAATCGAAATAATTTCCGAACGGTATGTTTTGCTGGCAAACTTTTTACGGCACAAACGAAGCACTAACCAACCCACCTAGTCTCGACGTTTGTGCCTTCAATGTGCTGCTAACTTCACGGACCCGCCAAACTGGCAAGGCGAGTATTATGATTTTGTATACGCCATTTGTGAGATCGTTGTGTGGGAGAATCGTTGGCCTCGCAACAGAAGACGGTGCCGCCATTTTTAACGAGTTTACCGAACGTGGTTGCTTCCAAAATTCGCTACGAGTTGCTAGCTGAAGTAAAACTATTAATACTTGGCGGGTTTATGCAGAAAGAGAACTACATTGCCCGAAAGAGCCGATCGGACGGCTGATTTAATGATTTAAGGCGTTACCGTATTAATACGCAAGCGAACATTTTTCGTTTCCATGCATATTTGGATTTAAGGTGTTCGCGTTTTAATAAATTCTTTGGGGTCCAAGGTGTGAAACAACACATGAATTGTTACAATAAAATTTTTACCTGTACCATAGAGAATATGATTTATTTTCGACAAAACGGGTTTCTAACATCTGTAAATGGAAATAAACGTTTCCAATTTTTCTTCTTCACTCAGATATGGCTCGTTAAAGTAAAAAGGGTGCTTTTTTCCAATGTAGGTCTGGAATTGAATTTTGTGGGATTGCGAGGTTTTTGTGGAATTGGACAATTCTAAAATTTTGTTGTTCTATTTTTCGGCAAATGTTTTGTGAATACGGTTCTGTCGAGTTAAATGCGTGCGAAAGTTAGAGGCGCCAGAAAGTCGCGGAGCGCGATGAAATCGGCTAGAATTACGTGACGATCCTGCTGAACTATATCCGCTCGTTGTCAGGGTGCTGCGTGTCGCGAATGTTTGCTGAATCTATGGGAAAAATTCAACGCGGACTAGATTTATATACGTCAATTGGGTTTATGGGGATATGATTGGCTATAACAATCTAATTCTATTGGTAGAGGTTTTATATACAGATTAAGCCATGATAATGTTCGCGTCGAGTGGATAAAAAAGTGGTCGTCTCGAAGTGCAAGAGAGAACCATTCAGTTTTTGCGTTAAGGGTCGATAGGTCGGTAGCGTGATTGCGTCGTACCGCGATAAGTCAATTGTCCTATAAATTACCGGGGGTGGTTTTGGATTGTGAAAGGACTTATGAATATTAGTGCCAGAGATTTTTGCCTTATAAAGCGGGAGAATATTTTTTAGTGAGTTCCATGCGAGGCAGAAATTGCGATACGATAATTCCCAACTGTACGAATGAAGGGTTCGTGCCAAATTCAAAAAATAAATTGCGAAAGAGAAAGCTAGTTTTTTCAATGTCTTTATTTTATAGTGAGAGGAGTGTTAGCTAATTAATTAGCACCTAGTTGCCTACTATTCCCACTCAACCCACTATATAATCACAAACAGCAATGCCTTATCTATGATTCGAACCTAGGACCACCTTGTAGCCAAAGTTGGAGCTACAATCATCTAAGCTACGCGGATCGGTGTAGTTTTAGTTGAATACGGATAGCGGAAGTTTTCAAGCTATGGCGGTATTTGAACTCTGTAACTCTGAAAACTAGGAAAGTTGGCTAAAAATGAACTGCATAACGTAGTCAGTCGCACGCGCCCCAAATGACGTTCTGCTTCTCGACGGATTACATAATTTGGTGTAATCGCGGGGGATTTTCAAAATCAGAGCCGCACCGCATTCATTTGCGAAACCTAGGATTTTTCTCGTCAACCCTTTGGAACCAAGAAAGCAGACTAGGCCGAATTGACGATCCAGGGATATCACTACCGTTAAGATACTGTAAATAAGATAGTCACATTTTTGAATTTGGAATTCAAATAAGTACCTTTTTCCTTTTAGGATGTTTAAAAATTGATTTATTGTCGGTTGAACTTTAAGAAAACCCCTTAAAGAATCGGTCGATACATGGTCAAAAGATCTGGAAAACCGGATAGAACCGTTGAGTGAAGAAATCCAATCCTAATTCCTTCACTCAACGATAGAACTGTATATAATTCGTCTCTATGTGGACCCATCTAGAAAGAACTGATTTTTGAATGGAAATTTAATATTAAATAATGAAAATTCTCTATTAGTATGTAATTAACCTTCACAAGGCTTAAAATTCAAATTTGTTTACCAATTTTAGTAGCAAATCGGATAATTAACATTATGGTAATAAACCGGTTTTAGTTGAAGTCGAAGTAAAAGAGTTCTTTAAAATAGAACACTTTGCTTTTGTCTTAAATGAAGATACGCAAATTCTGGAAAAACTGGTGTCTGAACTACAGCAATTTACTGATAATTGCTCTATACTTGAAAGTTTATTACATTAGGAGTTGTCAATTCATTATCCACAAACTTTATTTGCATTACAGGTACCGTTCGTTAACCGAGGTGCAAAACTCGAAGAAAAAGTAAGATTCCGGAAACTGTCACCTACTCTAAATTCAAGGTAGTGTTCGCAAATAATTTTATGAAAAACATCGTAGTGAATACTAAACGGTGCGAAGAATTGGTAATGACGTCAATTTCACCCACGTCGACGAGACATTCTTCTGGGTTTGTGCAGCGAGGCGAATAAACCGAGCAGTTTTTTTTTATTTTGTGCAAATGAGGTAAACCTTGAACGTCGCCGATGAAACTGTGAAAAGTGATTAAATTTCATAAGAAATGTAAGGAGGTTATTGGGAAGCTTCGAAACTACTTATTTAATGAATAATAATAAATCCCATATACCTGTTACTATATTGAGTAATTGAGCACAAATTGAATTCTGCATTCTGCAGTTATTAATAAGTTTACCGTTTGTTTGCATGCTAATTTAGTTAAATGGATAGTATAGGTAGGTTGTATTATTTAATGATACCCAAACATGCAGCAATCATAAGAATATGTTAATATGTAGCACTGTTAACGCCTACAACTCGACTTGGAAGCAACGTTGTCATTTACCAAGCTCTTTCTGCCAACGATTTCGCCAAAAATGTGGACTGCTGAAACTAAACCACCTTCTTGCACTTCATTTCAGATAATCATTTCAACTGGTAATTGGACCGTTATAACAATTACATTATAGCGAATTATAGCCAAGCCATAAAGGTAACAATAGGTTAAAAGAACTATGTAGAGCATGCAAGTAGTTATGTGCATAAATTAGTGCGTAAATACTGTTAATATGTATACCTTCACTTCAGTATTAGGATTATCCAAGTTCAGGAATAAAAGTAGGCACAACTTCTCACGAGAGATAAATGCTCACGCAACGCAAGAGTACGTACCTACCATCTCATTTAAAACCAACGGAAGTGATACCACAATCTTTTCAGTTCAGCTGCTGATTATTACAGCAACGATGAACTTCACAAACAAGAACAATGCACTTTAATGCACAAGAACTAGAAATGTTAATGATGGAAATTCATTTTGATATACTAAACTAGTATCTTTGTTAATCCACGAGATGAAATGGGGTGGTTTACACGAGGAAAAAAATTACTATTTTTTGAATACTGACCGAGAAAAATATAAAAGTGTATAACTTGAGAAGATGCGAAACTACAGGGTCATAAACATTTGTGTTGGTTAAACAAATGAGGTAATAAGAGATAACTAAATTGGTATTAGCAAATAGGTATTAAGTTTTACTATTCATTGTCGGGTAATTTATGCATTAGCCATAGGAAAAAAATTTTATTTTTTTTTCGTTTACCTACCTGATGTGTTAACAAAGCTCTTAGTTCTAAGATCTCAAGAATTTGTTTGTATGAGTTTAACTTTTGTTTGAAAAGTGATTTTAAAAAAACTGTTCGACAATTTTGTTCCTTAACTCATCAAGTATGTACAAAACGAGGTACAAAACGAATTTCGTGGAATTCTCTCCATTTTCGTTATCCGGCCAAGAATTGCAGTGGAATTTTTTTTTTCGAATTTTCAAAAAATAATTCCCGATTCGTGATTTTCATGTTTTTTACGCACCCACAAGTAGGGGTGCGCCGTTTCCTGGTAGGAACACCCGAAAACCTATTTAAATACGTGCCACCCATCTTTGTAACTCTTAATGGTTGCTGAGAAAAAATTAAAGAACAAATCCAAATTTCACCACTTCTTTGGGGATGGCTCCCGAACGAAACACGTTTGACCCTCGGTTTATTTGGAAAAAGTGCTTGTCTTGATCCCCTCTATCACCCAATTTTTTTACATAATTATTATTTATGTTTTAATGTTTAATTAATGTCAATTTCAAGGTGCACAAACGTCTATATGCATATTTATTGCAGCCTTCTCCTACATAGACTTTGTACAAACTGATTGATTGTTTTTCAAGGCATGGAAAAGTATCAATGGTACACTCCATCTATTCGAACCGCTCTTTTTCGATTTTATTGCTTGTGACTGTCGCGTTTGCCGTAAATTTCGGCTGTTATCATGTAGAATACCGAAAAACCAAGTATCAGAGGAGAGCACTCACGAAAAGAAAATGGAACATCTGACAAAAATGTCGTCAAGCAAAATGTCACTTCGACTGCATTTTACAGACGGACTCACTATTAACACACTAAAAATCAGTGATGCACCAGACCTCTTCTTCTATTTCCGCAAGTGGAGAAGCGCTCTGATTGGCCGAACGGGGCGGCGCGTGACGTAAGTCGCGGGCGGGGTTTGTCAGCCGAGCCGGCCGTCAGACGTGTCTTTGTTCGCTTTCGTTGATCTATACTATACTATCGCTTTCGCAAAAAATATTTTGAGTTCTGTTTCCGCTTCTGCTTCCGTTATTTCCGTCTCATCACTACTAAACTCATAGTAGGTTACTTTTAAAGCAACGATTCAAGTTAAAGAATTATATACTATCTAATCAAGTGTACAGGGTGATTGAAAAAGGTGGACACGATTTTAAACATTATTAAGTAAGGCTGTATTTAATTTAATTTAATTTCTCTTTCACCAAAAGATCGAGAAAATCTTTAAGGTTTTTTGATTTATTTTAATGGGTTTCTATGGTGAGCTGTGATCCGGTAACTTTTTGACCTGATCCCGTATATATACATAATTTGAAAATGGCATAATATTCAACACTCATTATAAAGAAACTTTGAAAATCAAATACCAATATTACTTTTTTGATAGTACTAACGGAGAACTTTAGAAAAGTGTCGAAAATGAGACACACTGCACTTCAACGTTGTGAGAAACCCCTCGGAGAAACCCGCATTGAGAACGGGAATAAAAGCTATACTTTGGAATCGCTTTGTGTGACGATAAAATATATTAGCGTCAACGGAGGAGCGAATGACACCGGTCGAGACTGTGCTGTCAAAACATGTGAAAAGTACTGGCTTTGTAGAGTGTATGAGCACTAACGATCGCCACTGTTCTGGTTGTTAGTGCTTTCAGTGTTATATTTCGGAAACAGCTTTGTCTGCTGGTGCAAGATATGAAGCCGAGTATGAAGCACTAAAAGTCACTAACGGAGAGCTAATGATCGACGCATGTCCGGTAGTTAGTGCTTTCAGCGATAGTGCTAACTTTCCCGACCTGCTTTGGCCCTTTGTGTTTGAATGACCATAGTTAATTTTTATAGCTTCATTGATTGAAAAAGAAAAATTATTTTTATTTTACTTTATAATTTGATTCTAATGGTTTCCTACACTGCAATGCACGATCGTCGGTTATTTTTACATTCATTGTGATTTTTTCAAATGCAACACATAAGTAACAGTATATGTGTACTCAGTTCGTGGGCATTAAGAAATATATGTTCCATAAAACAACGCTAAAATCACCATCCAATGTAAAATTAGATTATAAATAACCTTGTGTTTCTCAAATAGATCAAAAACCCAAAACGGCCGATCCTTGGTCCAAGCGTAACCGAAGTTTCTTGGAAAGAAAATGTGAAGACAGTTTCCCCATTATTCCTACGGATCAGATACTTTTTCCTATCGCGACCCTCTGTCATTGTCAACGATTAAATGGTAAACTTCCGCGGTCCAGTTTGAATTTTATTAAAATTAGGTAGCTAACCGGTTCGCTTCAGACGGGCACGTAAAAGTAAAACCTTTCCGAGAGTTGCGTTTAACAACAAATCGTTATGAATCATGATGTGATAAACCTTTGGTTTACCACAATGACAACAATTTTGTGAGGGCCATAAATTTCGAATTCATATAATTGCAAATGAGTCTAAGTGAAATCCTTTCCTTTATCCACCTTTTGCGTTATTTCTATTTTTGTATGTATTTTTTCCCCTTTTCTGTTTTTTTTTGAGATCCTTACCTTTAGCCCACCCAGTGACAACGTTTCCAAGATACGCCACTTTGAAGGAGGGATCCGGCTCGGATATATCAACGCTGGCCGATCTTCGTAAACGTAGCCGATTCAAAAGAGTTCGAAGCACTCTTTTGCCACGGTCCTTTCTGTACCTATCCGGCATTTCGCAACTAAGAACTTCGATAGAAGCGCGTCTTTGTCCGACATTTTGGCATTCGAGCGTCGCGTCCACAGTGTCTTGTGCCATTACAAATGAGAACACTCACTAGAATATTATAGTTACTTGAATGTCACTTAAAATTATTGCCACAAGTCATTTGATAAACTAACAAGCACTCGGCTCATACGCAGGAAACGGTCCCAGTTCTTTTAGATATCAACTTCCTGGTTAATTACTAAGCACATAAACCAGAATACACAATCCCTTGCAGGTTTTCTGTCATTTTCACCGGCGTGAAACTTGCCTGTTGTTCCTGTAACAAAAGCAAATATTAGAAAAACAATTTTGTAATTACCATCGGTACGTGACAAATTTCGATTTCTGTCGTTGCAAACCACGAGTTGTGATAACATTGTTCTTGAAAGTAATACGACCGTAATGAATCTTGGATAGTTGAATGCTTATTGCGCCACACTTGGCCATCAACTTGACCGTTTATTTCGGACCAAATTTTAATTAATGAAATAGTTTACGAAAGTGAGAAATAAGTACATTTACATGTTCTTAGCAAGGACACTTGTAAATTAGGACCCGGTCCGCGTTGCTTACTTTTATAATTCAATGCTTTTATATACAAAAAAGTGGATTTGAAGTAAGTACCTAGCATTTTTATTACGCTGTGCGCAATAAAATAACACACAAATACATAAACATTTTATAGGCGATTACGAAAAATCATAAATGGAAGTGAATTTGTTGTTTTTCATTAGACGTAGTTACTGTTATGACATAGATGTAGAACCATTGAGTAATTAAATCCTTCACTCAACGGTAGAACGATTTGAACGACATTGTAGTTTTTTCCTTAAACTACCTACGTTGTTAGGTGCAAAAAGCTCCTGACAATATTTTTTTCGAGTTCATAATTTCAAGCATGGTTAAGGGGGCGCAATCTGTAACGGGAGACGTCAGGTGCCCGTTTAAGGTTTGGAATAATTTTTTGGCTTCCTAGTTCGGACGTTTTATATCATTTTAAGCAACGTTTAAAGAATAAACTGTTTTCCGTCTATATGTACTGTACAGGGTGGTTCAAATTTACGGGTATCTCCGTAAGGATGAGAGATACCGTGTAGGTTAAATAGGGGAAAGTTTGTGTGATTAAAAAAACGCTTTTGAAATTTTTGAAAAACCTTTGAAAATAACTGTGAAATCGCGGAAAAACTGAAAATGTTGTTTTAATTTTCCCTACCTAGCTTAAAATGGTCGGAAATGGACGATTCCAGTTAGCACCCACTATGAGCATTTTTTTTTTCGAAGAATCAGAAACAGAAGTTCCATAACACCCTAGATGTAGAAGCTACAGGCTTTTAATTCCTTAGTTCAATATGGGCGCCACATTGGATTTTTATAGAATGAGATAGAGAGGACTAAAAAAGAAATTCAGTTGATGCATCGCCATCATAGCCATGTTGAATCAGTAAGATCTAGTTACCCGTGGATATTTTTTGAGAAATGAATGCAAAGCTTTGGATTTTGAAATTTTTCTTGTAAATTTATGTAAAAATATAGTGTGACACGTCATTATTTTTCTTTTTTGTCCTGTATCTCGTTCCGTAAAAATCCAATATGGCGCCCATAAGAAATAAGAAAAAGAAAGTAGTAGCCTGTAGCTTCTACATCTATCGCGCCATGGAAATTCTGATAACAGATTCAGATTCTCCCAAAAAAGTGTCCATAGAAGATGCTAACGGGAACCATTCATCTTTGACCATTTAACCTAGGGCAAATTTGACATTTTCAGTGTTCCGGTGATACCAGTTATCTTCAAAGGTTTTTCAAAAATTTCAAAAGCGCTTTTTAGTCACGAAAAATGGCAACTAGGCCCCCAACCGTTACGGAGATCCGACTGATGAGCCACGAATTTGAACCACTCTGTACGTAGGGGCAATTTTCCAAGGGAACGGCTCGACGGGTTTAGCTCAAATTTTGGATATGTATTTAGGCATACAGAAACCAAAAATAACCAAACCTCGAACGGAACGGAACTTTTTTTTCAAATAGCAGCCTACAAAAATTGTGCCAGGTTTTATTACAAAAAACACAGAAAAAAATGTGAAATTTAATATTTAAATTTATATTCATATTTTTTAATATTTTTTGTCGGCAAAACGTTTATGATTTCCTTAAAGTTTTGCCACTGTAGCTTTGTCATAAAGGGCAATCCGAGGGGCAATCTTTTTGAGTAGTAATTCAAATACGAGTACTACCGGAATCAACGTTGCTTGACTGTAGACAATAAATCAATTATTAATAATAAAACACAAACAAAGGTAAAAAAACGCCCGAGTACGAGGTATTTACGAAAGTATAAAAACGTATAAAAAATGCAGTCGAGGGTGTAGCGGACATGTCTTTTGTGACTACCAATTTCGTAATCTTATATTTGAATCTCACTTTATTAATAATTTATATAAAAGATTTAAAACAGTCGCTTATTGCGGAGCGGAGACATCAAAAAATGATTTATATAAAATATTCTATCTATGGAGGGGTCCATTTACTGATGTTATGCATGTTTTGTAATATACTACCGCTCTTCTCTCCTACTCCCTTATAAAAATCGGTTACATCTCTCATGGTACGAAAGGTCTCAACGAAAAGAATTCATTTCTACCAACCACAACCCTCTTCCTTGCTCCCTTATCTTGATGAGTTATAATTTTTCATTTGTCAAGAGTTAAGTATCGGAGTGCAAATATCCCGAAAACGGTTGTCGGAAGAGGGTACAAAGGTAAAATGAATCATCTACCAAGAAGCTAAACATCGATAAATATAGCATGCTATACGAGCTTAATAATCTACTAAGCTAATTCGGTTTAAAAAATGCGCTTTCAGTGACCCACTAGTCTTGCATAGAAAAGTACCTAATTATCACGTTATCAGTGGCAGTGCTGATCACTAATGGAACTGTTAGCATTATGCGATTTGGTCTATGGTAGTACAGTGTCAAATAAATTTTTCCTCTACCCAGAGAGCAAGACTGGAAAAGCAAAAAATGTAGTTTCTATGCATCAATGCAATATTTGTAGCGGTTCTTCCGACGAAATTGGGGCATAAGCAAAGGCTTCGTTCAAATTTTGATAACATCCTGGAGTGAAAAATTGTTTCAATTGCACTGTATCCAGCAAACTAAACCTTGAAGAGCTTTCTGGGAATTCCTAGTATGTATTTGGATCTCGTCCCTCATACGAACAAGAAAATAGTAAGGGTCCATTTTCATTTCGCAAAATTGCGCTAAAAAATAAAAAACAAGTAAAAAGGTTTTCGCTCTAAGGCGCATTTTCCATGAATTGATCAGTACATCCCGTAAGGCCATACCTACGTGCGCTATGTGTTTCTTTACTAGAGGTGAGACTAGAGGCATATATGGTTAAAATGACAAGGTATGCCTATGCGTGACGTCATTGGGATAACTTGGCTCTACCGTTCAATAAAGTAATAGGGTTTTTGTAGTCCTACCAGTTAATAAAAGTGTATCCCCTTTACGGATGTGATAAGATTTATCAATCCATGTCAACTTCGTCAAGTTTCTCACCTTAAACTTACAAAGTATCAATTATTGCATGTTATCAATACAAATATTTAAAGTTACAAGAAAATATGTAAGTAAAAAAGGTAAAAATTATATTAGCGTTTTTAAATAAGGACGAGACCTCTAGCGGCAATAAAAAAAAGGCCGATTAAATTTCTGAAATAAGTAGATTAAGTGGTACGTTTAGCTTCTCTGCTGCCTTATATATATATCTAAATGCATTCCGAGATGCATTCAGTATGATTACTCAACCAAATTAATTGAGTAATTGCAATGGCACTTCTAATTCAAATATGAAGCGTATGTCATTTTCAAACTTGGCGGTGATTCTTGTGACGTCATTGGGATCAAAACGTCATCTGCGTTTAGTTATAGGCATACCTATGGTTAAAATGTCAAAGTGCCTCCATCAATAGTAAAGTTGACATTACGCAGTCTGCGCATGCGCACATCTGATTTTACTATATGCGATATATTTGCCTTTACTAGAAGTATTTATGGTTAACACTTCAACAAAATATATTAATAAAAAAAGTTGACATTGCACAACCTGCGCATGCGCAGTTTAAGCGTCCAGATGCACTTGGCTCAGATGTCAGAGCTATACGCTACCAAATGCAAATAGAACGAACTAAATATCTTGAAAACTGTAGGCCTCGGACAGACGGACGGACAGATAAAGTCGCTGCAATAGCGCACCCAACTTTGTTAGAAAATGCGCTAATAATATGCAGCTATCTAACGCATTAATTCGGCTCCCACGCATATCATTTTCGATAAACATGCGATTTATTTTATGACAATGGACTACCCGAGAAACTATGTACCCATATCCCTTTTTTTTCTAAATTAATTTGGAAAAATACAATTTCGCGTTGATTGAAAAGTGACACGAACGCTGAGTAACTGAAATGTTATTCGTGATTGCCGATTAAAACTCTGATTGGACTTGAATTGCTAATTTACCGCACGCTGATTAGAAATTTTTCATGAAACAATCGATGTTTAAGTAGAGTGCATTCGCTACGGGCACACTTTTGTTTTGCTGCGTGGTAATCGATTTCTAACTTAGGTACGCTTGAATTTTCCGCTCATTAGGAAGTTGGACTACATACAGCGGGATTATTAAAAACAAATCAGGTACAATTTTATGGAAACCCCCGTCACTATTGTTCTATCTACTACAAGGAAAGCCTCCGGAAAAACCGGTGACTATGCGAAAATACGTGCGCTGGATTTAACTTCTAAAATTACCTGCGATAATAATTTGTCAGGAGCATTTGGGCGTTTTAGGTAACGACCACAAGAACCAAGCCCTTTCCACAGCTACCAAACCCAAAACCCAGCCTTCCGTGTGAAAAATGGACAGCGAGCATTTTTTGGGACTGTGTATCACGATAATGGCGAGGTTGAAAAAGTTGAACGACAGAATTCATGGCAAGGCTGCCCATGTTCAATCCATTATTGCAAATCGTGGTTCACACACTTACCGCGTCCAACCTCTTAGCACCATGCTTCTCTTTCTTCATACATCTATAAAAATCTAACAGAGGCCGCAAATTTGCCTCAGACTTATGTAACCTCAAAGATTTTTTTAGGCATAACATAACGATGGATTCAATGTATTATTGTAGAGGGTACTTATCTACTTATGCCCGTTTGCACCGACAAATTTATGCGGAGCTTAGCTTAAGCGTCCCTTAAAATCCATGGCAACGATTATTGAGACAATGGTTGCCATGGATTTTAAGCTACGCTTAAGCTAAGCTCCGCTTAAATTTGTCGGTGCAAACGGGCATTAGAGAAATATGTACCTAAATAGTATATTAAGTATGGAGAACGGTAAGGGATTTTTACCGTTCGAAGACAATTGTTTGGAGGAGGAGCGAAGCGACGACTCCAATTATTGTCTGAGAACGGTAACCCTTAACGTTCGACGTGCTTATAACATTTTTTGCGCGATCGAAATTAAATTTATGCAACCAATATAAATATGCACTAAGAAATTAACGAGCAGAATAAATCGAAATGATCGAAGTGGTATGGTGTATATCACTAGGTAACCAGTTTATTTGTCAAAATTGAAGTTAATAATTTCATAAAAATGTGCATGTGTCTGATGTAGTTTACTAGCTTTGAACTTCCTTTATGACTTTATGAGCGTCTTGCTATAGGAAACAACAGCACAAATTGTACGTTTAATGTACCTAACAATAATTAAAGATTAAATGTAATGTAAGACTGTTGATTTTTAAAAAGGCGTCGGTAAGTATTTTTGCTGTTCTGTTTTTAGATCGGTAAGTAATTTTGACGTCGTCGTAATCATAGCAACTGGTAAATTCTACCTACTGTCATGGAAACACCCATGGTAAATAGTCAGAAATGACCGATCGCGCAAAAAATAAATTAAAAATCTGGTGCTAATTCAGTCAATGACCAATTCCAATTTTTGAAAACTCGATAACCATTATAATGTGAACAGTTTTCGGATTATAGTCTGAATGATTCTGATATCTAGTTTCAGAATTCACTGTAAATAAGTACGTCGAATGAAAATCAGCACAAATTAGCACAAAATTATAAGATACTTTGAAGTTAATTCCTTTCATCTTGACACTACAACTTCACGGTTCCAATGGAAGAATTGAAGATCCTGTCCACGTGCTTTAAAGCCGTTGTACAAAGATCCTGTCATAAAATTGCTACCATAAGGTATCATAGTAAACCATGAACTTCCTTCATCTTCAAGAGTTCTCGTTCATTTGTGAGGTATAGCGCCATGTTTTTTTTGAATTTGCTGGATCCCAAATAAATGATTTGTAAACGAAACCGGATGATAATTTTATAAATTCAAAAAATAATGTGTATCAATGCCGGGAAAGTGTCCGGGGTGAGAGAGGATATGGCCATGCGAGGCTGGTCATGTCTAGAGCCATGGACAATGTACACTTTTCCACCGTGATTCACAATATTTATTTGCTAAGAGCCAATGAACCAGGGTAGAACAGTTGTCCGCGTATCAAGTTTTAGTTATCACAGCCTGAGGAAACTATAAACACTAAATAGGCAAGTCTAAACGTAGTTTCATTCATTTCAAGTCCATGATCAACTACCAAATGACGCCTAAAAAAGAATGCGGAGACGACACACAACCCTCGGTACTCAAAACTTCAAATGTGAATATCTAGGAGGCGGGCCAAAAATGAATGGTCTCAACAGGACGTATCTTCGGTGCCATCTTCGATTCCTCGTTCGATCCTATTCGAGATATGTGTTTTATGGCCAACAAATTTAAGCGGAGCTAAGCTCCGCTTAAATTTGTTGGTGCAAACGTCCAAGACTTTCATTTTTAAGCAAATTTTTATAAAGGACATTTTCGAAATTTTTGGTCTTGGTTTGTAATATCTCCGTTTAGTAGAGCCGATATGTTTAAAACTGTCCTCCGTCGGATTCACTTACAAGTTATTTATTATTATTATTATTGTTTGTCCATCGTGTTTCACTAATCTGACAAAGAATCTGGAGCGTATCCATTTCCTTATATCTATAGCAACTACAGATAAGCTGAATAACTAGAATTGTATAAATAGTGGATAGAACGGGAACTTATACATTGAAAAACGCACCCACTTACGGAAGGCGCAGCATTCGAGAAAGATTGAAAATAATTGCCCAATATTTCAACAAAGAGAGACACTCACCTATTGAGTTATCAAATGAACACTTTACACTCAAATTTGGCAATAAACCTCGCACACTGAATGGTACTCATTAAAATTATGTCCAAGTGACTATACCTCGGACTATACTATATATGTATATTAAAACCGTGTGTCTTGTGGGAAAATTAACAACACCTTAAAATTCCAAATTAAATTTGTTCCCACCTTTGCTCAATAAATTAAAGAAAAAAAATATTTTTCTTCTCTTTGAGCCCATAAATCTCTCACTTTCGCAATTTTCAATGCTAATATACAAACTTAATTAACATTAAATGTTATTATCTTTGCATTTGCGCATCCCTAAACTGGTTTCCCGAATAGCAACAAAACTTTACTGAATAAAATACATAATTACGCGAACTACAATGTGCATAGAGAAGCATGGAAAATTCGGGAACAAAACCTTCCACCAGAACAGAGAAATGAGAAATTAGCACTTTTCAGTTAACCTTCAACCGATCCCAATTTATTAATATTTTTAGCATAGTCTTAATTAGCAAAATGTTGTCTATTTGACATGCAGTCGTTTGCACTAAAGATGAGCTTTACGTCACTAGTTTGTAAACCAATTTCAAACGAGTGGTTTATTCTCTATCGCATGTCAACACATGAGTGAGAAAAAGATGGTAAAAATTTGGAATAGTTGGCATATTGGTTCATAAACTAGTGACGTAAAGCTCATCTTTAGTGCAAACAACTAAATCTGTATCTGCAATAGTGACAAGGTTACACATGCAACACCCGGTATAGGATGTGCTAGTACTTACTGGTCGTCACTTTTCAGTTTGGTTACCAATTCTTTTTCTATGCATCTTTTAGTTTGCGCTCCACTGGTTTTTAGCGTAACACAACGAATTTGAGGTAAAGTTTATGTGCTCGTGTTTCCGTCTGTCCGTCCGTTCCATCGAGATCTCGGCCCCTGGGCCACCTAGAGACTTCGGTTTTCGCTAATTGATAGCTGTTATGGTCTATATTTGCCCATTTCGATCAGTTCCATTTAAGTAACTCCATATTTTGCCAACTTTCGTATTTATGGAGATATTTCTTTGAAATTTTAACCACAGACGCTTCTAGTAAAGGCAAACGTTTCGCACATAGTAAAAATGATATGTGGGCATGCGCAGTGATGTATGGGCATACTGCGCAATGCCAAATTTCTTATTTATGGAGATGTTTCTTTGAAATTTTAACCACAGGTGCTTCTAGTAAAGGTAAACATTTCGCACATAGTAAAAATTATGTGGGCATGCGCAGTGATTGCGCAATGCTAACTTTCTTATTTATGGAGATATTTCTTTGAAATTTTAACCACAGATGCTTCTAGTAAAGGCAACCATTTCGCACATACTAAAAATTATGTGGGCATGCGCAGTGACTGCGCAATGCCAACTTTCTTATTTATGGAGATATTGCTTTGAAATCTCACAGGCGCGTAAAAATTATGTGGGCATGCGCAGTGACTGCACAGACTGCTCATAGCCAACTTTTTTATGTATGGTAATATTTCTTTGAAACTTTATTTTACTTATTTAGCTCCTCTCTTTCTCTGGACGCGGACGTACTTCAATATGCAGATTCGACATTTTGTGTGCTTTCGAATTTCGATGACGATACATCGTTTCAATACTTTGTGTTACGCGGCAATACCCACGAGTGCGTTTTGGAACATTTTTTTGATGATGTATGAATGGATCATTTGCACATTGAAGAAAACTGGTACGATTTCTCTCTGCAAGTTTTGATGACCAAGGAACCCTAAATTCAACATGAACCAGATTCACTTTTTTCTCCGTTTATATAATTCTGTACTCGATTACTTTTGAAAATTGGTTACACAAGAATCTTATAAGGTCGAAAGTCACATGGGGACATCAGGCACCAGTCTTCTTTAGGGTTCCGTAGCGCCACTATATAGTGTACTTATACTAATCGAATAACCTACTTACTGACGTGAATCTTTGTCCACACTATCCCGTGATATTAAACAAGATAAACAAAAATGTCTTCGTCGAGACTGGATTCATGTAGCACTTATGACAATGTGCCACATATTGAAGGAACCTGATTTCTTCGCTTTTATTATAATGAACCCCAAACGAGGCTGATAAACACGCCCACTAATTAACGAAACAGCACAGTACCACAAATTATACTGATGAAAGGACCTCTTCAAGATACATGCAAAGATGCAAACATATGCGCAAAACAATGTTTTGTCAGTGCATTGTATAAAGCATCGCTAGTTTAGTTAGTGTAAAGAAAGAGAGAATGTGGCGGTGAGAACATAGAAGCGAAAAAATGGTCGAAATTGTGGTTCACAATAGATCCATATTTGCGATTGAGATGAAGCGTTAGAAATTAATCATACGAGGCAATGATTTTCATTCACCCGTGCTGAAGGATTTCTACATCATTAGTTTATTAAACTACAAGACTGTGGAATGTTTATAATCCGTGTACATCGCGGTGCTTAATTGACACCACCAAGGTTACTTTCCTCTGGATTTAATTTTACTAATAAAAGTAAGCACAATTAATCTAGATGTCAAGGGAAATTAAGGGATCCATTATCCCCAATTCCCACACACAGATAACCTCTAGTTATGTAACATTTGTACTATTGTACATTACGTTAACCTTCATAGTCAATTTTGTAATTAACTCCAATGGCAGGCTACACTGTGATGTGCAATGAACCACGCTAAGATCTTAATGTTTATTTTGCAATAGCGGTAAAATTAGTCGGAGAGAAGAAATTTCACACACAAAAATTCTCAATGGAGTGAAAAGAATTCCACAGAAATTACTTACTTTCTGCCGTGTTCATTTGTAGTTTTTGTTTACCTTTAATAATTGCTCTTCCTGGAGACTTTTTTGTATTCTATTAAGAGTTCGATTTCAGCCAATTACCATACGCAAGAATGCATTCATTAAACTTTATTGACCTACATGCAAAACATTCCACTGAAAACTATGCAGAAGTGCTGTAGTTTCGCATTCTCAAATTATCTACCGAAGGTCATGGATCATACAACATACAATAGCAATAGATTGTTTACTGTTTGGTGTATACCTAATTGAAACGTGCCCAGCCTATCGGGTTTGTCTGCCTTTTGGAGATTATGTAAATGCAATCTAACACCCAACATACAGGGTGTGGTCTCGTTTTACCGGTTACCCATTAGCGGTATTTATTTTTAGTTTTTTACGGCGGATTCGTTTTATTGTTTGGCGATGAAGAATTTCCTAAGAAAAAAATGTGTGGATCAAACTTATCACGTTAAGATACCACAAAGATCCTGTCGAAAACACGGTATCTAAGTAGAAGGAAACCAAAGAAGGCCCGGTTGAAACGAAAGAGAATTGTAGCTGCAACTTCAATTCAATTTCGTTATAGTGGGTTGTTATTGCCATTCTCTTTTATGAGGTAATATGTCATTTATTCACGGTTTCAAATGTTTGCTATTGACGATGTCTTGATATATCTAATTCGATGTCTTTTGATATGTGGTTAGATATATATCTAATTACTTAATTAAAAATGCATGACCTCTATGGCGAACCATTTCAACATTTTCATTTATGCTAATAAATATGTGTACATAGTATCATAATTTAGAAGCAATTTTATTCCCCCACTCTGACTGAGACAGTCATATACATAGTCCAACGTAACTTCAAGGCGCTGTTTGCGGATATCTAGAAAGAATCCAGGTTTGTAAATGACACCAACATTACGTGGTGTAACGGGAGCCCGCCAGCGCATTTTATTTAATTCGTTTACCCTAAGTTTTTTCGATTTTTGTTTAGGTGATTGGTTTCTGAGTACAGTCTAGCCGAGCTTAATGCGTGCCAAAGATGGTGGCATCAAATTGTCCCGATGATGAAAATGACTATAATTACGTCAGAATTCTGCTGATCCAGATCCGTTCCTGATCAGGGCGTTGCACAGCGTTTTGTTTTCGCCGAGTCTATGGGAAATCAGTCTATTTTGAGTTTCTGGAGATTTGATTGGCTGAAAGAAATGACTTCTATTGGTAAAGAAGATTAGAATGTTGGATGGGTGAAGTTTCAGAAAATTAAGGTAGTGAGAATGAGGTCGTTCGGAGATGGCCGTGGGGTAACACGCGTCAAGCACGATAGCGCTCGTGTCGACTAGGTGAGTATATAGTTGGTGAAAAGATTCAGTTTAAGCCGCCGAAAAAATAGGTCGTACCGCGAGAAGTTAAGTCAACCATCCTATAAATTGCTCGGGATGATTTTGGATTGTGAAAGAATTTACGTGAATATTCGTGCTTTGCGTGTTTTTGCGACAAGGCGCGCGCGATCCATGTTTTCTTTGGCGATTTCCATGCGAGGAAACTAATTCCAAACTGCAATCCTAAACGAGTATCAATGTGACGAGGAATTAGTTGTATGTATTATAAGTATCTCATGGAGTTCCAAGAGTTACGTAACCGCAGCCCTATCAACTGTACACAGACGGACGGGCGGATATAAAAATCATGAACTCGCCTACACTTTATTCCGTATAACTTCCGTTGCACGTCATCATTTTCTATGACGTAATTACTATGCAATAATGCCAAATCTAGTTTTGAGCGATTTAGGTTATGTCACTTGTCAACAAGACAGTGCATTGTTTGTGTGACCAATCCACACCTTAAAAATAAAAATAATTTTTATTATTCATTTCGTTAATTGGAACCACAATATACATACAATATACTTTAATAACTTATGAACTGTACAAATGTACCATCTCTTTTACAGAGAAAGTACTAAATATAAAATTTTACAGGTTATGTGATGTGATGGATGATATTCAAATTAATCGGAATCATCGGAACTGCTTTCGTGTTCAAAGTTTATAATAATAGTAGCAACGTTTTCAAGATCTAATTGCTTTTCTCTTTCGTACCACTCGTGTATTACAGTTTCCGTATCCTTAACTGAATTGCGCCACGTTTAGGAAGTTATCGATTGTAGTGTTTCTTGTCACATGTTTACGCAATTTTCAATGCTTCGTCCATCTCTACCAATGTGTCGATTGTAGTAATTTTTCGCTATGCCCCAAATATGTTCGATAGGATTAAAAACGCAATGATACGGTGGTAATCGTAAAACGAAGTAACCGTATTGTTCGGCTAAGTGGTCAATGCGTTATGCGGTACATTTTAGCTGATTTATTCCTAAAAGTATCAACAAGATTTAAATAATATCAAATAATTTGCGAACGTACTTACTGTGCAACCTTTTCAACAGTTCGGCTTTAAAATCATTTTCGGAGAACTGCACATTATGATCACCTAAGCACACTTTAATGTTGTCTGTTTTCCCGTTATCTAACACAATTACTGACGGGTTATCTAAATTCTTCAGTAATTTCTCTTCAAACCAATGCACAGCGAAAGACGTAGAAAATAATCAAAATCAAATCAAAAGTAAACCAAAAGCAACCTGTCAAATTTACAAATTTAAACGCGACAACATAGCGAAATGCTACCAATTGTTGCGGCTAAAATAAACTACATGCTTAATGTGTTGCCTAATAAACGAAAGTAAGTTTAAGTTGGTACGTCGTTTTCTTCAGGTAATGACGTGCAACGGAAGATATACTGAATAGACCGTATATAAACTCATTAATAAACTGCATAACATAATCAGATGCACAACCGCCGCTATTTGTGCGCAGATAACACTTTTCAATGACATTTTATGCTTACCGGCGGATTACGTTATGTTGTGTAATCGCGTACGAATTCCAAAATCAGATCTGCATTCATTTAATACAAGATTTTTCGTCGATTTTCTCGTCAACCCTTGCGAACAACTAATACCAGGGTAGCCAGTAGTTCTAGTTGGACAAACTCGGATCAACCCCGTTAATTTACTTTAAAAATGAAGTCACTATATTTTATCTGGTATTTTTGTATTCAAATTGGTACCGTTTTCCATTAAGGGTGTTAAAAAATGAATCTGGAAAACAGACTCGAACGGTATATATTTGATATGTGGACCAATCTAGAAGAAATTAAAATTTGGCACGGAACGTTACAAAATGAAAATCCTCAGCTGCGTTCAAAAAATATTCTAGATTGTGAATTGTATGTAAAAAAAGTCGTCACGTGATTTTGAAATAGAATTCACATTGGTTTATTTTGCTGTACTCGTACTATGGAGCGATGTAATTGAATGTAGACTTTCCAATGTAAGTAAATATTTTGAAAGTTTAGTTGTGCTGTTATCTGTTTCAAAGACCAGTCGATTAAAGACAATGAGCGTCCTGGGCGTCCTTGCACATCAACTGAAAATTCACACGTCGACAAAATCAACATCATGGTTCGGGCAAACCGACGTCTGACCATCAGAGAGCTTGATGAAGACTACAGGATATCAGTTGGATCATATTAATGTTACGAGATTTTGAACGAAAAATTGAAGATGCACCGTGTTGTTGCGAAATTTGTTGCGCGCCTGATGACGAAACAGGCCATCGCGTCCAGGTTTGTCAGGAATTCCAATACGTATGCGTGGTGGTTAAAAAATTACAATAAATAATAAAATTCTATGAGATGTTCCGGTTCGAAATGTTCACCATTAGGTATTTGCTAGACAAAAATACGTTCTTTTCGAACTCCGCTAACTTTGACGAATGTTTTAAGAATAATTTGTTTTGCGTAAGTCTGTGTTTGAGCTCTTCGATACTGACGAGACGTTTTGTAAATTTTAATCTTCAAGTAACCCCAGAGATAAAAGTCGAGAGGTGTTAAATCTGGGGATCTTGCAAGTCATTCCCTACCACCCCTCCTGCCAATTAATTTCCCAGCAAATCTTTGGTTGAGTCCATTTCGAACAGGCACAAAGTAATGTGGAGGATCTTGTTGGAAATGCAAGTTCTCTTCACTCTGTAGCATATTTCATCCACTTGGTTCTCCAAAGATTCGATTATTAATGGATTTTCCAACAGATCAAGTTCCCTTCAATGAATATAGGACCAATGATTTCATTCCCAAGAATACCAGCCCAACATAAATTTTTAAAACCGACTGCGCATGCGCATAACAAATTTTTTGATTCGGCATTAGTTTTACTTTTATTCGAAGTACCTACATAGAAAATTTCATTTAAATATGTTGATGAAGAACTCCATAATATGTTTGAGTAATTAATTATAGACGTAGAGAAAAATTGACTTTTTTTTATTTTTATTGGTTTGACTCAAAAAGTTGTACTAGCACTGAAAACCGGACATTCATATGTTCTTTGTAACAAGATTTATTAAAGAAACCCTTTTTTGGAAGCTTGGGCAGTATTTGGGCTGTAACTTTTTGGCCCGTAAGTCCACGTAGCCGAGGATCGTTAATAAATACATCCTCCAAACTAATGTTAGATTTAATATATTTTGTGTTCAATATAATGCAAATAAAAATTCAAGTAACCATATTTTTTGCTCAGGTTATTTAGAGGGGTCATTTAGCTTGACGGTGTACCAGACGGCCTTCAAATTGGGTTGTTTTAAGGAGAAGCCCGCACAATGAATTATTTTCCGAGACGTTGACCTAAACATCAATACTTTTTGCACGCTACTACCTATTTGTGTCCAACCTTGTCTATGTGTGCGTCCAGTAGTGACCAATAAATTTACAAAGATATTTTGGTTAAAAAAAAGACGCTTTATCTGCATTAAGACTTTTGCACAATTTATACTTTGCTTATTCCTCCCACCTTTCCGATTGCTTCCTTTACGCTTCGATAATGTCATCGTCACTTGCTCCTTTCACGCAATTTTCCTTTTCATCCCTTCTAGATCTCCTTTACAATCTTTCGCCATTTTTAGCGCATTTTTTAGCGATTAATGTGCATTTTGGTAATACAGATCAGAATTTTATTAGCGAAGTTTAAAATTTTCTCACGAGTAATTTTGCCTGCGTTAAAGAATTCATTTTATTTGATTTCAATTGAGGGTACGTCTTTATTTTGTAAAACAAATCACAAAGTAAATAATTAAGTTTTTATACTAGTAGCGCTATCTAACGGTAAAATTATAACGAAAACCATATCGAAATTATTTTCTTAAATTATTTATCTCACAAGTAATCTAACTCAAAATAGACTAGAGCCTGCAGAAAGCAGATAGCAGAAAGCTTTTAGTGAAAATTTGAAATCTAGCTATTGTAGTTGCTGAGATCTCACCCGGACAGCCCGCCAGCCAGCCATAACGAATATAATAGTGTATTTTTTTCAAAAATGCGCTAAAAATACGCTATTACATTCGTTATGGCTGACTGGATGTTCGGCTGAGATCTCATCAATTACAATAGCTAGACTTCAAATTTTCAGTAAAAGTTTTCTGCTATAGTGAAAAAGTGCAAGCTGTAGTCTATTTCAAATTCAAATTTTGAGTTAGATTACTCCTGAGTCCTGAGATCGATAATTTTAAACTTTATTAATAAAATACTGATCTATATTACCAAAAATGCGCTTTAATCATGCATTATGCTGATGTACAACTTGCTTCACTTTCCTTGAGCACCATTGAGCTCATTTAGCAATAAAGAAGAACCTTTTAGTCCTATAAGAACAGATTCCATTTATTGCATTTACTACATGATATCATATCAATAAATTCGTTTCTCTCGTCTCAGGACGTATCTGGAATTTTGTAAAAGCGGTAGTGTCGTTGCAATTACATTACCTATCTATTACCTATGCATGGGATAATTCGGTTTACGGTGTGAATGTGAACAAACTACCTGGTTAATCAAGTTGCACTTTACGCACTCGCTAATTACCATATTAACATTCTTTACATGTTCAGGTAATAAATCTAACCTGTATTGCTCGCTGTATTGTGTAAACTGCCCAAACAAACCCTATCTGAAAACTTTGTAGTCATGGAATATTCACCGCGTTATGTGACGTTTGACGCCAAATTTTTCATGTTCTTTTTATTTTGGTACATATTATTTATTTATTTAATATTATTAATAATATTAATAATGGCCATTAAAATTATATGACCGAAACACTATATACAGGGTGATTCCTATAGTACCTGCCACCGTTTGGGAGCGTATTCTTAATTATTTATTCATTTATTTATTTATCAAATGTTCAACTGCGGAAAAGGTATTTAGGTAGATTTTTTCTGACTATAGGCGCGTACAATTGGTTTCGCAATTATAGATTCGGCCTTAGGGGCACTTGCGAAAGAGACAAGTGTCGAACTCCTAAATCAATCTAGTTTATCACTTTCACATTCCTGGGAATTCAATTATTCTTTATATACGTATTTTGGAAATCGCAGCGGCGAAGGTGATCTGTCGTCCACATCGAAATATTTAGGCTAACTTTTGATTTCATGGCAGAGAAGTATTTTTCATATCCAAGAGCAAATTTTAGACGACGGTCTCAAAAATAGAAGACCGCCAAATGTCAAGAAACCTTAATATTACTTCGTATTTATTTTTAACAGAGGCAACGCTCAAAATATTTGTGTGAAAATTTGAAAGTATGTTATTAGGATATGACCTCCACGTTCACAACAAGTGCACGAGTTGAATTTACAAATCTCTGTAACACCTCACAGAAAGGTTAAACTACCTGCGACAAAGTTTAAAACGACGATGCTTTAATTAAAGTATACGTTTGTGGCTACTTGTGGGATTTGTATAATGTACAATCTCGTGTACAACGTAATTAGAGGTCGTTTCTAACGCATCCTCTATGCCCTGATCCGAAAAAAAAAACTCAAATTCGATTGCTCCGTGCTCAACATCGGTAACAGCTCTACCCTTTATTAGAGCCCAATGCCCAATTTACTTTTTGTGTCTCCCTGCTTCAAAGCTTTGTTTTCTGTAGCCAAATTAGTCCAGAAAGTTATGATTTGCTGGCCTAGGCCGGCAAAAATATCACTAAAAATTGGTTGGTGGAACTGATTTATTTGCAATGACATTTCTAAATTTAAATTAAATTGTTGGAATGATATATATTTTTGTGCAAATTCCATTTTAAGCACTTTATGGCTTGGTAACATAGTAAATACGTATATGTAAATGCGATAGGCAAGTACCCTAATCAAGAATTGTAAGTTTCACTTACAAGGTTTCATTTAGTGCGGTTATGACACTTGTACATGGTTACCGATCAAGGTTATTGGTTACCGATGGTAAACTTACGGTTTATAGCAAAAAACAGATAGGTAATTGAAAGTATAGGAAGTTGTAGTTTACCTACTTCCACACTGGATGCCAAAAAATGGTTTCGCATGTAAATTAACGCAGTCAAAAAGCACAACACTAAACGGATGAAAAGTAACGGCACTATATGATTTGTAATTATTATTATTTCTGCCATTATTAACATTAAACTGTATACATTATTCCATAAATTATATATCTACAAGCAAGTATATTTCTCTGAAGAATACAGTTCCCGAAAAGGAGGTGCACACATATGAAAACGGTTTCTTGTCGATATCTATGATCGTATCTATGGTGAAAATTTCCAACATCAGTTACTTCCGTGTAGTAAGACCATAATAATCAAACGACACTGCAAACTGTAGATTTGCACGAAGCAATCATCGGCACTCTTGCTGCTCTCCTCGCAATCGACAGCCATCGAGAAGTAGATATCCATACAAACTTGTCGTCATTCGTATATGTAATGGAATTAATATGATAAATCAATTTGCAAATGAAAACATTGCAACCCAATTTCCAAAATAGGTGTAAGCACTAGCTGAAATCGAAATAAATTTCAAGGTTATGTTTCCCAGTGAAATCAACTTACTACTTATTAGTTTTAGCGCAGTTTCTTTTAAATGTTATGAACTTCTTAAGACTGCGCTAAGGCTAAGCGCTTTAAAAATTTGTAATAATAATTAAATTAACGTAAGTGCTTTGTTTATTCAAACACTGGTAAATATCGCTTGTGAATTGATATGCTTGTGCTACCAACTGGTCTGTGCTTAGTGCTACCAACATAACATCGAAATATTCGAAATTTGAATGCAAGGATGACAGCTTATACGAGGTAGAAATATAAATTTTAAAATGAACGTTGTTTCCTCAAATTTTTTACATCGACACAAAAAATCTTGTGTATTACACGTCCATAAAAATGTTTTGCGAGTATTCGTATTGCAGGCCTCAGCTCCGCTTCGGCCTGCAAGCTTACTCACACTCGCAAACATCCATTTTCTGGACTTGTGATACAAATAACTATTGCAGTATGCGACTCAGTGGGTTAGTTCTTTTTAAATACAAATTGCGCTGAAGGTGTTAACCAGGTATCCTTTTTGTATTGTTAAAGAGGGGATTAGGAAGAAACTATAAAATAAAATATGTATCTCCATAATTATAACAAGTTAAAAAGTCTACGCACATGCACAGGCGACGATAGCGCATTGATTATACGCAGATTAGTACCTCTCCCCCTTCCTATTGGGGTAGCGCTTTTTGCTCTACCAACTTAAACAAAATGAGAGTATGACTGGAAGATTACAAAATCCGGTTCCAGTGCATCAAGTCAATGTGTTTTGCTGTTTCACCGAAGAAATTGATTAACAACTAATAATTTTCCCATCCCGAAGTGATTAGGAAAAATACTGCTGTGGAACCGCATTTTATCTTTTGAAAAATATGAAGAGAATACACTAAAAAATGATGCTGATGGACATATTGTCGCACTCGGTCCTTTTAATGATAGCATTCGCTTGAAAAACGTATTTAACTTCTTAAATATACCTCCGTTGTTGTACCATTTTTAGCGCATTTTCCAACCCATGTTGGAAGGCGCAATTATGACCCTCAACTACTCGCACCGTTTTTAAGATATATCGTTCGTTCTTTTTGCATTCGACAGCATATACCTCTGGGACCTAAAACAAGAAAAATCTTAACTATATTAAGATGCGCATGCGCGATGGTAACTTTTTTTTTATTTATCGAGATTTTTTTTGAAATTTTAGCCACAGATGCTTATAGTAAAGGCAAATATATCCCATATAATAAAAATTGGGTGTGCGCGTGCGCATAATATTTATGGAAATATTTCTTTGAAATTTGACCAAAGATGTTGCTAGTGAAGATATGTCCATCCGTTACTACTATTCCGATATGTAATTAACCCCACTAAATGTAGCGTTAACTTTTTTTACTTCACGTCGTCGATTTAATATAAATAGTTCTCTCAAACAAACTGCAACACGTTATTGTTAACGTGCAGAATAAGAATGAACAAAGTAAGGTATCGCAACGGTTAAGCGATTCTAGCTCGTATCGCTTACGTTAAAGAATGTTTATTGAAGTGAATTTCGTTTGCATGGCATGGTATCAAGTAGGCGGAAACAACATTGTTGCACACAGAAACTGAATGCAAGCGAAATTCAGTTCAATTAATATTATTTGACGTAAGCAATACGATCTAGAATCGATTAACCGTGTCGGAACCGCACTTTGTTCATTCTTATTCTGCACGTCAACAATAGCGCGTTTGTTTGAGAGAATTGTTTATGTTTAAGCGACGATGTGAGGTAGAAAAAGTTAACGCTGCATTTAGTGGAGTTAATTACATATCGGAACAGTAATAATAACAAATGGACTATAGCATATTGTAATAAATAAAAAAAATTTAATTTTTGTAGTAAAGAAACACATACCTCACATATCTAGAACCTCGTCTAGAACTTTTTGGGAAATACCTTGGGAAATACTGATTAATGCATGGAAAATGCGCTAAAGTTACTAGCCTTAGGGCGAAAGCCTAGCTTTAATTTTTTGATTTGAATTCCAACTTTTCTATTAAGTAAGGTACTTTAACTACACATACTACTAATAAAAGCTACCTTGGAAAGGTAGAGGATGTGGCTATGGTATGAAACTCCTCTCGATACGATCCGTTGACCGTTGGGGTGCGGTTCGGCCATCATATTTAGTGATAGTAGGTGATTTTTCAAACATTTTTGGTGAGACTGAGAATTGACCATTGTCAGGCGAGTCCAATTGGGAAAATGACTATTCTTAGTACTAAAAACTATCTTATATGCCTAAAAAGAACATAATACAAAATCAGCCAAAATATTAAGCCACTCTGGAATCGGAGATCCAGTTGCATTTACTGCTCTCATTTGACGCATTGTAAATGTGGTTGGTATTTTTGTGACTAGAAGCTTCAACTATAGGTATACATTGTAACTATTTGATTTCTCCATTACAAAGTACGAGACAAAGCACTACTATTGTTTATGGTTTATTACTTGTTAGAAGATCCCCGTAACATTTAAAGCTTTTTCCTTCATACGCCGTTCGAGAAACACGTCAATTAATCAAACAGCTGAAAGCATGAGGTAGAACATGGCACGGAATTTTAATTGCCATCTTCCGTATATATTGATCTCCGGCGATTGGATTCATAAGTTGGCGATTGCGAAGTAATTGGTGGACGGATTTTACCTATACTCCTAGTGAGGATTTACTTGCTGTCTTCTTTTTTTATCGTAAGTACCGCCATTTGCATTTCGTGCATTTACAGTGTACCTTCTTTAGGTGTACTGTAATTTGTTGTACAGCAATTTTCATCGACAATTATTGCTTCATTTACAATTAGCCCTCTAATATAAGAGCTAGGTACATTTTTATGTTATCAACGAAGGGGGGTTGCGTTTAATTTCTTTTAGGGTTCAAATTTTAGTTCCAGCTTAAGTTCCCGGTATGTTTTATACTCGGTTTTATATTACATAGGATTCTGTTCGACGTACAAGTTTCGTAGCCTTGGATTAAGCTCATCATTGTTTGCGGGGGCCGACGCCCTTGACTTACCTTTCCACCTGCTGATAAGCGACCGAGGAAGCGACCATTTGTAAGTGCAACGAAGAAGCGAATATTATATGCCCAAAACGAACTACCGCTATGGAATATCTCCAGCTCTTATTTTGTGTTACAACCCTATGGTAGTTGGCCCTTTATGCGGGCTTGAGGTAACGCAACGCCAACTCTGCCAACCGTTATAAGTTATAACATAATATTGTATTCATTTTGTTTACAATTACATCATTTGTAATAAAATCATTGCGTAACGTATTTGTGTCTAATTTATTCCAGCATTTGTTGTATTACCTACAGTAAGTAGCTGCATCATTTATTGTGGCCATTTTCCTCAAATAGATACCTATGGGTCACAATTTTTTTTATACGCACATGAAGAATGTATGTAAATTTAATTAAATTTTCAGTTTGCATTACGTTTAAAAATTAATCTTAGGTTTATACAAAGCTACTAGACTTGATTCGAGTTTAATTATAGTAATTTTAATTAAATTATCACTGATGGATTTGAGCAAAGTACTTAAGTTAGTATTTATGTAATGTGGGAAGGATAAATGAGTAAGTAATTAATCAAAATCTAAATGATTTCACAAGGAGAAAATAATATTGTTATTATTGTGTACCTTTTTGATTGTTATTTCGTTAAAAAACAAAAGTAAAGGGGAACGCGAGGGGGAACGCTTCTATGAAATTCGTTGCATATCTTAAGACAAAACCAGAGTAGAGTCTGCCGTCTTGAGTAATCACGTTTACGGTGTGCCAGCGCTGAAGTTGCCAAAGCGAGGTTCATCTCATTCCTGGCCTTTGTCATGAATCTACAGGGTGTAGCATCTAAGAATCATAGTTCCTTTACCATAAAAATATCGAAAGAAATTAAGACCAAAATTTTACACAATTACCGTCGCCATGTCTCTAAAACATTTCACCAGTGGTGTGCTGTATTCGAGGCTGTATTCCAGTGACGTATCAAACTTATGTGTTTTTTAAATGGAACACCCCATCTTTTATTGAAGAACTAGAGAGGATTTGAAGAGCACTTTCTGTTTTATGTAACATATTATACCCTTAACTTTAACGATTTCGCTGTTGTAGCCATTTTATTCA
The DNA here is from genome assembly GCF_008802855.1 of Photinus pyralis. Lineage (NCBI taxonomy): Eukaryota > Metazoa > Arthropoda > Insecta > Coleoptera > Lampyridae > Photinus > Photinus pyralis. The sequence goes on along the minus strand of NW_022170510.1, from coordinate 17,235,727 downwards.
AAATGTGACGGTTTTTCGAATTTTTTCAGAAAAATCCTCGGAAAAAACTAAATCTTGTCGACGGCTAATAATAATAATAATAATAATAATAGAGATTTATTGCCCAACAGAACAGACCTTCCAATTACAGGACAATACATAATAGTTAACGCGCAATGATTTAATCTCGGATTTAATGTAATAAGAAAAAAAAAGAAAAAGATAGAAACACAACAAAAAACTCAAAATCTTAACATAACTAAACAACAACAAAATAATTAAATTCATATTAAAAAAAAAAACCAAATTAAATTGTCGACAAACTGCAAGTTACATTCTATGCATATAAAATAAAGAGAGCAGGTGTAACGTGACATTTTCACTGTGACATGTAACTACGAAGCACGGCTGATATTTGAGATAAACTTTTGAGTTTCAAACTATTTGAAACTTATATCCTTAAGAACATGTGGTTCAATTACAAAGCAATCGGACGTTTCTAAACAAAGTTATTGTCGGTCAGACAGACGGACAGGCAGACAAGCAGCAATACAATACAATAAAGTAAAGTACGAGGTAAAACATAAAGGCAGATATTATCTTTAAATACATTAAATCTATTTTGGAGGGATAATTTATATCCACGCCGAGATCCACGCTTAGGATTGAGTCGATTTTTTTTCTGTTGCAAGTGTCGAAACAATTTTTGAGAAAAATTCGTAATAAATGATAAAACTGTTGGATTGTGACGGAACAACTGAACCGTTCTGTAAAAAATAAAAAGTAACATTTTTGTAGGATACGTCGTATAAAAAAGTGACAACATTTGGCGGTTTTTTGGTTATGTTCTAAAGCTCCAATACTAACAAGAATCCGTCGTTACACACTCACAGAACTGTTATTTGGGACGTCTCAAGGGATTATTCAAAAAAATTATCAAAGCCCTCGTGTGCGATCGAAAAGACTTCAGCGCATTTTTATGTGGCAGATCAGTATTCTATTAGCCAATTTTGGCTCCAGAATCCATAAGATCTTGTCGAAGGCTACCACATTTCCTGTGTCGGTACTCGCTTCCGACATCCCGTGCATCCATAATTCGCGTTAGAACTCATCGGGGACTACCACATTCCCTTTGTCGGTACCCAGTTCCGACGCTCCGTTCGCCCGCCATTTGAGTTTGAAGTTTTGACTCCACCATCAGTAAGATCTCGTCGGGGGTTACCATATTCCCTTTGTTGGTACCCATCGCCGACTGGTGGATTTCGCTAAAAACCTCCCACAAAATAGTAGATACTCAATTTTTGGGTACTCGAGCTTTTATTTTCGACACAAGAAAGAGGGACCGTTATTAGAGCACAAAGAAACTTTTGGGCCCCCAAAGTCGACTACCCCTTGCGCCTTGCAACCTGGTTAATTTCGCCCTCGATTTCGCCCCTTGGACAAAAAACAAAATTCCCTAGGAGTTGTGCGCGTTTACAAGACCTTTCCAACGACACCAATTTGAAAACAATCGGACCAAAACTGAAGGAAGGAAAAAACTGAAAAATCTTCCGGTTAGTATATAACACGCTCGGGGATGGCGCCCAGGTGTTGCCACATCATGTAGCCCTGTCGTTAAAAAGCTGTTAATTACACGTCCACGATAGGTACATGTACATTCCTCGTCTTTCCACAAGCGTTCTTTTACGGGCCCCCATTTTCTGCCTGCCAGCCGGCCAGCCAGAAAGCCAGCCACAGTGAAATTAAAAGCTTTACAAATAAATTTGCAAAAATGCGCTAAGAAGGGTTGTACAATTTTTCAGGAAGCACATGTCCAACTTTCCTCGGCTGTTCGAGTGAATGGAACTACTTTGGTTGCAAATAGAACTATTCAGTAATGTTGCAATTTTCTATGAGCTAACTTCACAGATACAAATTTAATAGAACTTCAAAATAATGTGAATTTGAATCGTATATAATCCGGAACCATTAACAAAGCTGTACATCTTCTAACTAAATGGATCAATATCTGAGCAATTTCTACATCTACGTTTTATCGCAATAACCCATTTCCCACAAGACTTCATGGGGACTATTTATAGGCCATGTGCATAAAATGCTAATAACTTCCTTAATATTTCCTAAAATCACAGTTTCTGTTCGAATATTGAATATTCAAATGTGCCCTCCATGGAAGCTCTCAACGGACAATTAAAAAACACATCTCCTCGTTACAAGTTTTAAACTGCGAAAAATTGAGGGCATTTTATAAAGCCGTTGGCCATACTAAATTACTTAAACTGGGGCATCACGTGCGCGCATTTTGTTTTTTCTTGGCAATTCACCTAAAAATTTACTGTCACTTAAACCTACATCATATACAATTTCTCGAGAATAACTTTGTCACTAGATAAATTGGACAGTTAACCTTTCGAGTCTCTCTTTGCCAATTAACCGGTTAAATTTAATGTTACGTCTGATGTTGCGCATACCTAAGTAATGTAATTTAAATTTCATTCGACTTTCTTCGAGCATTGTTTGGAGGAAATTTAGTACCGATGGTTAGAACCGGAACCTGCCGGAAATCCTTCCATTTGGACGTAAACGTTTTTTTCTTTCTTTTTTAATTTCAGGTAGCCAAGTAGGAAAGACTTACAGGATGTGAATGTTGAAACGGACGCGCTTCGTCAAGTCGATTCCATTCGATTTTCTTGTATTTACAGTAGAGGGTATCATGAGAACTTTTACTAAATTAATCGATTCGTTTATTTTATGACATTTGTATGGGTCCAAGTTGATAACGAGGTTAGTTACCTGCAGGATTTTTTCGCACGCCCCAGTAAAGAGCAATTGCACTACTTAAAGCGGTTTAATCTTTTAATTAACCTTCTTAGGCGAGCGTCGATAACAATTAAGAGTAGGTACTTACAAAGAAAAACGGTCGAATAATTCCAATAATTAAGAAACTGTAGCAACCACTTTAATACTCTCGATCGAAACTTGTTTACGCGAACAGGTAACTAACTCTACTAGACTAAAGAACCTTCTACCGACATTCCTACAAAACAACTGTCAGAGACTGGTTTAGCTTTGGCGGTGAAACGTGAAATGAAATTGGAAAAGCCCCACAATACTTTAATCTAACCGCTAGGTTCACTCTTTGAAAGTTATACCTGCAATGCAACAACACTATACTACGTATTGACTAACTGCAATCAACAAGCAAACAAAAACAGGTGTTTGCTTTAACAGCTAATCCCGTTTTTAACCGCGTCGTTAATTTAGGTGTCAATGACGGACGGGACAATAAAAATGCATCTGTGAATTCTATTTTTAATGTTTTATTTTCATGTGGGGTACCTTACGCAATAAAATGTTTGACGATGCGACCACTCCTCCCATAAAAGGATTTGAAGGTTCATCGTGGAAGGTATAAGTATAACGCAGATATGAAATTATATGTTAATGCAACCGAGAAGAATTAGTCATAGGCATATTTTAATTTAGGGCGTGATTTTCTTCTAAATTCTTCGGAATGTTGCATATTTGACAAAATTATCATTTTTTACCCATCCTAGATCGTTGGTTTTTAAAGAAAACATTTCCCAATATAGGTAGTTTCTCTTGTTTTCGTTCTTAGTATCTCCAGTTATCTAATTCGAGTCCGTCATTATCTCTTTGGTAATGGATGTTGTTTTGGTTGGCTGTAAAACCTAGCATTAAATTAAAACGATGTTTTTCGAATGACAAATGTCTGTTGTGCCTTTGATAATTTAGGTGATTCCAAGGTTTATTACCCCATAGCTCCCGCACTCAAATCTCGGGGGCCATCTTGGGTCTCAGCCGCCACATTTTCATAGATATAAAATCAGCAATGTCGGTAATACATTGTGCTGGATGCGTATTGGATCGTGCAGTACCTACCAAACAAAAAAAATTCCAAACTTTTCGTCAACAGAGCACAGAATCTTAACTAAAAAGCCAAAAATAGAATTTACGTTAAAAAAGTGTTTGGATCTTAAGGCTAGATCCTGGGCTAGATTGAGAAATGCGAATATTGAAAAGATCCCACTTTTTAAACGACAATTTTATTTTTGGTTTATTAATTCCGATTCTGTGTTCTGTTAACGAAAAGCGTTTTTTTTTCCTTTTTGGTACCTATTTCATATTCTGTCACCAAAAAGGCAAAAAGGATTTGACATCATCAAAGTATAGGTACATTTATTTTACTTCTCGTTCGTGGCCATAGATACAGAGGGGTGAACTTACGAGCGTTTCCTGGCTAGCATTGATTTGTGCACGCACAGTCAATGACAAGTTCGTGACTAAAACGCATCACAAACAAACAAAAAAATAACTATAGAAAAGTGGAGGATGAGAGTACCACCGATATGAGTGGAGGAGATATAGGGTACCGACGCGACGTACAGTAAGACTATTTTCGAACATTTGAACGGCACAATCTAATATGTATCGAGCACAATTGATTATTGCCATTATTTCTTATTCAATAGTCTTTCTTGACGTTAGTCAAGCATTTGACAAATATGGCATCCTGGAATACTATATAAAATCAAACAAACACTCCCTACAGTCTATTTTAATATATTAAAATCATACCTGAGCGAGAGAACATTCCAAACCAAAGTAAGTGAAGAAACATCAGACTACTTCCCCATAAATTCTGGAGTGCCCCAAGGTAGTGTTTTAGTGCCTTTGCTCTACATTCTGTACACATCAGACTTGCCAATGACACAAAATACAACAACAAGAACATTTGCAGACGACACTGCAATTCTATCCAGTCATGAAAACCCTCAAATAGCATCAGATTATATCCAGACTCACTTGTTTGAACTACATCAATGTAACATTTGCCCTCCGTAAACAATTATGTCCAGCAGTTGTGATAAATAATGTGCAGATGCCACAGATGGAAACGGCAAAATACTTAGGATTACATCTAGATAACAAGCTGACGTGGAAGGAGCATATTAAAAAAAAGAAGAAACAAATAAACATCAAACCAAGAGAACTAAATTGGCTAATAAATAAGAAGAAAATCTACACTATCAACAGAAAATAAAATTCTAATATACAAGGCAGTTATCCGACCTATCTGGACATATGGAGTAGAGCTATGGGGCTGTGCTTCTAAAACAAATGTACTATTAATTCAAAGAAACCAATCAAAAATACTCCGGCAAATTGTAGATGCTCCGTGGTATATAACAAATCATACAATTCATACAGATCTACATATACCAACGGTTCAGGAAGTAATCCAGGAGAGAGCTATCAAACACCATGAAGTCCTAGAAACCCACACAAACTCCTTATTGGAACAGTTACTGCAACCAAGGATCAATAAAAGACTTAAACTATTTTAAAAATCTTAAACTAAATTTTTGACACTGCGCATGCGCATACCAAAAAATATCGTTATGCACGGAATAAATAAATAAATAAATAAAATTTTTGCGGTACATCCCGACGACCATGATTATTCCGGCATCATTCCGGCGATGTACACCAGGTGACGACCTATCCCGGCGACTATTGCTTTCCCGGCTCCGGTCATCCCGGCACACTTTCCTAGCGACGTCTGTCCAACCCCCATTTTTCTTGTGTTTTTTAACTCGTTTTTTAACATAAATAATAATTTAGAAGCGGTTGTCAAATTAGGTACCTACCGAAAGTGGTTGGTTATTGTGATTTGTAATTAATTCTTAGAAATATAGGAAACCGAGATATGTAAGGAAGCTCAAATAACCCGGTTTGTTTACACAATTGCCAGTGCAAAGGACCCATTTTTAGAAAATCGCGTTTCACCCATTTACCTACGCAGGCAGATACCAGAAATCTTTCCCTACCTATAAATAGCATAATTTCAATTTGATAATATAGTCTCTATTCAGATTGTATTATATCTAGAAAGGAGAAATCTCTGACTATAAAATAACAAATAAGAAAACTTAATTCCGGCGAATTGTTTCAATATAATAAACATGAACAGCAGGGAAGTAAATGGCCGCCGGGAAATCGATGCCGGGATGGTCATCGCCGGGACGAGAATCGCCGGGATGACCGTGGTCGACATTTTTGACGAGCACGAAAAAGTTGTATACATAAAACCGAAAAATATTAGCGGATCTGCGATTTCCAACATGTTATTGCGACTTAGCAGCTGAAGTTAGTAGCACGAAATAGGTGAATACATACAACCCTAACAAGTTAAAAAGTAATCGTAAACGATTTACATAAAGCGCATTTCCACTTGCATTCATTTCCCATTTGTAAGATGCAACTTCTGTTAAAATCGTAAAAATCCGGCCACAAATATAAAAGATAGCGTTGCACATGGGCAATCCATTGTTGACGTGCTACTTCAATTTCAGTTTATGAGAAGAATTTCATTTCAATGCTTTTCTAGATAAGAAAGTTGGAACTGCGCATGCGCAAACCTAAATTTTAAAACTAATGTTAGATTTTCCTTTGTTCCAAGCGCCTAAGTATCACATTTCACTTAAATAGTTCCATAGATAAAAAAGTTGGCACTGCGCATGCGCAAAATAAAATTTTGAAACTGGGGCTATATTTTCCTTTATTCCAAGTGTCTATGTATCACATTTCATTTAAATTCTTCCATAAATAAAAAAGTTGGCACTGCGCATGCGCAAAGCCAAATTTTGAAACTGGCGTTTGATTTTCCTTTATCCCAAGTGCCTATGTATCAAATTTCGTTTAAATTCTTCCATAAATAAAAAAGTTGGCACTGCGCATGCGCAAAACCAAATTTTGAAATTGGCGTTTGATTTTCCTTTATCCCAAGTGCCTATGTATCAAATTTCGTTTAAATTCTTCCATAAATAAAAAAGTTGCCACTGCGCATGCGCAAAACCAAATTTTGAAATTGGCGTTTGATTTTCCTTTATCCCAAGTGCCTATGTATCAAAATTCGTTTAAATTCTTCCATAAATAAAAAAGTTGGCACTGCGCATGCGCAAAACCAAATTTTGAAATTGGCGTTTGATTTTCCTTTATCCCAAGTGCCTATGTATCATATTTCATTCAAATACTTTTATAAGTAAAAAAGTTTGCAATTCGGTTTACAAATGGTCGAGATGCGAAAAGGGCACTGTGAATTTTGAATCGATTCGATTCAACTTTTGGCATTGCGTATTATATGGCTAAATCTATGCCCATATTGAATTTCATGCAATTCAGTTTATAACTAACGGAGATGTAAAAGCGATCGAACATTTCTAAACAAAGTTATCGTTCACACGGACAGATAGATGGACAGACAGACAAAGGAACAGACGGAGAGACCAACCGGGAGGCGACAGATAGCAATGCAAAATTATAAACGATCTCTAGGATCGTTAATAAACGGCAATAGTGTAAAATTATGGAACATGTAAAAAACGGTTTTTTGTTTTTTTTACAATAACTTTTTTTGTAAGCGGTACAGAAAAAAATTCCTTCCTTGGTACAAGACTCGACACCATAACGAACCAAATAGCGAAAAAAGTAGAACAATAGCTCTTAAGATAAAAAACTAGTAGCGTCGCAAAGTTACGGACGGACGGACGGACGGACGGACAAAGTGGCCACAATAGCGCATTTTTTTTTTATTTTTGTGGAAATGCGCTAAAAAGAATATGTGGTCACCGCATTTTAAGAAACCTTGATGTTATGCCTAATGGGCGTTGAAAAGGTTAGAGACTGTAGCTTCCTTTTAAAATTGTACCTAACTAGTTTGAAGTTTGAAGAGATCAAGTCATGGGCCAATATGAAATAACGAACTGTATTATATAGGCCATCATTTTACTTTTTAATGGTTGTATTTGTTGCAATTGTTTTGCTATCTCCTCAATTTAAATATTTATAGTACCTAATTAGTGGCGATGAATGCTTATTAGGTCGCATATTTATAATTAAATTACTAAAGAATATGAATTTTGCAATTATACCTAATGCATTAGGCATTTTAGCTTTCCAGCATATACAAACGACATTTGTTACCTTAGTTTGGTCCCTAGTCTGTCCATTCTAAGTCCTTTCAATTTCAGGTAATTGCTACCAATGACTTTTAAAAAGCAATTTTGTTATGAAACAGCATCAAAACTTTTGGGTACAACATCTGCAATATAAAAGGGCGCAAAGAAAAATAAGTAAACCGCGGAGTTTACCAGAATGGGATGACTTGATTAATTGTTGGTAATAATTTTTGAGTATAAAATTACTGCCATTAAAATATTTGATAAGATTACGTAAGTAACGACATAATATGGAAATTGCTTGATCACGAATTAAAAAATTTCCCGCTTTCTGAGAAGCACATTTCAAATAAAAAGCAATTTTTTTAAAGTAGTTAGAGCGCCTAGGTAAAAGTAACAAGAAGTTGGTGAAAATTTGGTCACTTATTCTCTGAGAGACGCACTTTCTAATGGTCAAAAGAAAAAAGTGTTCCTATGTGCCGTTTCTGAGATATTTGACAGTAAAAACAGGGTATTTTAACATGGGCTCTTATGGACAGACTCAGTTTTTCTGAGCTAGCGAAGGTTTTTGTATCAAGACTTAAATGAGATGGATCTCATTAGAAGCGAAATTTTGTGACGAATCTAAATATGCACGGAAAAGTACATGTTCATGATGAAATAAGGAAGATATTTACCGCCGAAGCGGCGTCTGCTCTGACGCGGCGGCACGCTATGCAGCACGCGTTTAAATTTGATGACTTTTCCACTAGGTCTAGTATATAGCTGAGCTAGGACAATCTTTTCCTTCTTCTGCTGAGCACTTTTCTTCACAAAAGGCATGGTGTCTTTCAGAAAGAACACCAAAACCAACGATATTTATCAAGGCCTGCACACGTCTTGTTGACACACTGATCGGATCGAGATCAAGATAGCGGCTGGGGATCTCTGGCGCCAACATCGAAAAACCAAATCCACTATACCGACTTCACGTAAGACGCCAAATTATTTAGTTTCCCGGCTTTTACATACGTCTCGCATACGTTTTGATTAAAAATAAATATATTCGTTTAGGATTTACCGCTTACACTGTGAATATTTAGTCGCGGTGTGTCGTCAACATTTAGTGTGCAAAGGTTTGAAACAGGGTCGAAAAGTAGGGAGACTAGTCAAGTTGACTACTGTATATACCTTTTTAAAAATCATGTAAGACGTTTGCATTGTGCTGAGGTACAAAATACCACTCATACCGTATTTCTAATTATGTTTCCTTCATAACAACATTTTTTTGGGGACGTTTACCGTAAGGTAATAGGTAGGCCGAGTACATCACTTGACTTCAGCCGAACGCGCTCTAACTACTTTAAACATTTGATTTGATAGTAATGAAATAATAATAGTAATCTACGTACTAAGTAAGTTTAAAGAAATTTATCTGACACCAGGACCAGAGGCCTAAAGATAATGGGGTTACCTACCTATACTGAAAACCTCGGAGTTTCAAATATCCTATCCCATTGACGTTTTATCAATGTCTTTCGAATTTATACATGGGTTACTACATACTATGCGATCAAAAATGAGTTGCTGTTGAGTCATCTTTGGAATTTGTGGTTACATGGGAAATCGTACTTAACTTGAACTTCTAACGGCAACAGCAACTCATTTTTGATCGCCCGTTATTAGCAGTATCTTCCAAAAATTCCATTACAGGCTTTGTCAATAGCAACAAGTTTACCGCTGTTTTTAATAGCCTCAGACAAAAATAAAGAGCTTATTCACAAAATTGATTTTAGGTCCGCTCAGAGAATGAAACGGGCTTTCAAATGATTACATGACCTATTCCGCCATTTGAATCCCCTCTGTTACACATTTAACGTATAACAAACACTTTTTTCAAATAAACCGAGGATCCTACATGTTTCGTTTGGGAGCCACCCCCACAAAAGTGGTGAAATTTGCATTTCTTCTTTAATTTATTCTCAGCAACCATAATAAGAGTTACAAAGACTGGTAGCACTGGTGGCCCTTTCTGATTTTGCAAAACCTTTTTCAAAATTCCTACCTACAAAATTTGGTATTTGGGGCTATAGTATTTTTGTTAATTTTCCAAATAGTGATAGGGTACACATGCAAGAAATTTATGACGTAATATGAAAATGTTTACATTTTTTTGTCAGTATTAATTGTATATTGAAAACAGCGAATTCACTGAATAATTCAACTCACAAGGTCAATGTTTCCTACAAATGAGAAACTGTAAGTGTTTTATATGGGACCATAGCTAATTCATGAATGTTATGACGGTCGAGATATTCATCTCACGTAAGACTTTCAATGCTTTACCGCTTTACGCCCAAAGAAATTACACACCCCAAGGAACCCTATTGGGAAGGTCAAGACCATACCGAAAGCTACATCTTTACGAGAGACGCTGCAGTACTTTGGAACGTATTTATGGAGACCATACGGGTTTACACCACCTCACGTGTAATGTACTTTCCGTACATCTCTTGGATGTCGATACGATCTATATAGCCCTCACGAGTCACGACAGTTGCTAAGAAATGCAAAGAGCAGCGCCAAACCTACGGTTTTGTCACTCGACTCCCCCTCTGGTTCTACGCAAGAAGAAGATTTCTTTCTTCCTGTGGCCATATAGTGAGCTCAGCTTCCTAGGGGAACTTGAAAGGCTTGTAGTGCGTATTTTTCCAAAGACTTCCTTGTGGTAGGTAAGTACTCTCGTAAATGTTTCCATCTCTTTGATAATTTTCCTTATTACAGGAACAAAGGACTGGGTTGGCATAGGTTCCGGTGTAGTCATGACCTGTGCAAAGGACGTAGTAGGTGTTACCAAGGCCTCAACATTCTTTTTGCCTTCGTGGTAGGACAACTTGTGTACTACCTTAATCTCTTGAATTTTCGCCTGTTGAGCAGAATTTTGATCGCTTTGTGTGAACCGCTGACATTTAAAACATCTTAGCGGATTTCGTATATACTGACGAACTTGCAATGGATAAAACGCAGCTTGAATCATTCTGGGTAGCTTCGGTACATTAAAGGCCAATACGCAGCCGCCGAAACCGAGCGATGTCTCTTTATACGTTTGAATCCCAAAAATTCAAAAACGTCGCCGATTCGAGCTATCGACTCGTCGGACGTTGCAATTTATCTCAAACAACACGTTACAGAAGATTTCGTCGAAATACGAAGCCTACTTCGAAAGTTATACGAAAAAATTAAAAAGGAAAAAATTTCCATACTATACCCGTCCTTCGAAAAAATCGAAAAAAAAATTGTCAAAAATCGTCGCTTTCTCGATATCACATCAATTACTCCTTGTGATTGAAGATTTTTTTTTATTTCCTCAATAGAACAATTAAGCGGGTCTCGACAGTATTCAGCAACTTGGAATGATTTAATCATATAGTGATACTAATTTTTTTACTGTTTTAATTCTTTAATATTTATTTATTAGATTCAACCTATATAAAAAAAAACCATCCCTTGCAAAAAAATTGATTGGATGTAATACACCTTCAATATTAAACCAAGGCCAATCAAGTGGATTAATGCTTTTTTAGCGCATTTTTTAAGAATTAAAAAAAATGTGCTATTGTTTGCGATTTGTCCGTCCGTCCGTCCGGACCCACTTCTGCCGTTTTGAACTACTTCTAGGGCAATGGTCCTAGAGTCCTGGAATTTTTTGCAGTAGGCAGCCTATACCTTGAAGGTGTGCCAGACGGCCATTAAATTTCGCTGTATAAAAAGCCCCTCCCCCCCCCCACGAATTATTTCCTGAGATGCTGTTTTTGAACTAAGTGTGGAACTAGTTTTATCCTTCATGGTGTTGCTAATAAAAGGTCTCAACGAACGGAATTAATTTCTAGAGTCCTAAAATGTAATGCAGAAATCTAATTTTTGGCCTTTCATTAGCAAAGCTGGAACCTAAGAACAATTCTAAATGTGTCGCCTGGATGAAGTATTCGTATTCCCGCCTTCAAAATGCAAGCCTACCCACCTATCTAGAAATCGTGGGTTTACACAATCATTACTATCATTAAATCATTAATAAATAGCCAATAGATTCAAAGAGGGTTATTGTGCGTCGCTCGTCGCTAACCAACGAAACCATACCTTGTTTCTATTGGCTTTGTTTTAATAACCTAATAATAGTAATAATGTAAACCCACCATAAAAGTTCCACACAGAATCCGTTGCAAACTCATAGGACTCTCTTTATTTGGGACGCCTAAAAGGGAATTTTTTGTTCGATTTTTCAAGACGCACATGTCTAATTCGCTTGTTCATTCAACTGATAATTGGTATGGTAGATATAGATATCGCATTGCGGCCAACTTAAATATTATTCAAATAAAACATTGGTTTACATAAACAAAGTTGGTGTTTGAAATTCGATTACCCTGCACGAAATCTGATTTCGTAGTTTAAACAAGTTTGCGATATTGATAGTTGATGGCAACTTTTTCGTTGAATCCGGTATTTTTTACATTCCCAAGGTAGTTAAAAACAGAAATATTTGACACTCGGTTTTATACACCCAAGAGCAAGAGTGCTAAAATTCAGATCGTGTCTGCTCCTGATTTGATTTGATTAATTTCATTGTGCCATTAATTATACATTAATTATAGTGGTCTGTGCGTTCAAAAATTAGCTCAAATCGTACAAGATTAATTTGGATCAATTCTCCCGCATTTTACTTGCATGATTCAATTTCCGCATTGTTTTTTTTAAATAATGGGCAACCCGATTAAAACTACGTACATACTTAGTAATCCAGAACAAACGAAAAGTCAATTTCTAAGAAGCACGTAATGATGGAAACATTTGTGTTGAAATGTTTGACTTTTCTGCACATATGCGGATTAGATAACATGGCTATATTGGATCATGCACAAATAAGAACAGTATCACCGTCTGGTCATACCCTTATCTCAGTTCAATAACTTTCTCTGCAGGATTAACGTGATGTTTTCATAGATTTTACACCTCACTTACTACTTAAAATAGTAGACACGTAATCGTTAACTTAAAATGAATATCAAGGTCATTATCATAAATTTCACAGTCCGAATGTTTAATACGTAAAGTTAATTTAGGTAGTTAAGTTATAATCTTCTTAATTTACAGGTTCGCCTTGGAATAAGTATCAATTCGCTTAAAAGTAATTTAATCGTACTGCTAAACAAAGCATCAAGACTTACCTATTTTCAAAAAATAAATTCACAACAGATACCTAGGTATTAAACATTTATTGCAATCATTTTTTTTTACGTCACTCACACTCACTCTATTATTCATAATCATAAATGTTTATAAGCGGCGCATTGTTCCGTTATTGCCAGCATTAAGGTAGGTAATCATTAACCACGCCACAAATGACATAAGCGGCTTTCGTTTCCGAAATACAACATAACTGTTATGGGGAGTTTTATGGATATCTGTATATCTATATATTAATTTAACGGTTGGTAACTAAAGACACCTAGAATAATTGTGAAGTAATGCTTGTTAACTTCAAAAACTTGTTATTAACTATAATTTAGTTTTTACCGTTTCCTGTTTTATCACTACCTCTGTTGCACCCCCATTACCCAACGCCACAATAAGAACATGTGTTAGTTTTCTGATAAAGAAAATGCAAATACCTAGCATAAGACTTTTATATGGTTATGCTTTCACTTTTTATTGCTACCGTATATACATGTATCGATTGAGCTTTGGTGAATACGATTATGCAACCATTTACTAATCTGTCGCAAAGATATCAATAATCGTTACTTACATAGGGAGCAATTATCCAAGAATATTCCACTGACGACTACCATACTTCCTACTTGGCCTACTCAAACGAAAAACAACAACGTGGGTTCTCATCGACTTAAACCAGGTGAAAACAACCCACAAAAAATTCTCATGGCTTTTAATAAGATTAATAGAAAATGGAATAAAAATTGATTATTATTATTGGGAAAAATACCAAGAATAGTAGAAATCTTAAACATAAATTTTTTGTTACCGTTAAGAATTAAAATTGCAGATGTTAAACTGAACTTAGTCAAAACTTTAAAGATGATTTATTTGCTTTGGTAATTATGAATTCATGAAATGTATAGCGGGTGGTTAAATAAGCATGACGGATTGCTCTATCTGGCTAAAATTTTAAATGGAATAGTGTGTAACAATAAAGTTGAGTACAATTTTATGGTAGAGCGGACCATTATACCTTTTTTTACAAATAAACGTGCATTAAGTTGCTTATCCACATTCAAGAACCGACTAGCCCTTGACACATTAATTTGCACTCTTTTTGTAGGCCTGTAGGCCAGTTCGCAGATCAATATAAACGAAGATAAGAATATTTAATGTGGAATTACAATATAACACGTACTTATGCATATCTTTCGAATCAAATTCAATTTTATATAATGAATTGTGCTCGTTTTTGGGCTGATTGGTGCACCAACTCCCAGGCTTTGTGCGTCAAAACTAGCTTTTGAAATAGGAAATAAAATAGTGGTAGTTTCATGTGAACAAAAATAGTTACGACATTTTGAAATTTGGAAGCTTTACTATTTTTTGTGAACACACTGTATCACTAAATCTAACTTTCTCATTACCAAAGTGTTTCCTTTTATTAAAATCAACATTATTGATCAAATATATTTCTTAACTTTAAAATCAAGGTCGCTACGATTTATCAAAGTGGGGCATGCTTATGGGCAATTATTGCGAATAGGTTTCCATGCAGAGGTTAAAAAATGATATCGGAACAACTAAAAATATGCAGGGTGTTCCATTAAAAAAAAATCAGTTGTCTATTGATACCGTAGAAATGGGCACCTTGTACATGCAAAAATAATTTCAGTAGATTCGCAACTAATTGACATTTGCACAAAAGGTTTTTTGATATTTTGTACCATCAGGTATGGGGTAGGATTGCCCGACGCACTGTTGCAGGACCCTGTATGATTAATAATTAATAGTACTTAAGCGGTACTGCAGAATAGTGATGTACTGGCATATACTGGCTATCTTGTACTCGTTCGAATCGACACCTGACCAAAAATGTGTATAACATTCAATCTTTTCATTGCCCGTGTGTTATGTTGGTACCAATAGGCGAATGCGGCCCAATACATGTCACCGCAGCAAACGGCTTACCCGGATTGTTTTTGGAGCGTATGTACTTAAAATATAATGTAATCCTAATACTATTTTATGTACAGTGTTTTAGTAACGTAATAAAATAAATTCAATATAAGGAACCCGTGCATTACTCGCATACACAACACCGTGCCTTTCCAGTTCGTTTAATTGAGTATTGAATAATGGCTCAATGGCCAGTGTCCTGGTACATGATTAGCAAACATGAGCAGGTGGATTCATGCTATCAAACGCCCGCGTGCTTTTCTAGAGATGCGACTGTAACACATTCACAAGTGTTGAAAACCCCTATTTGCATTAAATTCAATTGGAGCTCTACGGCACTGGCAAAATTTTACTGTAACAATAAATTTTATTTTACTCCTTTTACTCCTATCTCGTGATTACCTATCAATGCTAGGTTTGATCCTTATCTATCCCTTCATTTTTTCTACATAATACACACCCTTGAATGCTAAACAACATTTTAATCCATCCAAAGGAATGGTATCACTGAAATTAATTGCAAGTCCTCAACTAATGAAAAAAAATAATCAAAGTTCTTTGTTTGGACCCGATTATTATCGATATAAATCTATTTCATACAGTTGATTTTCACAAGTCGATTCCTTTAGGAACATTTTTATAATTACATTATATAAAATTGTAAAAATTCCTAAAAATAAAGAAAGTCACTTCCCCACAGTACTAAATATTAATTTATATATTTATTAATTGGGTTTTGCTGCAAGTAAACGCACAAGTTAACCGTCTTTAAATTTTTACTACATGCCGCTGCTAACTGAGGTTTACTGATGGCATCGTGCGTTTCGGAATGATGTCACTAACCTTAGTTTAAGTATTAATTTATTTCATGCGTGTTTTGGTGTGTAAAGCGTTGCGCCGACTAGGAATTGTTTATTCGCGTACATTTTAATCATCCAAATATAAACGGCCCAGTTATAAATCAGTCTATCATTTAGTTTTTTTGTAGGTAATCGTTAGTGCTACATTAGTGCTGTTCTGTGCTCGAAGTTTGCGATTACAATCCTTCACTTTTCTAATAAATACAAAGAAACTAAAATACTGCGCGATTATCCCCCCCCCCCCCACCCCTTATGACTCGCTTTAAAACAAACAGACATTATGATTGTTAGTGTTGTTTTATGTTGAAAGATTACTAGTTATTACAGAGCTCGCGCGAGGGATGGGGACGATGGTTGACAACAACTCCATGTCTCGAGACCAAAAATAATTAATAATAAGCTGCGTCGAGACCTTTGATTAGAGTTCCATGAAAAATGTAATATGGCGGACATATTGCGGTAAACCAAAACAGGGCAGTAGTTTATTGACGCTACTTGACAAACTGGTACTCGGCCATAGGACTTATCTCAAGGCTTGAATAACAAGGCCATCGACAAATTATTGTAATTCTTAACAAAATACGCTAATAACATCGACCTTCACCCCTATTTTTCATTTTACGTAAATATTGCTACAGTATAGTTTTTGATGGAGTGATCATGTCACCAATGGGAGTGACGTTACTTTTAGATAGTGTAAGAAGGTATGGTGAAGTTTCTGGGGACAGTTGTTGCGAGCAAATTTACCAGGGGAGTTTTTCGGAACGAATTCACCGCACACAGCTTAATTTCATGACAAACCTTTACCATTTTTCTTATAATTTTTATCCCGTAACGTTAATAAAATCGTTGTTACGCAAAACAAAGAATAACGATGTGACCAGACTGTACGATTTCGCAAAATTTCATTTCGCAACAAATTTAAACGTGCACTTATTACAAATAAGTACGGAAAAATTTCGCCAATCAAGTTTACGAGGTAATCGAATGGATTTAAACTAAACAAATTGAATTTTAAACGCGGATGCGATTTCTATCAAAGAATGTATCCTACATAACGTCTTTAACAGGAATTCTGCTAAAGAGGAGAAAATGTACTAACTAAATTCGATTTCGGAATCAATGGCATTCAAATGAAATGTATTCTTATTTTGTTACAAAAAGTTGTTAAGTATACAATGCTAATTGACCGGAAAAAATTAAAATGAATGTAAATTCGTCAAATTTCATATTACATCAGCGTTTCCTATCCTTAAATACAGTTTGCTCTGGAAACTTTTAGGAAGTAAAGATAACAAATTGGCGAGGGATTTCCGTAAGATAATGGTTACTTCTTTTGTTATCATAAAAGACTGATTGAAATTACCGTTTATAGGTGTTCTTCCGAATTCTGTTGTTTTAACTTTAAATAGTCGCAAGGTTAACAGGTGCCGGAATGTTTACAAATTCAAACAGGTCGCCCGGGTAATTAAAAATATACTTATCAGAATAGAATAAACAAAATGACTTATTTACGTTATCATTGCACAGTATCATATTTAGAATCAAATTTATTGGATTTATAGGTTCTGATAGTTAAATGTGACATTAGCACTCACATGTTAAATGAACAAATACTTATTGCCAATTTGTTTAATTATCATCTATAAAATGCCTATCCTGCATCTTAATTTGCACCTTGCGTTACCGTCACAAAATTTTCCGGTACTAATTCCATGTCATTTTAGTAATACTCGTTAGACACCGAGAAAATATCATTTTTCGATCCTGTTTGTCTAGGTCTCATTATAGTCTAAATAGATGATGGCTCCTTGGCAATTTGAACAATTTGTTTTCTTGTTTATTAGTAAGTTGTCCTAAAGTCACAAGCAATTGATGAAACTCGTATTTTAGTAACTACGGACCTAAAATAAAAGAAATAGCTGATGTAATAGAAAATAAACAACGAAATTAATAGAAAAGAAAGGGAATATACCCGATCATGATAAGAGGTCGAGGAGGTGGCCGGTGGGCTATGGTTGGTAGAAATTAAGTCCTTTCGTCGAGACCTTTCGTTAGAGTACTATGAAGGATAAAACTAGTTCCACTCCCCCCCCCCCCACACCGTACTTTGATAAGAGGACAGAAAGAAGGGCAGCAGTTGGTAAAAAACGGTTCCTTTCGTTGAGACCTTTAATTATAGAATACAATGAGAGATAAAATTAGCCCCCCTCCTCCCCTCAGGACCCGTCGCTCACTGATCTCGAAAAAGAGTCGCACGGGAAAGTTATAGTTTGTACAAACCAATTTATTTCGATGATACCTTCATTAGAATACCATGAAGGGTAGAACATGTGGTACCCCCCCCCCCTCATTTTCTAAAGTCTGGTCGTCTGGTACACCTTCAAGGTATAGGCTACCTACTGCAAAGAATTCCAGGACTCTAGGACCATTCCCATAGATGTAGTTCGAAACGGCAGAAGTGGGTCCTGACGGACGGACGGACAGACACAACGCAAACAATAGCACATTTTTTTAATTCTTAAAACATGCGCTAAAATCTGCTAGTGTGTAATAGGTGGCCTATGCGTTCACTGACAAAAATCCTATTCCCGATCTAGTTACAACAGCTACGTAATTAGTGGCGGTAGGTATACCCCAATCATTGTAATAGGTATCTTCTGAGGAAAATTTCTTTAACCTGAATCTAAAACGGAGTCGTGCAAGGTAGCAACCCTTCGTGCACGTGGCGCAGACGACGGGTCCAGAGGAAAGCTGCAGATGATCCTGTACAAAAGAAGTAAGGTCCAAATAGCAGGTGCAAAATGATAATGGCGACCGCATGGCCGCAGGTTCTGCGCACATGAACAATATGCAAATGCAAATTTTAGGCTTTTGACACAGCGCCACTTAAACTGTTCATACGCAACTTTTGAAGAAATTTAGCTTCTATTTGGTATATATTGCAGAAGGTTTGTTATTGTTCTTTTAGTGCGCAGTCTCTTGGGGTTGTTTTGGGTATGTCACAGGTTAGATATTGTTGTGTAAACTACGCCATGCGGACGTTCTATTTGGCTTCGGCACTTGCAAAAACGATGGGACACCCTGTATGTGCATTTCAATTATTTTTACGTTAAAAGTTGGTTGTAAATTGGGATTAAGCGCAATTCCGATCATGTCATTCGGATTGTAGGTCAATTTTTTAAAATCAGAACCACTATAATACTACTAAATGAACTGCCTAAGAATTGCTTTCGTCAAATCGTTTGCGGAGCGCCTATGTTTCGTTCAGATTTTTGATTGATGGATTTCGAATAAATTTGCTTAATCTGTAAATGGTTACTGTTGTGTTATATCGAGCCCAAATTACGACCTAGATAAGAGTGTTCATGTTAAATTTTTCTGTATTAAAAAAGGAAATTTTTTTAAACAATTTTTTGGAATTGTGGAGGCGCGTTTACTACTGAATTTCTCAAATTAGTAAAATTTAAGTCAGTATCGAGATTTTCGTTATGGCGGAGGCTGGACGTGCCCTATAAAAATTATAATTGTTTCTAGTACCTGCATTTAATTAAGCTAACTGGACAGGTGCGTGTGGGTAGTTTACTGACCGTTTGCCGTTTCACATAGCAATATAGATTGGCAATGTTGTTTGACAAATTTTTTAAAATATCTTTACTTGCCAAACCTAACTTCATGCGCAGGTTTTGCAAAATCACATAATGATTTTTTTTATTGATTCCGACTTTCTTCCTAAACATTCTATTGTTGGGCGTAGAAAGTGGTGGATACTTATTTAACCTTATGTCAACCGTAGTTCTTGGAATTGTTTCAAAACCGCTTCCACTCTCAATAAACCGTGCTCAATTCTGACCGATGACGGGACCAACACATTCTCAATATCACGGAACCTAAACGTAACCAACGTAACATATCAGTTATAGTTCGCGGGAAAACAGCAGGTGCATTAATAAGACCAAACGGCATCCATAAATATTCATAATGACCAGCGGGTGCAACTAGTGCTGTTCTAGGAATTGACTCTGGGATATAAATAAAGGGAACATCTGAATTTGATGGGACTAATAATCACAAATGTCTAAACTGCATAATGGGGCAATTACCAATATGAAATCTTTCTCTTTCAAGGACTACTCCGTACTCAACAACTAATTTTAACTCATGTAATGATCTCCGTATGTACTTACTTTGCTATAAATAGATCAAAAGTCTTCAGCATAGTAGATACAATAAAACAACGCGAAGTATATATTACGATGACTGTTAAGTAGGAAGCTATTTGTCAATTATAATAAATGACTCCTCCAATTACCTAGTCCTTAATAAGACACAGTAAACAAAGAAATGGAGCAAATTAACTCAATCATTACAATATGAGATCGTGTAAATTCATTTTTTGAAAATATAATCTACCATGAGCGGACGAATAAAGTAGGTACCAACACAATGTGCGTAGAAACAGAACAACGCTGGTGATACCAATTTGAGCATGAGAATTCTTTATGATTGTAGTTGTTAAACTAATTAAAGGGTTAACTAACAAAATAAATTATTGTTTACCTAAACGACAAATTAACTAACTACGTTTTGTAAATAAAATAAGAGTGGAGTAAGAAATAGAGTTTTGAAGGTAACATTAATTTACCACACAGATGATCGGAAGCTTCTTGAAACAAAATTGAAAATTAGTTTGAAATAGGTGCTTTGACGTTCATCAAGCGTGAAAACGAGGATGACAAAAATGTTCAAAAACTTGTTCCTTTTAATCACAGAACAAAGTCGTTCTATGGCTCTAATACTCTTCTTACATGCGAAATTTCTTTTCCATCACACCGTAATGGATTGTTTGGAGCGAACATTATCATTATTATTCGTCCTCGTAACTATTTTCTTGTCTGTTCCTGCAGGAGCCAATTGCACGAAAGAAATTTCAGAAATGTCGGTTTCAAATTTTTAAGTGTTGAAAATGTTGGGTGATTTTTAGCGTATTTTCCAAAAGGAAAATGAATGCTATTATCCGTACTTTGTCCGTCTGTACGTTTGTTTTTCAGAATTCTTTACGGATAATCTGCACAATATTGGTATGTAATTAGAGTTTTTCAGTAATCTTCCCTTTGATGTCTCAGAATGTTTGCAACATTTTTGCTGTATTTTGTACAAGATAATTAATTAATTAACTAATTAGAGAAAATAAGAAGTAGTATGACTATTTTTACATAGAAGCAGAAAACACACATATCCATCTGAAATAAGAAATTTACAATGTGCAGCATCTGCAATGTATGGGGGTAGATACTTCGGCAATACATGCCGATCATAAACGCAGTCATAGGCGCGCGCTTTGGTATTTTCATCATTTTGTAATGATATAGTTTCTTAAAATATACTTAGCCGATTTCTTTTAAAACTACTTAATACATAAATTGATCGCTTAACTGGAACATTTTGGTTAATAGGGACATCCGTCATCCGACATAACACTAACGTTATTTCCTACAAAAACATGTGATGATTTTGTAGCAATGCAAAAGAGAAGTATAAAAACAAAATAGAATTAATGCGTTTTTGATGTAGAGAATATTAGCCGGCTATATAAGTGAGGATTGATCTACTAGTTACTAGTTTTTTTAATTTTTGTTATTAAAATCACAGTTGATAGTTCTCTATTACTGGTTGACCTACTTAAATTATGTGAAATAAAAAACAACCACAAAAGGAAAACCATATGCGACTGATAACGGCTTTGAAACGTTAGGAAGGGGTACATAATGTAGTTGTGAGCTAACGAAAAGACTGGTAGATTATTTATACCATAGATTAAAATGTTTATAGAAAGAACTCAATTGTTGTTAACATGACATGTACCCAAAATAGATAAGTCCGTAACTCTTTAGCGTCTTAGTTGATAACTATTTTGCACCTTCTGGGTTATATGATATTACGTTTCAGTAATTTGTGAACGTCCGTATCTAATTAGTATCTTTGCAATCTCGGTTAAATTATGATCGAGCTTGAAACGCGTATGTTGTTGGAGACCACCACTTTCTGTTGTCAAATTAACTCCCGTAACTGGTATAGAAGCAGATTACGAGTAGAGCGAGGCTCTTCAGGCATTAATCAATTAATTACATTTACCGAGTCCTGCGGCTTGAAGAGGTTTTCAGGTTTGGATGCTAGATCTCAGTTCTTTTCGTCAACGTTTAAATTTATGCAAGGAAAGAGTTGCCTTATACGCCTTACGTGCGAATTTTTGCCCGAAATTTCAATTATTTGTGGAATGTTGTTTTATGATTCAGTCATTAGTTTGCTAATCGATCATTCTTGATTGGGGCAATTTCAATTGCACAGTGCATTTAGTAAAAATTGTCAGTAACGTACGCCATAATTTTGAATATTTGTTTTAGTACCTAAATTTTATTTGCACTTTTATTACTACCCTCGTATGTTCTCATTGTCATACCAGGAGAGTTCAGCCTCATTGGTAAGTACAACGAAGGACGAAGATCAAATACCCAGAACGAACTACCACTGTGGAAGATCTCAAGTTCTTATTTTGTGTTCCAACCGTGCTAGTTGGCCGTTTATACGGCGGGTTTGAAGAAACGCAGTGCCACCTCTGCCAACCGTTATACAGGGTGATTCCTATAGTACCTGCCACCGTTTGGGAGCGTATAGGGGGTGCCTAGGGGAAGTCTTTTCATATAGGACACTTGGGGTCGGAAATCCAAAATAAGGGCGCCAGAACCAAATTTATCTTCTGGAATTTCACGCCTGTATGTAGGCAACCCAACCGACCGACGTTTCGCGCGGAGCGATGCAGAGCGAGTTAGCGCGAGGAAGCGACATGGGAGGGAAGAAGGGAAAACGACAGTCAAAAGCAATAACGTTTACAAGTGTTCAACGTGGCCACCGTTGTTCTCAATGCACTTCCTACATCTAGCCAACCACTCCCCTCGAACTCGCGTGAAGACTCCTATGTCCTGGCGAACAGCCTCTCCGGCCATGACGACGCGCGCAATTAAGTCCTCTTCGGATTCGACGGGAGTCTCGTAGACGTGCGCTTCCATCACACCCCACAAGTAAAAATCTAATGGGGTGATGTCGGGCGAGCGGGCAGGCCACTCCACCGCACCTCCACGGCCGATCCATCTGTCCGGATAGGTTTGGTCCAAGTGTTCCCTCACCTGCCGCCCGTAGTGAGCAGGGCACCCATCGTGCTGGAACCAGTGGTCCCAGTACAAGTTCACTGGAACATTCATTAAAAGTTCTGGTAGCACCTCGCGCAGGAAAATCAGGTAATTATGGGCATTTAGACGCGGAGGGAGGATGTAAGGCCCCAGTAGGTTGTCCCCCAGGATGCCAGCCCAAACGTTTAAAGAAAACTTGTCCTGGTATCCTCGCGTAAACGTTTCATGAGGATTGTGCTCCGCCCAGTAGTGGCTGTTACGAGGATTGAAGGTCCCCTCTCTTGAGAATCCTTTCTCGTCAGTAACTAGCACGCTCCTCAGAAAGTTCGGATTAGCTTCTTCCTCCTGGACGACTAAGTTGCAGAATTCCAGCCTCCTTTCATGGTCACCCGGCCGTAACTCTTGCACTTTCTTAAACTTATAGGGGTGTAAGTTGTTGTTGTTGGCGATGTTCCACACTGTGTGTTGACTACAACCCACCTGATCTGCTACAAGTCGAGTGCTAGTACGCGGGTTTGCCTCGAAACGTTCCAACACATCCTCCTCTAAGGCATTTACCAACGGGCGATCGCGATCACGGGCGCTAGTGGGCTGCGAAATAGGAGGAGGTCGGTGTAAACAAACAAACTTTTCGAAATGGGTGCTTAAATGACCCAAGTATCGATGTGCATCACGAATCTGTGTGTAAAGTTAAGCCTCCGTCAGCTTACCTGCAATTGCCCTGTCTCGCACAGTCGGAAGTGAACTTCTTGAAAGACCTGTCTGCAGGGTAACTGACGGTTTGGATACCGCTCAGCGTACGCTCGTCGTGCAGCTCGTGCGTTACCATTTGCCAATCCGTACATGAAGTGCATGTCCGCGTATTCCGTGTTAGTAAAACGTGCCATAGTGTTTATTCACTTGATACGCGTCGTTGCAGACGGGATTTCGTGGGTTTAAACAAAATTCTGATCAAGTGTCAGCCACACATCGCCGCCTGAGATCGCTCCGTGTGCACCGCCGGCCGGTTGGGTTGCCTACCTACAGGCGCGAAATTCCAGAAGATAAATTTGGCTCTGGCACCCTTATTTTAGATTTCCGACCCCAAGTGTCCTATATCAAAATACTCCCCTACGCACCACCTACACGCTCCCAAACGGTGGCAGGTACTATAGGAATCACCCTGTATATTATTTATTTCTTACAGTTTATAACATAATACGAGTGGGAGCTATTCGTCACTAATATTTCACTTCGCCTTCGGCAACGCGGTTAGATGGCGATGGATTTTATGGCGCCTCGATGTCTGTCGGGATTTCTAGAATATTCACTACAACTTGTATTCCGTAAGCGAAGAAACGTACAAGAGAAGATAACGAGGATTTACCTGCACCAAAAATGTTTCAACAGGTGTAACGTGTTTTTTTTTTTGCTTGAAAATTTTTCCTAACATTCGAAAGTATATGCCACAAGTAATAAGCCTATTGAAAATGGGTCAAATCCAATGACCCCTTGGAATCACGCCTCTCTATTTCTGCCAAACGCTTGAACCTATTTAATTTAGTTCAAACTTTGCACAGTTGACCTATATGCCACATGTAATAAGCCTATTGAAAATGGATCAAATCCAATGAGCCCGGGGGGTCACGCTTCTCTGTCCCTGCCAAACGCTTGAACCTATTCGGTTGAAACTTTGGACAGTAGACTTACATGCCACATGTAGCAAGTCTATTGAAAATGGGCCAAATCCAATGACCCCGTAGGATCACGCCTCTCTGCCTCTGGCAAACGCTTGAACCTATTCGGTTCGAACTTTGCACAGTTATGGTATGGTACTCCATCGAAACGTTTTCACGGATTAGAATTTTTCAGTTAAACAATTCGAGGGTTTGAACTTTCCTCGCCTTTTTCGTTTCACATGAACTTTCATGTTCCAGCAATATTTATAGTCGAAAGGTTCCAGTGATGCAGAAATTAGTATGTATATCAGAATGTAATTCGTATCTTCCTCGATCTATACCATTATGGAAGATGGTTGGCTATAATGTTGTCATCGCTGCAACAAGTTCACTAATTGGAATTACAAGAAATGGGTACTTCTGGGGAATCTTAAAGTTGGTTAGTCACGATGATCCAGTTTCGGAACATAATCTAAAGCAGATAAAAGATTCTCATAATCGACATCTAAAAATGAAAGCTCATTATTTGTCTTCGGAATTGGAAGAAGCGAAATCGGCCTGTAGCTGTTCGGCCTTGCAAGCTCTTTCCGTGTTTCGGCAGCATGATCACGACGGATTGCTTCCACACGACTCCAGAAAGTGCTTTATATGCAGGATTGCGTTGATGATTCTTGTGAGATAGTGTTGTCCTGGTGATATTTTGAAGGACGCGGAAACTTTACATCTCCTCTCACATGTTGCTGCAGTATAATCTGCAGGAGATACGTGTAGTGCAGATCATTTGCTATCTAGTTGTTTCGGGTTACCTATGAAATCTAAAAAATTAATCCAAATGAGCTTTTGTAAAAATATTGTTTGTAATTTAACCAAGATGGTAAATGACCGTGGCATCGTGAATGTTTCTAACTAAAATGTTTTTTTAAAGCAAGCGGTTGCACAAGCCATAGTTGTATATTACCTAATGTGGAAATCGTGCACACACCGTACAGTCATGGTTAATGGCATGTTTTGAAGACTAATACAAACTCGTTGACGCTGTGTGACAGAACAATATTCTAATTTGCTATTGTCACAATTTTTATTACTCATTACCATTGAATAAAGCCATTACTAATAACTAGTGCATGAGTAACTCTAACCATTCAATGTTAGTCATGTATCAGATTGCCAACATAATTCATTCCTTCTGGCTTCTGAAATAAAAAACAATTGTTCCAGACACGTAAAGACTAACATTTTTGAATTCGTAATTGTCCAATCCAAAATGTGCAATTTTATTTGCTTATTTATCTATTTAAATGTTATGTATTTATTGGTGACGTAATTAAACGTAAAATTACAGGTTCTAAGAAAATGGTTTCAATTCGTTAATTCTAGGCATACCTATGTAATTTATTGGTTTTTCCTTGGTCTCAGTTGGCGATTTATCTGTTGATACCTGATTTTCAAGATATCCTGGCATAACGGGGAAATTAAATACTGTATGTAAATTTAATTACGTGATTTATTCATTACAATTAATTATTAATATTCACAGGAAGTAACAGTGTTAACGATGAACTACATTTATAGCGGCTCTAACAATTAAATGTTTCTAATTTAATTGCAGTCATATTTATAACACTTACTTCACAACACGAGCGCATATTTCGTTATTTATCACTTCGACATCGATTCACGTTCATTAGAAGGAATATCGTACTGATTCACATCCGCTTTTCTTCCTTATGGCCGGTGACGAACCCTACCTACTTGATGGCCAAACGATAATGATCTAGAAGGATCGGTACACCTACACGCTACACTGCCCTCCTCTTCAAGCTGTTGCGCGCATCCAACTTCTCAAGGCCACATTCCTATTTTTGAAGTTGCCAATTTTGTGACACTATGAACTTGTAAATTGTTGTTTTAAGTTGTCCAAAAATCCTAGGCTAATGCCAAGAGTGGTCTTTCGATGTGCGATAATAAAGAAACCACCGCCCCTACTCCTGTACGAAATACGCTTTATAAACCTCAGGACGTTACTTCTAGTGAACTGAATTGGACACATATATAAGGTGTCCCAACGAAACCATAAAACTCGGCAAAATAAATGTTTTCACAAAAATTCAATTTTTATGCGAACATAATTATTGAAACTTTAACTCTGTGCTAGGGTTTGTTCCCCTCCTCTCATATTTTTAAATAGACCAAGCCATTCATTTGGAAGGGGTGGTAATATATCCTATATCAAAATATCAGAAGATATTTAACAATAATAAGTTATTCTAAAACATACCTTCGAAAGTAAAGCATCACTAGATCGGTGGGCCACTGTGCTAAATGAGTCACTGTAACCGTGGCTCTTAATTTACAATTATTTATTTTTTAATTTTTTATGAAGTACCTGGTTACGTTAAAAGTATCGTAACTCGACATATTTATTGTTTTGATGTAAAATTAACAGTTGGTCACTTTCTCCGTCCGTAGGTACGTCCGAGGCCTTAACTACTCCTACAGTTTTAAACATAGTTAATTCGTTTTTTTTGCATTCGTCTCTGGCACCTCAACCAAGAAACATCTTGACGATTAGTATGCGCATATATCAACTTTCTTATTTATACATTTTTAAAATTTTAACCACAGATGCTTCTAGTAAAGACGATCATATCGCATATTGTAAAAACCAAATGTGCGCATGTGCAAACTGCAGGTTTCTTATTTATGGAGATATGTTTAGCGCATTTTCCAATTCATGTTGGAAGGTGATATTATGGGCACTTTCTTATTTATGGAGATATATTCTAACCACAGATGCTTTTATAAAGCAAATCCCATATTGTAAAAATTAGATGTGCGCAGGCGTAAACTACATAATGCCTACTTTCTTATATATAGAGATATTTTTTTGAAATATTAACCAATGATTCTTCAACTAAAGGGAAACATATCCTATATTTTAAATATCAGGTGTGTAAGTATGTTTCTAAATTATAAGAATATTTATGCCATAACTGATTTTCCTTTGTACACATAAATACTCCGATACATGATTTTTCGGGAAGTACTGATCAATTCATGGAAAATGCGCTAAAGTTACTCGCCTAAGGCGAAAACTTTTTTTCATTTCTATCTAATTCCTTGTAAATGGGTTTCAAATTTATTCGTTAAGAAATTCAAGTGTATTTTTAATTTTCGTCAAAATATATAAGATAATATGTGGAACCTCGACATTTTTCGAGTCTGTAGAATCTCTATAGCAGTTTCTGGAAATTCTGGTAAAATTATGAACTAATATCGGAAGAATTCTGGAAGGTTAAAAAGAGACAGATACTGCGACTCAAAAAGAATTAAAAAAATTGGATAATTTTGGCAAATCTTACTATGAACACATTGGTCAAATAGTGTTGGGGAAATCGGGATAACATTGAAAGGATTAATGAAAGAATTTTGGGAGAACTTTTGGCTGCATAGACTTTGAAAATGTGAGAGAACTGTTGGACAATTTTAAAAAAAGCATAGGTCTCGGAAGAGAGAGTTTCCATCCAAAATTCTTCTAGATGTGACAAATTCCGAGAAGTCCCAACATGAACTATCGCGATAGGAGGATAAACACGTTTTTAATTAAATTTACAAATGGCAAGATTTAAATCTTGTTTGAAAAGTGAAATTATAGTTGGTTTTGATAGCTTGCAACGCGGAAGCATTAAATTTGCGATATCTTTAATATCGGGACCTATAAAAAAGAAATTTCTTGCTACAATATGTGGAATTTTTCATTGCCCTTTCTAAACGGTCACTCAAACATATTATTTCACTTGTCAACGTACCCTGTCGCTTGGTTTTTTTTGTAGTTTATGGGTAATGAAATTGAATTTATTAACAAAAGTGTGATTTATGTTTCGTTACAACTTTTTTTAAATTATCCACTTCACCGCTATAGTGCTATTGCGTCTGCATGTAGGTACTTTTTCCTTGTGATTCAATACCTATGTACCTCTGCCTACCGTCACAATTTTGAAGCTAATTCAATGGTTAACGTCTGGACATGTTAAACAATGGTTGTAGTCAATATTTCCAGCATGATACCGCATCCCCAGCTGTAGGTACTAATAGGGAGTTCTGGCAACGACTTAAATCTCACCTAGGTACCACTTTAATTTGTTAACCGTGAGAAAATTTGCACACACTAACAATTTCATGCAAATTACAATTTTGTGAAGCACCTTTCATTCAACTTTCTCTCAGTATATTGAACGTGTTATTGGCCCGGGTTTAAAATTCTGTTACTTTTGGAAAACTCCTCTGACTTTCAAGTAGGCAATATAAAAGCGACCGTGCTAATGTCTGAGTGGCAAGACACCGTATATTAGTTAATTTCATGCGTTTGAATAATGGATCATTGTCCCACACGAAAAGAACTTTTTAAGATATAAATGATAGTTATTCATATGTGAGTATAGGAGAAAGTTCCGCATTAAAGGCTTTCATTATCTAAGGTCAATATACTTTGATTGATTTCTGTGCAGTCTAAATGGCGTAACAGCTATGACATTTTTTAATGCCATTTGGAATTTGCGGTGTTAATTGTGGCGCATAAGCTGGTTAATTATTTGATCCTTCTGTGCAAAAGGGAAAGTTGTCTGTAATTACCTGTTATAAA
Organism: Photinus pyralis; assembly: GCF_008802855.1. NCBI lineage: Eukaryota > Metazoa > Arthropoda > Insecta > Coleoptera > Lampyridae > Photinus > Photinus pyralis. The sequence continues at coordinate 17,206,267 of NW_022170510.1, read as the reverse complement.
CATACCTAATTACTGGATATTGTCGGAAACACCCTACTTAGATACGTGTTAAAATAAATTTAAACTTTTGGTTTACAACATTACCATTCTGATATGCACACCCTCAACGAAACTGGTGTACGACCATATGATTACCATAACGCAAGTTCACATTATAAACCGAAAAGGAATACAAACAAGATAAAGCGCATTTTTTTAACCGAAATAAATAGCTTTTGTTTTGACATCACCAATGGATATATTTCTTGCAGACGTCTTAATTGCCCTTTGTGAGTACCCTCTTCCGACAATCCGATCATGAGGAATAAGCGAATATACCCGATCACGATAAGAGGTCGAGGGGGAGGGTTATGGTTGGTAGAAATTATGTCCTTTCGTTGAGACCTTTCATTAGAGTACCATGAAGAATAAATCTAGAATAAAACTAGTCCCCCCTCCCTCGCCCTACACCACGTACTTTGATAAAATGACAGAGAGAAAGGCAGTAGTTGGTAGGAAATGCCCCCAGGCCCCGTCGCTCACTGATCTCGAAAAAGAGTCGCACAGGAAAATTATTGTTTGTACAAACCAATTTATTTCCATGAAACTTTTCATTAGAATACCATGAAGGGTAGACCATGTGTTCTCCCCCTCCTCGTTTTCTAAAGTTTAACTTGGCGCCACTAAAGGCATGCGTATGCAAAATCTAAGACCAATTGGTTGTCGTATGTAAAAGTTATGCACGTTTTACTTTAAAAAACAGCATCTCAGGAAATAATTCGTGGGGAGGGGGGAGGGAAGGCCTTTTAGACAGCGAAATTTGATGGTCGTCTGGCACACCTCCAAGGTATAGGCTACCTACTGCAAAAAATTCCAGCACTCTAGGACCATTCCCCTAGAAGTAGTTCGAAACGGCAGAAGTGGGACGGGCGCATTGCAGCGAACCACCAATGGACAAATAGTGGCGATTTAGGTAGGAGCAAGTCTTTCCGTTCAACATTGACACAATACAATCCCGGAAGTCGCTCGCATCTTAAGAAAAACATAGATTCGGGATCAGCAGTTGTTCTGTGACCGGCAATCTGTAAGCTCGTCTTTGTTTACATTACGATCAAGCAGATTCTTCCAGGGCATAAAATAACATGTTAACTGGGCGACACTTGTGTCGCCCAGTGTTGAGATTTTGTCGCCCAGTGGCTATGGGTGGTGCCGGCAAATTTATATTTTTTAATAATTTAATAATTCACATTTTACATTTATCGGAATTTTAAAAGTATTTAAAAAATGACAGACATTGAGTAAATATTTTAGAATATTCTCAGTTTCCGTTTAGTAAACAAGCGAGTAACAATGGAACTGCGATTTCTGACTTAAAATGAGTCGGGGAGAGTCGAGAGTCATTATTCATATACTTCTTTTGGGCCAAAAATCCCAACCGTACACGGTACAAACAAGTGTAGAACACATGAGAAAAGGCGCGCAGTTTGAAAGTATGTCAGTAGCGCATGCGCAGCTAAGTCGACGCTAGCGCTCCGATTTGCCGGCTTGCCGAATGCCGCCAGTCGAGAGTGCACTGTGTTGGGGGAATGTTGTCGGTCGACTCGACTCCAACTAACTGACCAGTGAAGTTGTATACTTTTGAAATTGAGCTATGATCTTGGCCCAGGGGGAGGGGGAGCCTTGGCCTGTTACAATGTTCTGGAATACGTAGGTAATTAAATGAAGTGAGATGACATGGACTATTTACGAGCAAATGCGATCGACAAATCCATTAAAAGACACGTAAAAATCTGTGATTTTCCCTTTAATTTGTGCAAACATTTTCCGGGGCCCCCCCTCTCTCCTGGGGGGTATCGCAGACCCCCCGGTGAGTACACTCAGTACAGGTCCTTGTCGCCCAGTGGAAATCCCTTAAAATATGCTCTGGATTCTTCATTGAAATTTTGCTATCATTTCTGATGTTATTTTCTAAATTAACAACCAAAGCAATATTATCAACAGATTACCTGCAAGTTTGCAATTTCTGGTATTTGCGATAAACATTTGCGTAGCGATTCTTCCATCTTAGATACAATGTAATAGAACAGTTCCATTTGGTCGACAGTTAGCCTACTTGAATTCAAATGCGAGTATTTGTATTTCATCCAGAAGACGGTACTTCTTTAATACAATCAACCTAATGCTCGTAACGTACATAGAGAAATATTACCAAAATCTAGAATGTGAAAAATCAGACCTAATTCCAATTCATTCGCACTACGGAGCCCATTAATAATGGGTTTCAGAGATAGATAAAACAAAGAGATAATTAATAAATTAACACATATGGCAATAAGCTAGAAAGAAACGTGTTAATAAAGAGATATTATATAAAAATAACTGTACCTCAAGAGGAATACATCCCTGACTCATTCGCGTAAAGACGCTTAGATAATTAGATAAACAATTTGAGGGTCATTCATTATAGAGAGTCAATTACGCACAGAAGCTCTATTACAGCATTGGCCTATTGAAAGAAATCCTACATCCGACTCGTTTTGTAATTTTCTGAGATTCGTTTTTAATTTAATCGCTATTTGTTTGTAACAATTCTACATATATTCATTCAGTTTTTATTTAAAAAAGTGGTCTTTACGGGTTTAGTTCAAGCGAGTGTTGATTTCGGTACACGGTTAATAAATTTATCTTACCCAACCGTTGGAGGTTCTCGATGACCCGAGATCGTCTATGAGAGATAGGGCGAAACTCGAAAGCCGGAAGCGATTTGGGATGGACTGAGATTGCCTATGACATACAGGGTGAAAGCATCAAGTGATGAGCGCTGGAGTGGTCTGTGCGTAGTTTGACTCGATGCTAGTTCTGTGTCTCGCTCCGTGTTAAATTATTCAGGAAGCCAGAACGCGCAAAAAATAACCAACGAAATGTGTGCAACCATCAAGCTACGGAAAACGTTTCAAATAGATTCCCACCTAATTATACTTAATGAGTTTTTTTTAACTTTTTCCTAACCCAGTTAATGACGAGAGTACAGCATAATAATGTAGACTGCCTATTTAATCTAATGATTATGAAAAGAGTGCGCTTTGCACCTTTATCAATTGCTATACCCAGGTTATCCCAAAATCAACCGTTTCATTTCATTTCCGTATCACGATTAAAATTATGATTGGTTTTCCAATAAATATTCATTGATTGATATTTCGTGTAGATTAGTTATAGTTAATTATTAGGAAAATTGGCAAATCAAACTTTCAAATCTATTTTTTTAATACTTTCCCACTCGTGTAACCTTTATCTTCCCAATAAAGCTGGTGACCTTGAATACTCCGCACGCAAAAATCAATTTTTTATTGATGAAAATAAGTTGATTTATTTTTCGGCCGTTAAACATAATGCAAATGCAAACACCCATTTAATGCGTGAAATAATAGCTGTTTTTAATTACCTATTATATACTCGCACCTCTGCTATTGGCATTATTCAAAGTTTAAATTCTTTTCGTCACAGCAATAATCAAACATTCAAAGAATGAATCTTTGGTATGTAGTGAATAATAGGCAAATTTTAATTCAATGCAATAGTTGGGTATTTGAAATGGTACTATTAAATAACTTTCAAGGATTCTTGTGTATAAATCTGTAAATGAGATACAATTTACCACACGTACATGCCCTGTACTTGTAAAGTAAATAGTATAATTATTGTTTCTCGTATAAATATGAATATGTACAGGGTGACGGGGTGCCAATATGTGCTTACGGAAGGATTTGTCGGGAACGTGCTTTTGTATGATAGTATATAGTAGAATATTTGGCAATTTTAAAAATGTATAGGCCATAATGTTGCATTTTTTGGAAATCGAACACCCTGTATTTACTTTCGAATTCTAATCTTACACGAAATTCTACGTCTTTTTTATATTGTATCTAATGTAAATTTAATACGGGATTTATTTCGATCTTCATCTCCATTTATATAAAATTAGTTATTAATATGTACAGGAATCAACAATATTAATCATCAATTAAATAAGATCGGGTTACAACAGCCCATATTTATTACTTAATGTGATTACAAGGGTCACATTTATAACACTAGCTAGCACGGATCATAAAATATCACTTCGACATCGATGTTTATAATAAACCGATACCGAAATAATGTTTGTTTGTTATACTATATAAGTGGTTATGCTTTTGCCTTATTTTTTTAAATTATTTTTTTTATTTAAGGGTTTATTGTCGCATCAACACAGGGGTTATTAGCGACGAACAGTATTTATTTTTGTATTCAAGTGGAAGTGCATATATTATCAGTGTGACAGTGTGAAGTTGTTCTGTATATGTCAACTAACCGTTTATTCCGTGGAGGGAGTACCTCATACAGTTCCGATTGTTGCGACGGTGCGTAAACTTCTCTGTTTTCGGTGGTTCTGTTTGTGATAACCGACTTTAACACGAATACTGCTGACATTTTCACAAATGTACGTTTCGCGATAAGTTTATGTAGCGGATGCTGGAGCAGAGCCATGTCCTTTTGATGTTTTTGTATATGTTGTGTGTCAAAATGGATCGTAGATGTGTTTTAGTATCAATTTGGTTTATCTCATTCACCTTTATTTGGTGGTGGATCATTCGTTTTCTCCCGTTTTGGTTTTCTACTTTCGGTTCGGTCCCGTTCGTATGAGTTGCGGTGTCTTAATGTGATCACTTTATTCATGAAAATTCCAAAAAAAAAATTTCCGATTTGGTTTTTTTTCTGATGTTATTTGAACAAAAAAGTACACATTGTTTTGAGTAGCAATTTATTATGAATACAACGGTACACGGCCAGTGGCGGATTTAAATTTTTTGCGCCCCTAGGTACACCAAAAGATATGCGCCCCTCCAAAAATAATCTTTAAATTTCAATAAACTTTAAGATGCTAATAAAAATCACATTATACCTTGAAATTTTTAAAACTAATAGATTACGTTTTCACACATGTCAAAACTTGCATTGGCGATTATCGTTCTTGCAGTTCAGTTTGTTTAAACTGTCTACCAATTCCAATTTATTTCATAATTTTAATTAAAAATTTTTTTCATTTGTAACTTGTTAGGGGACTTATTTTAAAACTTAAAATATTATCTAAAATAAATATAGTGCAAAAAAATGCCGCCCCCTAAAGCTGACGCCCCTAGGCACGTGCCTAGAGTGTGCCTGTATGTAAATCCGCCACTGTACACGGCACACAAAAAACAAAAGATGGAAACAGTTGGTTTCAACGGGATGGTGTATCGGACAAATTTTTCAAGAAATTTGTCCGATAGGTATTCTCGTACGATTAGGGCGTTGTGCGCGGGTGTACCGTCCTGTTGAAATAAACAATTTCCCTAATGTGACCATCGTCGTATTTTGTATAGTTTCGGAGATTCGTCATTTGGGGACATTTTATACTATATTGCATACATAGTGAGCACCCTGTATGTATGCACAAATTAATAATAAGGATTTTGTGACTTCAATTACCCATAATAGAAATCGCAGAGTAAGTACGTACTTATTATGATATGATTACATTACAAAAAAGGAAGCAAAAATTTAAGTTAAATTTAGTACATAGGTTTAGATTTCGTAGTAATATCTTATTTGATGGATATCGTTTAAATTAGACAAGCTTCAACTACCTACTGCAGATACTTGGGGCACTCCACGTTTACAGGTTTTCACTCTCAGTCAAATAAGGTTTATATCATATATTGCATGTACTTTCTTAAATTATATGAATCTAATAAATCTAAAAATGATTGGTGCAACATTGTCGTCCTATACTGCAATAGGATGTTGATACATCCAATTGAAGTATGTAACCGGATTTTCATATCGGTAAATGTGTATTGTGATCAGCAACCTGTAAGTTTAAGTAGGTGTCTAATTCCCTAATAAGTGCACATTTGCACTTCTTTTGTCAAGTAAGAGGGCTTCAATTTTACGATTTCCTACCTTTACACATGTCAATCCTCAAGCCGCCCATTTTCTTCTCATTTCATGTTGTAACACTCGTAAGTATGTACCGTAGATAAAGAAGACGGCGCACGACAATCACTGCAGTTGTAATGAAGCAATCATAACAAACAAACATATTTATAGATATAATGGTCACCATGATGGTCACGGTAGTTCACAAACAGAAACAATTTTATTGTAATAGAAAAAGAAAAACACATTTACAACAACTACAGTCTTTCTTTGATGTCTTTACCTATGGACTACAATTTGTTACGAGAAGACGTATACGATTTGAATTAGTGAATGGCTTCTTCATAGTAAAAATATAAGACGTTAGCGATTTCTTGATACATATCTCAGTAAAGAAGGTAACTCGAACACGTAGGTGAACAAGTATTTCAAATTCCTATCTAAACACGGTTACGGCTCCTATTGGATTGGTGCATTTTTTTTTGTAATAGGTAGATAATAATTATTGTACTATCTACACATTGATTGAATGAAATTCGTACAAACCTATATATACTTACATTACAATATGGCAAAATCTATTATTGTATCTATGTAGTAGATATTCCATATTGATTAATTGATTATACTAAATTAATGTTACTCTTTGTAATGTACAGTGGCGTAACAACGACATGGCGTTAGTTATAAATATGCATTGCTACTTACTATTTAGTAAGCAGTTCTATTTTGCTTGGGTTTCGGATCATTTTACCAATGGTCTTTTTTTAAAGTAGGCTAATCAAACATTCTGGGACGTAAAATTATGTGCGTTTTATTTATGCGCAATTACTTATGCATTATTAATCACTTACTTGTACCATATATATAATATGTAAGCGCGAATTTCACTAGTTATTAAGTTGTTCAGAATTAAAAGGTGCATACAAAACTGTTTTTACATGTTTTATTAAGCTTTTGGTATACCCGCAAATTTAAAAATAAATTTCGACATTTCTGTTATGCTACTAATAACAGAAACTTTGAAATTTATTTTTAAATTTGCAGTATACCAAAAGCTTAATAAAACATGTAAAATAGTATATTAAGATACAAGTGTATAATCAAGTCTTTAAAGCACGCGCAACGAGTTTAAGGGCACGACGCAAAGCGGAGTGCCTTTAACGTTGCAAGTGCTTTAAAGACCAATTATACACGTGTATCTTATAGTATTTTTTATTATACCTGCAGTATAATTTAAAAATAGGAAATTCAATGAAATCATATTGACGTTATACTCGAATACATGTCTAATTAAGTGGGCTGGGTGTTCGTAATTTCACGATTGCCATGGAAATGTCACTTGACGTTTGCTTATAAAAATTGTCGTCTTTGTGAATAAAACGATTTCCGTTGAAAAAGATAATTACACCGTCCATTAAATCGCTGGTTGTAAAATCTAAACAAACGTTGGTAGGTGTAAAATCTCAATCCAGTAAAGCTTATTATCAAGCATATGAAAAGTTGTTTCCATGGATGAATAGGAAGTTACTTACGAATAAAGTCTTAAATGCATCGACAATGCTGGCATTTATGAAGGAAATGTCAAAGGTATTTAAATCTTCTATATTTTGGTGCATTCATTCAAAACTTTAAAGCAATGCTGCGATTAAAAAGTGGAACAGATTTGGAAGCATACCCTAAATTACGCGCGTTTGTGAAAGCTTCAACCAAAGGATAGGTACAAGCCAAAGAAATGTTCTGCATTTAGAGAAAGCGACTTAGGAAGATTTTTTATTTCACCCAGATGACAGTTTCAAAAGTCACACTTGAAGTATCGTTACTTAGCAACTTTAAAGCACGTGTGTTTTAATAGTTATTTATGCAATGAGTGTATAAATGAGGCGTTTTATTGGTGTGAGATGTTTAGTAATTCGAACGAACCAATAATCGCCGATTTATACATGAATTGCATACAACGTTTTTTCGTCGACCTCACTGGGGTAGGTTATTTTAAAATCAACTACGAGAAATTACAAAAGAGATTATGAGGTACGATTTTTCACTAAATATATTGTCGTTGCTATAGTAATATGTTGTTTAATGCTGTACCGTCAGTTCTCGTAATCGCAGTGGAAGATTATGTTGCAGCAACATAATCTTCCACTGCGATTGTTGCTTGCTCTGCTGCGGAGGCGATTTTAACAGTATATCCCCTCAAATCAAAAGAAACTTATTGGAACGGTTTCGATCAGTTCGGCAATTGATGGAATACAATGAATTTGAAAGGAGATATTTCCGAAAATGTCATGACATTTTACCTTGAAAAGGTATGTGAAATAGTGAAATTAGAATGTAATTAATTCTTTTGCAACTGTACTAAAGTACGTGTATTAACAGTTAAAGATATGGAAAAGTTCATCTCTGTGGGCGACGTACCTACTCAATGTTGAAGGTAAAGTAACTGGATACCTTAACAATACCTTATCCGAGAAGCTACACAGGATATGCTTTGCTGAGATCGTTGGCGACCATACTGGCTGCTGATCTCACTACATTAAAACCGAGATTAAAATGGTTAGGTGGATGGAAGTTCTCAGCTGTTGCCGAAAGTGAATTGTTATATAAATGTCATTTCCCTTTAATAAAATGGTTGTTATGTATAAGTTGATGCTAACGATTAATGGTTGCTAATGCATAATGGTTATGTATAAGTGGTTGCTAACGATTAATGGTTGCTAACGTATAATGGTTTGATTACTGCACCCGTAACTAAGGTGTAATTTATGCTGTTATCGAGAGGTCGACGAAAAAGGCCTTTTTTCGCACGCATTTGAGTGTTTAAAACGGAGATTGTGATTCAGGTATAATAAAAACAGTTTATAAGCACCTTTTAATTCTGGACATCTACAGTTTTTCCTGTAAAATGTACAGGAGGGCAGGATAAAACTAATTTTCCATGTTAAATCCTTATGTTCCTACTTACCGTGCACCACCCGGTATAATATAGCTGTTGTCAAGCTTCTCACAAAATAAACACAACTTGTACTTTTGAAGAGTACGATGCACCGAACGAACAGTAGTCCCGAGAACATGCAATTAATTATCTTCCGCCAAAACTGGTTTCCGTTTAACTGTCCTTTCTCGTTTTACACACCCAGTAGTTGTAAATGTAGGAGCACCTTTTGAAACTCTCGTGGATCTGGATGTGTTCTTTCAGCGTACACTCGTGACGCCAACAAACAATTTCGGTAACATGTCGGTTTAATATTAACTATTATGTTTGTAAGGTGTATCAGGAGTTTGTGCTTCTTCCATCAGAGGAGTTTGTATAGGATCGGACGAACTAGCTTGTGGTTCGAACGGGCGTGTTTCCAGACCACTTATAGCCTCCTCTGCTCTCTGACATCTTCTTCTCTTTAATGTTGCGGAGCTTGCAACAGGAACGCCAGTTGAAGTTTTCTGGCAGAGAAACAGATGAGGAACAACACCTTTCTTCAATCTGGGGCGAACATTTTTCATTAGCTTAAATTGCCAGTAATTGTCAAGATCTTCTTCTAACTAGAATAAAACGAAACGTACCTATATTAAAATACTTTAGCATATAGATGCCGGAACAAAATCTGTTCCGGCGGCTTAAGTTGTTTCAAGTAGGAATTAAAATTTAAAAGAAGTATAATAAAAAATATCGTTCATTACACGTCCAGAAATGCTTTTTCCGTGCTTGCATGACTTCCAATTTGGAAGTTGGAATTTGCCACCCGCGCACGGAAAAAGCCTGCTTTCCGGACTCCTAATGAAATATACTATTATGGGCCGGTGGGATTCTGCCACTTAACTAGTTACTTAAGTCAAAAAGTATTGTAAATTTTTGCCAGAACAGGAGTTATAATTTCTATGAACGAATATTTTTCGTTAACGATCATTTAAGAGGATTTATTGGTATGGGCAAAGAGAACTGGTTACTCTTTGGTATGGGGTTAGTGCAGGTATTCACCTTATAGTGGTTGTAATATGGGAATAGTATCACAGAGTGTTTAAATCTGTGATAGTATTTACACCTACGTATATTTATAAAGTAAGCTGGTTGGGAAGGAGCGCTGTAAATCATATATGTAGGTACTAATTTATAATTAATAATTAATTTAATTTACTAATTTATGACTCTAATAGCAAAAAAATTCACGTTAGGTACCTACATGTGTACCTATACCTAATGTATAACGCTAGCTAGGTAACTTACATTGAAATGATCTTCGCAAATATTACTCCCGGAAATACTAGATAATGGTGCATTCTTGGTAGTATCTCTTTTCATTGCTTTGCACCATTTCCGTCGAACGTCTTCACGTTTTGGTAACGAAAAAAATATTTTATTTGGTGTTGAGCGCACAGAGTTTGTACACATTGGTACTACACAACTTCTCCGATATTTTCCTTTTTCAGCGGAAGTTCCAGCTGCATTCATTATATATTCGTTAACATCAACACACAACTTTATAACAAATGGTATACGAATACACCGCACCAAAGCAATGACAGCATATTCAATTCAAAAGAGAAGTGTTAGGCAACAACGCCAAAGGTTAAGCGTGGTCTGCTGGACGTTTCGTTCGCATTGTGACGTCACGCCAGTTTCAAACACTGATCTAAAAATAGAGGTCAGTGGTTTCAAACTTCAAAGCAATGGTGGCGGAGCCTGGCGCTAACTTAAAATCAAAAATCAAAGTGTCAAAGTTTAGTGAAACATGTATTGACCATTTTAACTTAAAATTTGATTTTGATCGTATCAAGATCTTGCCTATTACTACCACTTTTAAAATTTCAGATCATTTTTGTTTATCGCTGTACTTAAAATTTACTGCAACTTCTACAAAAACTAGTCAAACAGAACATGTCACACTTCACAAAATTATAGATCACAACAAAGTTAAGGCGTCTTTAGTAACTCATGATTGGGATTGTATAAACCATTTAAATTTAGACGATAGTTTTAAATATTTCTTGGATACCTTAAATAATTACATTAAGAATTTCACATATATTAAGCGCAAAAAACAACTTAAAAAGAAAAAGGAGTGGGTGACTAATGAAATTATTAGTTTGATGATAGACAGAGATCGTGCCTTTAAAAGCTATCTACAAGATAAAAGCAATACCAATCGTCATGATGGTATATAAAACATTACGGAACAATGTAAACAATCTAATTAAAAAAGCTAAAGAATCTTATTATACGAAGAAATTTTCAAAAAGTAGTTCTGCGAAGTCCTTATGGGAAATTACAAAGGAAGCTATAAATCTAGATAAAAGTAAAACCAATTATCACATGATAAAGGACGAAAATGGGAAAACGGTAAAGCTTGTTTCACAATTGACGCAAACGTAAACGCCAACGGAAACGCAAACGGTAACGTGAACGTGAACAAATTCGCAGTCTCACAATTAACGTTACGCTCCTGGAGTGTTAAGTTTTGTCACGGAATATTTTGTTTATTAAAATGTGTTCTGTGGTAGTCACAGACTATTCTATTCAATTCAACAAACGGATAATCATGCAATACTTCGTACAAAAATAGTTAAGTTTGGTCTTTAAAGGTTATGTGGCTGGATCGCAATTTAAAACGCCAACGGGAACGGGAAAGATAAAAGTTGACCAACTGTCGCGTTTGTTTCACGTTTTCACGTTCCCGTTGCGTTATATGTGAATGGAAATAGTAAATATTCATGTTTTAATTAAATGCTCACGTTCACGTTCGCGTTAGCGTTCACGTTGGCGTCAATTGTGAGACAGGCTTAATCGAAGAAATAGTTATGGCTGAAATGTTTAATGACTACCTACTTCATTAAGGTCCCGAAATTGTTAGCTGACAAGTTACAAAAATATGACTATCATAATCATAACATCACTCCAAATAAAAGTTCTATGTTTTTCCTACCAATTACTGCAAATGATGTTATGTCTTCAATCAATAAACTCAAAAAAAGTATCTACTTCTTCCGGCATAGATAACATAACATCACTGATGTTAAAAAATGTACTAACAGAAATAGCTCATCCTCTAACTGTACTGTTTAACCGTTGCATTCTTGATGGTTACTTCCCTACAATTCTAAAAACCGCAATAGTTAAACCTCTATTTAAAGGTGGTGATCCTTGTAATATTAGTAATTTTCGTCCGATTTCTTTAACGTCCTGTATATCGAAGGTATTTGAAAATATATTAAAACTTCAACTTGAATCATTCCTTCATCGTCACGAGGTATATTCTGACAATCAATATGGTTTTAGGACGGGAAGAGGAGTGGATGACGCACTTGCAAAGTTACTCTCTAATATTTATACGGCTGTGGACTCTTCACAACCCTCAATAGCTGTTTTTTTGGATCTTGCAAAGGCGTTCGACACGGTTTCACACTCCATCCTATTTGAAAAGTTGGAATTATACGGGATTCGTGGAGTGTGTTTGTCGTTACTGAAATGTTTTGTTGCGGATAGAGAGCAAGTGGTTGTAATCAATGGTACCCTAAGTAGTCCCAAACAAGTGGTAAGTGGAGTTCCCCAAGGTTCCATCCTAGGTCCCGTTCTGTTCTTATTATACATAAACGACATAATTAATTTACGTTTTGAACGAGCTACTATAGTCTCTTATGCGGACGACACTGTACTGTACGTGGTGGGAGATACTTGGGAACAAGTCAAACAATCCACATCGTGTTACTTGTCTGTACTCGTACGTTATCTAAACCAAAACTTGCTGTCTCTCAACTACACCAAAACTCTGTATATTCCCTTTCACTCTTACAAATCTCAAACAATAGATGATGACATAAAAATCCATGAATCAGATTGCTCTCAGATTAATTGTAGTTGTGCTCTAAGTATATCTCAAAGGGACCACATCAAATATCTTGGTGTTACCATTGACAAACACCTAAGATGGGACCATCATATTACACAACTTGTGATTAAACTAAGGAGATATGTCTATCTGTTTAGAAAGTTAAAACGGTTCTGCAATGAAAATTCATTAAAAATTGTTTATTACGGCTTTGTGCAATCTGTGCTGGGATATGGTTTGTTAGCGTGGGGTGGGGCAGCTCACAAATACTTAAATAAGTTAGAGGTGGCACAGAAGCTAATAATCAAAATTATGGCTAAAAAGCATGCACGTTACCCTTCTCAATTGTTATTCAAGGACACCAACCTTTTTACAATAAATCATCATATCTTCTCTCGGTATCTCGATTTATATATAAAAATATTAATAGGCTTAAGTTAAATTTTCCCCAACACAATTACGATACAAGGACAAAAATAAAGAATTTGGCGTATAATTTAAAAATACGGAAAAAAGTTGGTCAATCTTACTTCTTGTATTATACACAAAAGCTATATAATTACCTATTAATCTACACAAATTTGTCTTTCCCTTTAACAATTTCATATCATGCGTTTATCAAATTTATTAAAGAACTTCTCCACAATAATTTCTCCCATCTTAAATCACAGATTTATTTATTTTAACGGATACTCTACCCTAACTCTTTGTTTTTTATCACTCTCAACTTGTGATCGGTTCAAAAACCGTTATCTACGTACACCTTGGGGTGTAGTGACAACAAGTTTTTAACTTAGTCGTTACACCTAAGGACGCTACAAATGATATTTTAGTTATTTTCATTTTGGACATTTTTTTACATTTACATTTATACATAGTGTAACGGAAATGCTCCAGACATGACGTCGCCTTTGGCGCTCTGGAATTTTCTACGCGTATTCGAGAATGTTCGGGACTTACATTGCTTGCGTGTATAAATGGTTGCGGACCGAACATCGCGGCAGTCTACTACCGAACGAGTACGTAAACATCGAGCACGGAAAGATAAATTGCGAAGTGTGAGTGATATAAATAATCGATATAAATTTGTGAGTGATATAAATAATCGATATAAATTGTACGGATTTTATAGTGTTTTAGTTCTGTTTAATAAATATTGATATAAATCGAACCCGAATTTATAAATAACGTTACAATAGGTTATAGGTTTCTGTTACAACAAGAATGTAAATAAATGGTTATTATTATTATTATTATTATTATTATTATAAAAATATATGCATATCATAAACATAATAGACGGAAATAATCGTAAGAAATACTGTCGCATTTCCAAACTGGTGTTGTACTTTTTTCTACTCATTACAACGACTGGTTGTTTACGAAAAACGATTTTTCTATTCATCGATCTTCCTAAAAAACCAAGACCGCTTTTTAACTTTTTTTAAGTACCTACCGACAGTTCTTTTCAACATTGCAAAGAATATCCACTATCGAGAACTTATTAAACTGCAACTGCAAAGTAGCATTTCATTAGAAAGTTTGCTATTTTTTCCAATATGGATTATGGCGGATTGACTACGAACTATTTTTCACTAACGCTACCATAATTTATTTACTCTATGACGCTACAGAGGAGCTTGATTACCGATAGGATAGGCAACCCATCTCTCGTGTGCTCCAGAATGTCGCTTGTCTCATTAAAAATAACTCGGCATACTAAAAAATTTCCACTGCATATATTTTTGAAATGAAGATGGTGCATTTAGTTCTATTGCCAAGGATGCATATGATCAATTTAATTTTTAAAGTTGTATTTTTTAAATCCCGTTCGGCAAGGGTAAAGGCATGCGCTTTAGCTTTTACGGAGTCGAGTTAGAATTTAGATGCTAGTCTCTAACCTCAAATATGTAACAAAATGATAACCATCGAATTTCTAAACTCCATTATCTTTGTTTAGTTATTTAACCAAGCCAACTATTACAATTTTATTCTCTCTTATTCGATTACCAGTGATATGGGTTTATCTCAATTGGGAAATAAAGTCCACACTATCAAATTGGTGGTTTATCATGATGTATTAAAATGATGATACATTTCGTAACGAAACTGCAGGCCTTCTTCACTTTATTAATAATCATACTGTTATGTAAATAAACTACTGACCATAATGTACTATGATGATCGAAAACAATTACTTTTAGGTACGAGTATATACATTACGATTAATAATACGAAAGCGGCAGATAAAAGAGATCTTGATAACACTGTCGAAAAGACCTACCTTTTAAAGAAAGAGTTAGAGGATGCGGCTGTACGTATTATGGAATTGGAACAGAAGCTCGAAAGCTTAGAGTCGAGGGTACCAAGGAAGTATGCAGAAGTGACGTTCTTAAATTATTTGAAGAAAAAGCGTATTTTGGTAAGAATTCGGTTGCCTCTTTGAGTTGTCAGTATCTTACATCATAGTCACCTTAGACTCGGTATTAATTTGAAGGATGTTGGTGGGGTGACGGTTGTAAGCTACCTGGGATTACTTTTACTCATACTGGATTCTCTTAATTTTTCACAAAGAATACAGTGTGCCTTCATTGTGATGTATCTTGTATCCTCTGTGGGAGGCAATGAACATACTTGTTATTTGTTCATTGCATTTGTGCCATAGTGTGCTTTTGTTCTATAGTTGATCTCAAGGTAGGTGATGAAATTTCGAGTGAAATTTGTTCTAGTAGGTGGTGACCGAAGGGGAAATCCATGGCCCTGGTTTGCTTGTTTAGTGCCTGATGCAATCTGGTGGCACTAAAAAATGCCTTACATATTAGAATACAATAATAAATTATTGATGAGGAGATTCAGCATTTTCATTTTAGAAAATCAGACGCTCATAGTATTTACACAACTAGCATCACCATAAGCATAGCTCATCTTTTCATTAATAGAGGACACTTGGACATATCCTCTTGCACTGAAAAATTGTGATATGAGCTTTCTTTGCAAATGGATATAGACCGAGAGCCCGCGTAGAAAATACATCGTCATGGGTACAAAAGGTTTGATGTAACTAAGCAGTAGAATGTCACAGTGCGATTCCAAAATCGCCCGTCTGCCGGCCGGCGGCGGTCAACTTAGCGCGGGGGCGAATTTTGAAAACTGCTCCAAATCACATAATACATCGTCATTGGTACATGTATGATTTTTTGCAATCTGATCCGGAAATATGTACCCAATTCGTAGTTGCAACGGCAGACGATGTATCTGGGCAACTTTTCCGAGCAGACGCGATTAAAAACATTAAAATATTATTAAATACCTCGTCATAAGGTACACGCTCGAATTATAGCTTAAAATAAAGCTCTTTGAATGTAGAATTTGGGAAAACTAACGAAAACGCGGCAGAAGGTCGCATAACTATAGCAGACGCCTTTGAAATTTATAGCTCGATCTGCGTTTAACGCATTACTCCCCGTGCGATAAAGCGAGAGCGCTGTCACACAAGCACGCTCTGTCGTATAGGTACTTGTAAAAACGGAACTACAGCTGAAAGTAGGTAAAATGCCACAAATAATGGGATTTATGAAATTTTCTCAACTGTCACAAAACATGACCAAAAATATTAAAACATATATTTCTACACTAGGTATACATGTAGGTAAATGCAGTATTAATATGTAAATAACGACTAACACAAGCTACAAAACGTTATATAAAAAAGTATTTGGAATGCAAATATAGAATATAGAAAACGAATACTTATCTCATCACCAAAACTAGCAACAAAACAACAAAAAAGAAGAAAATTCATATCTGGGATAGGTATTCTGAAAAATAAATATAGTTCTTATTAATACTATAATACACATGTATTTGGGAATACTTAATCATATTTCCTTGCATCAAGAACTTCCCTACATTTTTTTAAAGTTTGGTCCGTGAATAATTTCACCACTGGATCCCCATTATTTATAGTATTGGTGACGTGAATGCAGCACTTCTGCATTACAAGGTCTGTTTCTGACTCCATTTCAAAATTGTTGACTGCAGATAGAAAAATAATTGATGTTGCAATGTTGGCTTTGTCACAGTCTTTTCAATATACAGGGTGGTGACTTGCGTCACGCATCATAGGAATTTCAATGTAAAATTCATAACATGCGATTATTGGCTCCCCAAATTATTTTAGAGCAAAAATGTATTAAGATTTTTTGTAGAAAAAAATTTTTAACGTCAATAAACCGTATTAGTTTTCAATTTTTTACATAATAAAGACGGAAAATTAGAAAAATAAAACCCGCATCTTTTTCAATAATCTGCGATGCCATGGAATTTTCTAAAACAAAAAGATGTCCAGTTATCAATTAGCAGCAGTTCGAAATGGATTTTATGATCGACTTGGTTACTGTCTTGCAGTTAATGGTGACTTATTCGAACATTTATTGTATTAGGAAACCGTTTTTAGTAATTTGGTCTTTCTTTATGTTGAATTCGCTGTTGTAAATATAATACTTTTTGATAGAATTTGATTTGTTTTATAGCAGACATTCCATGGCATGACGGATATTGTAGTTTTTGTATTATAAAACTTCATGGCATCACAGATTATTGAAAAAGATGCGGGGGTTATTTTCCCAATTTTCTGTCTTCATTATGTAAAAAATTGGAAACTAACGCTGTTGATTGACGTAAAAAATTGTTGTCTATAAAAAACCTTAATACATTTTTGCTCTAAAATAATTTGGGGAGCCAATAATCGCATGTTATGAATTTTACATTGAAATCCCTATGATGCGCGACGCAAGTCACCACCCTGTATAGGTACAAGTAGGTACAAGTTATTCTCAAGTTACATTACATTATGTACATATATCTAACTTTTTAATGATACGAAGTGCAGTACATATCTTATACGTATTCTTTGCTTATACCTATATAATGTAGCTTGAGATTGAGATGATTTTAATGGATGGATGGAGCAGGTGATAGCGCTCTCGCTTTATCGCACGGGGAGTAATGCGTTAAACGCAGATCGAGCTATAAATTTCAAAGGCGTCTGCTATAGTTATGCGACCGTCTGCCGCGTTTTCGTTAGTTTTCCCAAATTCTACATTCAAAAAGCTTTATTTTAAGCTATAATTCGAGCGTGTACCTTATGACGAGGTATTTAATAATTTTTTAATGTTTTTAATCGCGTCTGCTCGGAAAAGTTGCCCAGATACATCGTCTGCCGTTGCAATTACGAATTGGGTACATATTTCCGGATCAGATTGCAAAAAATCATACGTGTACCAATGACGATGTATATGTGATTTCGAACAGTTTTCAAAATTCGCCCCTGCGCTAAGTTGACCGCCGCCGGCCGGCAGACGGGCGATTTTGGAATCACACGGTGACATTCTACTGCCTAGTTACATCAAACCTTTTGTACCCATGACGATGTATTTTCTACGCGGGCTCTCGGTCTAATACAAGCATGGCCAGATTGCGCAATGTCAACTTCCTTTCTTCTAGAGATTAAAAAAAAATTTAACTAGATGTTTTCTAATGGGCGATCAAAAAAGGATTGACGTCGAGTCGCTTTTGGAAGTTGGTTAATTATGATTTTTCATGTAAACAAAAATTCCAAAGGTGACTCAACAGTAACTGTTTTTTGATTGCATAGTAGTAAAGGGAAACATGTCGCAAATATTAGAAGTGAAATGTACACATAAACCCCACTTTTGTATTTTTGGAGATATTTATCTGAAAATTTATACATAGGTGCTCCTGATAAAGACAAACATTGCATAAATTACATATGTCAACTTTCTTATTTACAGATATTTTTTTTGGAATTTTACTTATCACTGCTTCTACTAAAAAATGGAATTCCAATCCGCGCATGCGTTGACTCCCTAATGCCAAGATACCAAGTTTTTTTTTAAGTTGTACAGATGCTTCTAACAAAGACAAACGTAGTGCCCATGGTGCAACTCATACAGTGCGTTTATCTTAAACTGGACCATACAATTTTGCATGCAATGTTATTTTTCTATTTCGGTGTCACAATGATGATTTTGTACAGTTGTACAAGGACAGTGATTATAGTCGTTTTTTTTTGTAACTCATTGGCAGTTACTATTTAGTACAAGTAGGTACTTCGTTGGGTACTTCCATGTTTGAACTTCAAAATGTCAGTCTTATTACGCTGCCAACCTAAAACTTAACGGCGTAAAAAGTGTTCCCAACATAAAACATGTTAGTTCTAATGTTCCCTATAGTTTCTGATAATGATTTTTTTAATTAAATTAAAGCACCGAAATAGAAAAATAGTATGAAAAACGCGTGTTACAATGCTTTATTGTAATACTCCTATCTTGCGGACACTCGTGGCTACGCTTCGCGTCGCCACTCGTGCCACAAGATAGTCGTATTACAATAGGTCGGTGTTATTCTGGTGCATCTTGAAATAGTTACGATATTGAAAAGTAAACAAGAATTGAAAAGTTTCCCAATTTGATCTCGGTTTCGTATTCTTGTGACACATGTCATTGTAAAAGTTTACAATATTGAGAACTTAATATTGAAATCTTAGCAAGTACGGATTATCCTTGCTAGCCATTTTTCAAGTTAATTTAAAGGTTAGGGTTCGTTTCCAATATGAATGATCCTGAATTTATTTTATTAATAGATGTATTACAACATGTGGAACAAATGTATGTCGTATTAATTTATTTTGACAATCATTAAAATTATTGCAATTTGAAGCAATGAACAACGTTTCTATATTTAGGCGTCCTTATGGGTAGGGAGTATCTGTTCTTATGGGAACATCCAGTGAGGCTACCGCTCCATCACATCTTGTATTTTACTTCGTCAACCTGAAAGTAAATGGTTGAACAACATGCTTTACAAAATACCTGAATTATGATAACATATTGTATTTTCCCACGTTTCAACTGCAATTGAAATCGGCTTTCGTGCACTTCATTTACCCCTATTTCAGGTACTGTAGAAATCCCATGCCACTACCACTGTGCCGGTTGCCCTTAATAACCTTATTTGCGCAGAGGCATTTAGTGCTTTATTTTCCCGTTGCTTTTCTTGCGAGTTTGCGATTTTCCACTCAGGTGAACACCTGTAGTTCAGAAAATATAATTAACAATTTGTGATATTAAAGTAGAGTAAAATACCTTCTTCCATCCTTCAACTTCTCTTAGTGGCGTCCATCATCCACATGCATTTAGCTCCTCTGCTAGTTGCAGCCACAAAGAATGAAGATCCTCTGGGCCCAAGTTAGGAGAAAGTTTTCCAGTTCTTAACAAACAATTTTTTTCTAAGTATAAATAGTATATTGTGATTTCGATGTCCTTGCTTTTTTTAAAAACATTGTCAACTACACGTAACACCACGTCATACCAAACAGCTGATTAATTGTACTTACGCACGCGCACATTATTCACATTTGTGGGTTGGCTACACTGTGTTACAACTTCATGGTTGTTAACTTTTCAATCTTGTAAACCGTAAACATACGATTACAAGGTGAGCACGAGAATACAAATAATTTCCAATATTGTAAAACTCACTTGAAAACTTTCTTGAAAAGGTTTCAATATTGAAAAGTTTTCAAGATACACGAGAATAGGACTGATTGTAACACTTGTCTCAATATACTATTCCCTATGTTCCATTAAAAAAAAACACTTCAACTTGAGTAGTTCAAATGGGTAGTGCAATGTACAACTGTCACCTTCAAATCTACCAACCTGCAGATAAATTTCAAAAATACTGTCTAAATAGATGAAAAGATGAAATTATAAATTTTTACAAAGGTCACAACAGCGCAAGTCAAGTCCGCGATTTGCTTGCAGTCCAGTATCTTGATGAACCAATACCTTCCATTTCAACGTACATAACCTAAAAATAATTAAAGGCTGGTTCAGTTGTGACTCGCACATTATTTAATACGTGTGTATAGTTGTGAACCGCACATATCCTATAGGTGAATGCGTTTTTTTTAAATAGAACATAGGTAAACACTATTGCATGCAAAATCGTATGTTCCAATGTAAGATAAGCACACTGTATATGTACGTACATACGCAGTGTCAACTTTCCTATTTATGAAGATATTCAATTGAGATATTAATTACGCTCTAATCATAAAGATGCTTGTGTCTTGCTTGTGCCCATAACACTTTTCGGGAAGTACTGACCTGTGCATGGAAAATGCGCTAAATTTACTCGCTTCATTTATTTACAGTTTCAACCAAGAGACTTAATTTAATAACAGTTGAGATTTAAATTAGACTAATACAGTTTGTATTAGAACAGAAAAGAAAAAATAACAATAGTATTCGAAAAACAAAAGTAGTTTTAATGTGTAAATTGATTAATTTAGTATGTAATATTAAAATATTACTGAAAACGCGTAATATTTCATTGTTGTCCAAAAAAGTTTGAATTCGATATTTTCATGTTATATTGTAACGTAAATGAAATGAATTATTTATTTATAATTAACTAACAATAAATTTATAAGTCTTTCATTGGATTAATTTATAACAGTAATTATTATTTATCACTTACAATTTATAACATAACATGTTTGAAGTAACTCGAAACGCAATTCGATTTGCTTATATAGCAAAATCCCACCTTTCTCGAAAGTGCTCGAATGCTCTCGAAGATTCTAGCAAACACGTTCCTGGAAAGAATGCGTCATATCCGCTCGCGTTTCTGATCTCCGATGACTAATCCCTTATGGCGCCCTAATATCTATCGGGATTTCTAAAATATTCGCTCCAATATTTATATTGGAAGGTCCTCTTTATTTATACCTCTCTCATGGATATGCGCCATTGTGAGATATAGGTCATATCCATATAGGAAGATGCGATACTATCCGCGACACTCGAGTCTCAAAGGCGCTGTGTTAATTAAAGGTCGACCTACACCTTTTTTTTTTTATTAAGTGCGCTGAAAATCATCATCAGAACTTGCAATTAACGAGATACCGTTTGAATTCCACAAGGAGAAGTCCTCATAACGTTAAGATTATGCAAGTTTGTATTGTCGTTTGTGCTGTTTGATTAACATTAAATTTGTTTCGGCAGGGAGTAATAATTTTTATATCAATCTGAACTCCGCCGTTTGGGTACTTAGTGAGTAGTTGGTAAAAATAGGTGTATTACTATATTATTTATTTACATAATTTTAGATTTAAGGTTTTTGTCACGTGTGTTTACGAACTCGGTAAATTTAGAGTCTTGTGTCATTTGGGCAAGCCGACTATGGTCGTCGTACGTTAAAGAAGCAAACTGCACCCTCTTGCACCACCCCAGGAGAAGTGTTCTTCATTTGCTTAAGGGGTTTCGAAGAAGGGTGTCAGTTTCAGGTTTAAAGATATTTACGGAAAAATTATTTCTCCTCAATGGCAGCCCAGTGGCGGAGTACATCGCAAGAGTGCATGGAAGCTTATATTGGGCACGATATTTTCCACTCAATTATTCACGAAAAGCCGATTCATTGCAAATTACACTGATCACAAATCACATTTTTCAGAAGGTGTGAAAATCAAACGCTATTAATTATTGTAGCGTGAAGCTGAAGTTACCTATTCGAAGTATGCCAAAGAATGACGTATATACCTCCTATTTTTTGTTGTTTACAAATAAAGACCTTGGAAATATACGTTAGACGATAATTTCTTAAATTATTCTTATTGATGATTGCATAATTGTACTGGTCACATTTGACATTTTTGAAGGTACCTGCCGTGATAAAAGGTGTCGTTTTAAACCATCCTTGCTCTTTAAGGTGTAATTACATTGATTGCAAATAAAATTTTTGCAAGTGTATTTACTTTTACAGCAGTAAACATTACAATACTGTTTACTTTTGGCATTGTAAAAAAAATGACGGTCTTCTCCCACCTCTGTGTTAATTACAATGTGCTGCCGCCAGAGGTCTCACTGTTAATTTGAATCGCATGTATGTAAAAAAAATTGGGTAGTAGAAATCAAAAGCAAGCACTTTTTCCAAATAAACCGAGGGTCCAACGTGTTTCGTTTGGGAGCCACCCTCAAAAAAGTGATGAAATTTGCATTTTTTTCTCAGCAACCATTACCAAGACTGGTTGTACGTCTTTGAATATCTGGGGAGTTTTGAACATGAAAATCTCGAATCTGAAATTAGTTCTTGAAAATTCAAACAAAAATCCGCTGCAATTCTTGGTTGCATAACGAAAATGGACAGAATTCCACGAAATTGTTTGTGTACAGACTTGATGAGTTAATGAACAAAATTGTCAGAACAGTATTTTTAAATCATTTTTCAAACAAAAGTTATTATTTGAAGATTGGTTCTTCAGGTCACAAAGTATCCCCCGCCTACTAGTGAGTCATTTAATTTTGTATGTAGTTAGTTGAAAACTTGAAAATGTCGCAAATACCAAAAAAATAACGATTTAAGTCGATATTACCCTGTATAAATTGAATAATGCAAACTCGCCTTATATATCAAGAAATATTATTTCTTTGCAGATAACTGGTGGTGCAGGATTTGTTGGATCTCATCTTGTCGACACCTTAATGCTACAGGGCCACGAAGTGATTGTAGCCGACAACTTTTTTACAGGTAGAAAACAGAATGTGGAACAGTGGATCGGTCATGAAAATTTTGAGTTGATACACCATGACATTGTAAACCCATTGTTCATAGAAGTTGACCAAATATACCATTTGGCGAGTCCCGCCAGTCCACCTCACTACATGCAGAATCCTGTGAAAACGATCAAAACAAATACATTAGGAACTATAAATATGCTAGGTGAAAATGTTCGCTTCGTAATCCGGTTAAATAATTGTCTTGTAGGACTGGCGAGAAGGGTAAATGCGACCATACTAATCGCGAGTACGTCCGAGGTATATGGCGATCCCGACAAGCATCCCCAAGAGGAATCGTATTGGGGACATGTAAATCCCATTGGTAGGTATTGGACTGGAGGCAAATGGGCGTAGAGGAAATGGGGAATGCCTTAAGAGTAGTTTAAGACAGAAAAAATGTCAGGTTTCTAGACCAGAGGTTGTAGCTGATCGGGCACATCTAGAAAAATGGCGATGTTGTAATATTATTTTCATTTTCCAGAATTTATTGCTTTTCGCTTTTTCTTCTTAGTTACTGGTCATTTACTATTTGCCGAGCTATTTGCGTTTTAAAAGTTACTAGAAATTGCTCTCACTAAGAAATTTATTTCACTTCAGTAATGGACTTTGATCCCATACTCAGCTCATTAAAAATCGTTATTTTTGGAAAATTTTCCCAAATGCGGAGAATGCTATTGACCTGCAATTTTGATGTAAGATAAGTTACTGGAACTACTGTGTGTTTAACGAGAAAATTCACTATGTCCAAGATAAGGACGCCAGAAAAACCGAAATATGCTGTTTTTATTATTTTCTGATGTTATTTCAACAGATCCAAAGAATTAAAAAACACTTTCTCGTTGCCACTATTTGAGCGTTACAAGATAGCATTGAGAGATTGTCAATACAATGTTTCATTTCGTTATCAGCTTTTTTTTATATGGTTCCTAAAAAAAAGTATATACTAGCTGTATTGAGTTGAACATGTAATACTAATAATTCTTTATAATAACTTTCAGTGCAAACAGTGAGGGTACAGTAAGACTTCACAAGACGCACAAGCAAAGATGAAAGTTGAAAGTTTTTAGTGTCACTTAAATAGAACTTATAACTCAAATAATAAGAGCAGCACTACACTTTCCGGCGGTGACAACTTTTTGCCTAGGAACCTTGCAATATTTTTCACTAATCCTACCTTTTAAACCCTCCGCAAGTGAAATATTTTCATCATTAATGGAACACAGAACACCTTTTGTCTTTGAAACTATACATTGAGGTAAATGTCAAGTGTTGTCTGTCTAAATTTAGTTGGTTTAGGACCAAGGGCATGTTACGACGAAGGGAAAAGAGTGTCAGAAACGTTAACGTATGCATACGCAAAACAGGAGAATATGCAAGTGCGAGTTGCGAGAATATTTAACACCTACGGACCAAGAATGCACATGAATGACGGAAGAGTCGTTTCCAACTTCATCCTTCAGGCATTGCAAGATCACGAAATTACTGTAAGATCTTTTAATTAGTGCATCCGTGTTTGATGTTTCATTCAAGGTTTACGGATATGGCAACCAAACAAGATCATTTCAGTATGTGTCAGATTTAGTTGATGGACTGATGGCGTTAATGGAATCAAATTACACCTTACCTGTTAATATAGGTAATCCAGTTGAGCATACAATCAACGGTAGGTAACCTCCACCCGCCTCATCTTTACAGTTCTCTAATTACATGCCTTTTAATTACAGAATTTGCAACAATAATAAAAGAATTGGTTGGCGGCAATAGTGAAATAAAACATGTCGCCCAAGTTGAGGACGATCCCCAACGACGCAGGCCTGATATCTCGAGAGCGAAAAAATTTTTGAACTGGGAACCAAAAGTCTCTCTAAATATAGGACTTCATAAGACTGTCAATTACTTCAAGAAAGAACTGAAACTGTTCAAACTGGTGCATTGGAATTCTCCGCGTGATGCATTGTGATTGGTTGGAAACTATTGAGTTTACCTATTTATGAATATTATCTTATGGCTTATTTCTGGTAGAACTAAGTGTTGATTATGTTAAATTTTATTGTGTATTATATGTCGATATTATTGTTTGTGTCGTTTTTAAGGTTTGTATTAAATGTCCTCACACACAAGAAGTGAACACTAACAAGTATGCTATTTTCTTTTGCAACGACCACAGTGAAGAGGCAGTCAAAAAATGTAATTCTGTTCGAACTTCAATATATTGACAATTTGACACCTTTGTTTTGAACAACAATTTGGAAGAGACTGCACCTAAGCAATAATTAGTCTTGGTGGTCTAGTTTAGGAATAGGAAAATTCGGCGATTTGTCTTTGGTAGCTTTTCGGAGTTCTTGTTTGTGGTAAAAATGTGGTTTCTATAATCCTGAAAGTCGAGGTTTATGATATTGACTACTGTTTAAATGATTTAATAAGTTAGGTGACAAAGCATGATTTTTGGCTCTACAGGAAAAAATCCGGTGCTTCTAAAAACAGCACTCTAATGGTAGATCCTTCAGAACGTTTGCCTAAGTTGCCTAGTTTAAAAAAAACACTCCTGCATTACAGTCTTGGTTGCATCAAAAGTAAAGGCATGTACTCACCCCACTGCGACAAAAATGGCTAAAAATCCAACATTACCCCAATAAACAAGTCTGAGACTCGCTTATTTGTTGAGATATTGGGTTGCGTTTTTTTTGTTAGACAGAGGAAGGATGAGTCCGTGAAGTTCAAAATTTGGGTCACCTGGCACTTCCGGTTCCTAGGGTCGTGGAATTCTTCGGCAAAGAGAAAGCTGCCGGTGTGTAGATATTTCCTTTGGGAAAGGGTGCAGAGCTAACTGCTGCTGCGACCGGCAAACCAACAAAATTCATAACCAAGATTAGGTAATGTGCATTTCATTAATATTCCTCTGAAATAAATACTAATTGTTATATCCTGTAGATCAAGTCAAACTTGCCGATGATAGGAGATGGAAATTTCCATCAAAGAAGCAACGAAGTGCAACTTCCTACAAAATAACATTGGATAATTTTGATTTAGGCGTCTTGAAGAATGAAATTTACATGATCCATAACAAAGTCTCTACAATCAATAATTTAGGTAATAAAATGAAGAAGAAAATTGGCTGCATTGGAGGTAATGATCACATTTTTTGACGAAACCTACATCCATCCATTTTATGAAGTGCTTGCTAACAGAAGATGAACCTGGTGTATATAAAACTGACTGAAGCAGGATAAAATAAATTGGAATGAATTGAAAATGCACATCTCATCATCAAATCTAAAAGTATAAGTCTGGATACGACATAATCCACATTAAGAAATTGGAAACGCCATGGATTGTTAGATGAAGCTGTAGAAAGTTTATCTTTCACGCTAATCACGGGCACATCAGGCGAAGGTTCTGAAATCAGTGAAGAGGAAAGTGACGACGATACTGTTTAATTAGTTTTAAATACACACTGCTTTGTCATTAGTAGTACTTAGGTAACTATTTTGTAATTTTGGGTTGTAATTCTTGTACCTACTAAATTTCTTTTTCCAGTTTTCAAACGTAGTTACATTAAAAAAATGCCAAAATAGAACAAGTTTAAATTTCCCGCCAAACACTATTGACACGGACTGTATTTCTAAAATACAGCGACACCAAACCATCGCCTTCTTGACGGACTTGTTTGCTTGGCTTGGCTGTAGGTTGCCTAGTTAAATCACGAGCTTATGTTAAATATAATGTGGCGAATAGCGCACATTTGAATACTCCCGCCAGTAAATGTGTAACAGGAAATAACTGGTGACGACACTGCAGGAAAAAGCCAAGCGTAGGTGGCGCAAGAAAGAAACTGGTTAGTGGTTGGCGTTGGCGGTTGGCGCCATTTCACTGGTAGCTTGCGACGGACATGCACGTGTCGCAAGTACAGCAGGCTAACCATTTTTACCATTCTTTAGTGGTTAAATAAAGTTTAGTAGTCAACTCGCGGGTTTTAAATTGGTAACGCGGCAGGCTTACCACAATAATATTAACTTTAACTAACCTTTTTTTATGAACTCCCCCGAATTGTTATTTATAAAAATTGTGCGTTAATCAAGAAAACACTACAAGAGGAATTGGAAAAATATAGGTTGCCTAGGATGCAAACAATTCAGAAAGATCGTGGAAGCTTGTTCCATTGATTAGTAAATAATATTAATTTATTAAATATATCTTTGACGTGACGTATTAAATAACACATGGAAAACAACAAACTGCAACGACACAGTGCTCTCTCGACCAAATGTCAAGTCATATGGTTGTAGCCTTAGATCATAAATATTGTAATGATCCTAGTGGTCTCCCAAGGCGACACTGAAAATGTTGACTTATCCTATACTTACCAACCATTGGCAACTCTGGGAAAAAAAACGAGCAGAGCATATATACTATAAGAGATTAAGAGAAGTACCTATATATGGAGCAGAGGCACCGTACTTTTCAAGTCAAAATGATCACGAAGTACGAACGTTCCGTGGCACTTTTGAATCTCGGTAGTAGTCGGTCCGATATGGCGCGAATATTCATAGGACAAATATTCCGGGGAAGAGAAAAGAGAACTCGAGCAATTATGCCAAGATCTCAAGCTATAGAGTAAGGTGTACAGCTCTTCTAAACGTGAATATGCATTGGACTCAGAGCTGGGCAGAATACTTTCAAAAAGTATTTGAATACTAAATACTTTTACGTCCAGCACAAAGCGAATACTAAATACAGATACTTTGAAAAGTATTCAAATACCCTCAGAAATAAGTATTCAAATACTATAGAATGTATTCGAATACTTTCAAAAGTATTCGAATACACTTTTGTAAGTATTCGAATACATTCTAAATCAAATACTTTTCAATTTTTTATCGAATACTATAAAAAGTATTCGAATACAGTAAATAATATTCAAATACTTGTCACTCAAATACATTAAAAATTTAAAATAGTATACTAAATAAAAGTCTTAATACTACTTAAAAACTGTCAGTTATACTTTGTATGGGGTTAGCTTTTTTTATATATTTCTATTGTTATATACAAATTTAAGGGGAGTAAAAGCGTATTATTATATTTATATTATTATATAGGAGATACCTACCAGGACCTTTATTATATCAGTTACCTATATCCTTAAGAATACGTGTACCAGTTTTCAAAGCGATCGTACGTCGCGCACATGCTACGTACGCCTTTCTGAAATTAAGCCTAGCGATTTTGAAACAGATCCTTTTTTGTCTGTTCGTCTGTCCGTGTGCATGATAACTTGTTTAGAAACGTGCGATCGCTTTGAAAACTGGTACACATGGTCTTAAGGATATAAGAAAGGTCCCTATTGTTTTTAAGTTACGTAGACTATCGCGTCAAAAAGTTTCACTCCAGGATCGTTCGGTATTCAGATGTATCGGATTTTTATATTTGACTTTGTGAAAATGGAAACTTCCCCTAAACATTTCTAAATAGTTCTCAAATATTTGAATAACTTAAAAGTATTCAAATACTATGCGAAGTATTCGAATACTTCTCAAAGTATTCAAATACCTTGCCAAGTATTCGAATACTTTGCGAAGTATTCGAATACTAAATATATGTGCGAAAGTAATGTATTTGAGTTACAAATACTGCTTACATAAAAGTATTTAATTACAAAGTATTTGAATACTTTAAAGTATATGAATACTAAAAAGTATTTACAAAATCGAATACTGCCCAGCTCTGATTGGATTAAATTCCTGGTGAGCGAATATTGCGGTGGACGCGAATCTTCCTCGAGGGCTAAAATTCTGGAGACGAATTTGACCGTGGGCAATGTTTTCGGGGATAAGGCGAGTTTTCATAAGACCGAATTTTCAGAGGCGAATTTGGTCACAGAAATAGAAGGGAACCTAAGAATTGGGTGGCACTTATATCGAGGGCGCGTTTTTTTTTTAAATGGTCATTTCGTAGTGCATCGTGAGGGTTAGTTCAGATCCTTTCATGGGGACAATCTTCCGGAGGCTGAATTTACCTGGTCGAATTTTAACTCTATCATAGAATTTAGTAGATACATAGCGGCTTTTTTTTTGGCTCCATGAATTAATTTTTGGGAATTTCAAAAAAAGTTTAACTGCTTCGTCAATTGTAATTCTTTCGAAACTTTTCTTCAACGTTATAGACCTATCTTGTCACAAATACAATTATTTAGGTCTAATTAACCAAATTTGAGCTTATAAAGACCTACAACTGTAAAGCTATATTGCACCTATGGGCTAATATAATTAGTAAAGAAACTTTCGAATCTTGGAAAATGCCATTAAATGAGACATACCGGTTTGAAATGTAGTAGGTACGTATATTAAATTACGGGTTAAGGTCACAAAATGAAATGTGGAGGGCAGTGTTAGCATTGAATAAGTAATCATTTACTTATTCAATGGTGTTAGTTAACACAAAAGAGGTATCAGAAGAAGTTATTTCCCGTTGACACAAGTAGGTACCAGAGTGCATTTTCTGAGTTTTCAGTTGTTTGAATGAGGCAAAATTTCTTCTCTTTTTAGCGCATTTTTGCAAATTTATTTGTAAAAAGTAGCTTTTAATCTCACTTTTGGCTGGCTGGCTGGCTGGCTGGCTGGCTGGCAGCAAATGTGGGCGCGTAGAAGAACTCTTGTAGAAAGGCAACGGGTGTACGTGTATCTACGGGGCCGTGAAATTTGTCAACCTTAGGGACATGGCTACATGATGTGGGGTTGGCGACATCTGGGCGTCATCCTCGAGCGTAGTATACTAACGTGAAGGTTTTTCAGTTTTTTCCTATCTTCTACTACAGTTTTGGTCCGATTCTTTTGAAATTGGTGTCGTCGGAAAGATGTTGTAAACGCGCACAACTCCTGCGTGGCGGAATTTTGTTTTTTGTCATAGGGGCAAAATTAACGACCTTTTGCGAGACGCGCGCGCGCGTCTTCGAGAAGTAATCAACTTCGGGCGCCTTTTACCTTCCGTTGCGAACTCACGCGGTTTAACGTTTCGTAAATCTCGAATCGCTGTCTCTCTTTCTCGTGCCGCCAATAGAAGTGAATTGCGAGTGAACGGGACGTCGGAAGATGGGTACCGTCAAAGGGAATGTGGTAGCCCGCGACACGATCTTACTGATGGTGGAGTCAAATCTTCAAACGCGAATTGGGGGTGAACGGGACGTCGGAAGGGGGTACCGTCAAAGGGAATGTGGTAGCCCCCGACACGATCTTACTGATGGTGGAGTCAAAACTTTAAAAGCGAATTGCGGGTGCACGCGGAAAGTGGGAAGCGGTTAGTGAATGTAGTAGCCTTTGACAAGATCTGTTATTGATGGTTGAGTCGAAAGTGGCTAATAGAATACTGATCTGCCACACAAAAATGCGCTGAAGTCCCTTCGATCTCAAACGAGGACTTTGATAATTTTTTTAATCAACAATTAAAGTAAAACTCAGATTCAGGAAGTGTGTAGGGTCGTGCACATACATATACATATTATATGTTAGTGGTTTCATATGTAATCACCACTAAACAAAACAAAAAGAAACGAGTCTAACTTTATATTTTACAGGAATAAATTGCCAATGTTTATCTGCCGAAAGCCAACGGTGTTATATCTTAAAACTATACCGCTGATGGTTTTCATCCCGGCAAAAGGAATGACAAAAAATCGCCCGGCACCTGCTTTGTCGAGGTGACGTGATTTGTATTAATTTCATGTCAAAGTCATTGGTCACGCCCGACCAGCTGGTCGAGGGTTGTTAGTTCTGTGGGTTAATGTCGCCACAGCACCCCCCTACCGGTGTAACCTTATATCTAAATTGAACCGTAAGATGTGTTTAATCTGCTTTTGTACTAACTTGATTTATTTGTTTAGCATTTGTGTTTATTATGCCACATACCTATGCATCTCCTGTAGGTAATTAATTTGTGTAACTGAATTTGATTCAATATCTGATTTTTAATGTACCTACGATTTTGAGATTTTCTTTATTTTCTTACTCATAAAACCCTTCTTTTTGTTCAATTCCCTTCCCGATTATGTTTCACATAAAAAGAATCGACATATCATACACAACGTAGAAGTTCTGTTCTTACCACCCTGTCCAAACTGATTTGAAAGTGGTGCGAATGTCCAACATTTCGACGTAAAAGTTAGGTGCTTGTAATATTTATCGAAATTTCATTAAAATACAATTAGTCAATTGCAGTTGACGTGGAAAATCACATTTAGACATATTAGAGATCGGTAGCTAATAGTTTGTATCTTCGAAGGCTCTTTTAAGGTTTCAATTAAAAATGTGTGAAAAAAATAAAAAAATTATTACAAAAATTACAATCATGTTCATATTATCTTACAAGTGAACATAAAAATCCATATTTTTTAAAGTTTTAATGTAATAATACAAATTTCAGGATAAATTTATTATAATTTATTATATTAATTTAAAGCATTACAATTCGTATGCAGTATTAATTCTATGTTATAATATGAATCATAACTGAAATTGTGTAAATCGGTAAGTCTCTCCTTAAAACACAGTGCGTGGGTAATTTTCGAAATTAGTTCTGGGAACCGAATACACATTATATCGGAATCGGGTTCTTCATTATCATTTTAATGTGGTATACATTCCATAAATAGCGTGATATAGCTAGACATTTTGCGAGGCAAGTGATTCTATTCAACTAATCTTCGACTGCTGCTTTATATACTTAGTACGAAAGCGCCACAGTCGTCTAAGAACCGATGGATAGGCCAGTGGCAATGCGCATGCTTTCCCAAGAATTGCAGCAGAAGGCAATTCTGGAATTAAACGAAAATCCAGAGAAAATCTCCGAGTATCTGGACAAGCTTAGGCAATGGTTGCAGAAACAACCACATTTAACTGCTAGAGACGGTAAGCATATTTTTGATGATTTTTGATTTTTCAATAATGCGCAAGTGTACGTTGCCAAAAGTTTGCTGTAATGTTAGCTATCGGGAAAATATTCCATTGAAACACTAGATATGCACCTTCGGGGTCGAGATAATGTCTCTCAGATACCTCAACAGTCCCACAGATACCAAACAGTTCTTTAGTCGATTTGGTTTATCAATTATCAATTAGAGCTTTTTCACAACAATTTCAGTCTCGGTTTCAGTGTTTACAAAAGAAATCTCCTTTAGGAAAATTAAAAATTTTTTTGCATATGCGATACGGAAGAGTCTTGGAACAGGCTAAACACCAATAGAACTAAAAGAGTTAATTTTGCAATGTGTCTATAAAAAATAGCACATAATTTTTATTACAGCGACAACCTGCATATTTCAATAATTACACTCAGAGATATTTGAGTTGCTTTGCAATTTCGCGTTAATCGTCGCGTCAATTACAATGTAATGTAACTGGACCGCGGTAAAGGAGTTTATTTGGCAGAATCGTTTACTTTTTTTTCGATTTTGTATGTGAGTCTTTTTTACTAGGAAGGTGATAGTATCATCTTCATTATTTGGTCAAGGGTGACATCCATTGTTATCAAGCTCGTTACGTAGCGTGGATTTTGCAGACTCAGCGAGACCTGCATTTTTGTCACGTGCTCGGGTGTAAACATAACGAAACTCTCAGATTCGAAGAGATTGCGGCAACCGCGCTCGCTTTCCGCACAACGTTTTTTGTAGTAGCCAGACACCTTCTATTCATGTTCGCTATGAAGCGGTATATGTGTACCTTTTCCTATGTTTAACAAAACACAAATTCAGAACCACATTTTTGAAACAGTAAAGCGGCCTCCTATTACAACTTCTGGAACCCTTAGCCGTTTCAGCACGAGTGGCTAAAAGCATAATATAAATAAAAGGAAGATAATAAGAAAAAAGCTCTTCAAATTCAAATGTCTTGTCTTGCGGTGGTATTTTGAATATTAGGGTTGTAGACGTTGGTCCAAATGTGACCTCGTAATTACTTCGAATGATCTATACAGTTTTTGCGCAAGGTTACATACTTTTGGAATGCCTCTACCGTTAACCGTAACAGTTTTATCATAGATGTAAAAGCATAGTTACATCTGTGGTTTTATTTAATTTTGTTTTGATTGAAAAATATCAGGTGATAGAGCCTTACCGTAGGTATATATTTTTATACTTGCAGATGATATGCACTTGTTATCATTTTTGCGTGGATCGAAATGGAGCTTTCACGTAGCTACACAAAAGATCGACCAGTTTTATAGCATGAGAGCTTTGGTACCCGAATTATTCCAGAATAGAGATCCATTATCTGAGGAACTGCAGGCTATTTTTAATGCTAGGTAAGATTGATCAGAGTTGAGGAATTTAATTCGTATTTTAGATCCATAACTCCATTGCCCGATGAGGCCGGTTATGTCGGTCCCAAAATGATTCTGTTAGTTTTTAATGAAGCAGCGGCGGGTATCTCGTTAGTATCCCTAGTTAAAGCTCTCTTTATGAGTTTTGATGTTTTGATGCATGAGAATGACAACATTATTGTTTCCGGATTTAAAATCTTTTGCGACTACAAAGAAGTTACCCCAAAATATGTTCTAAGCGAGTTTACGCCAAGTATAATGAAAAAATTTGCAGTTGGCCTTCAAAGCGTATACCCGATGAGAATGAAAGGGCTAATTGGCATAAACGTACCAAAATCGTTAGAGGTAGTTTATAACAATATTGGAAGACACTTTTTGAGTACCAAACTTCAGGAAAGAGTAATTTGTACTCTACTTTGGACAACAGCTTATAAACAGTTTTTAGGTACGTTTAATTTCTGAAAGCGATTGGAACCAAGCTGCAGGTTGTGATGTGATGAAGTTCATTCCTAAGGAATATGGCGGAAAAAATACATCGTTGAATGTGTTAGCAGGTATAATCAATGTCACTAAACGAGCGCATAAATTACTTATAATCTTTAGATGAATGGAGCAAGAAAATGGTAGACTGCAGAGAATGGTTTTTAGAGGAGAATAATTACATTTGTGATGAAACATGTAGGCCGGATTACACATCTTGTAGTGATAATTTAGGTATGGTGGGATCGTTTCGCCAATTAGATATCGATTGATATACATATATTTAGTACTGCTACATATTAGCACCTACCAGGGCGAAATTATGGAACCGAAATATTAGTTGCAATAAATTGTAGTCTGGTTTTTCCAATTGAATTCTCTGAGCATTCTCGTTGTAATTTCACACTTGTCAGCTAAACCACAGATGCATCTGTGGCCAAACTAAATAACAAACTTATTTATTGCTGTTCTTCCAAGCCATTTTAAAAACTGTGCGTGAGAGGGCAGATGTGTATTGTGTATATTAAGTACTATCTTGGAGTAGGATTCATAACGCCTTGAGGAGCACTCTAGTTCATAAATTGGAAAGGTAAAGTTTACCGCGATTATGGAATCAAAAGAAATGATGTCCAGTATTTAGATTTTCCTAAAACGGCGAATATCAAGGTAAGGTTATAATCTAATAAACAATTACGAGGAACTACTAAACAACCATATTGAGAAATCTATCAGTGGAAATAAATAAAATGTTACCAGGTCGAAGTATTTTAATTAACCAACTCAGTATACGCATATATAATTTTTGCCTTGAAATTTGATATTAATGTATTTTGAAAACATCTTTATAATACTCCCAAAACTTCAGCCCACAGTCTACGTTGTTACGTATCTCGTACTGAATGGCTGTGAGAAATTTATCAGCTGCTCTGCAGGAAATAGCCGAAAGGGAACTATTTGAGACTCCTGAAAAACTAAATGATGGTTTGGTGTACATTCGTGATTGGTTGCAGAAGCAACCGCATTTAAACGCAAGAACTGGTAAGTAAAAAGAGCACAGGAAATAAATTTTTATTGAAATTATTTGTATTCCATTGGTGTCAATTTCGGTAAAATTTTCACAAATTTTCATGAGTTTTATAATACTCATTCCCCTAAAGCTCTATCTTTGTCTATCTTTTTGGACACAAGGTAGTATTGTTCTTTTTTGTAAAACATTGACTTGCGACCCATAACCTTGTTTTATCACTTATTTGGGAAATGGGATAATAGAACGTTCTGTTCCAACTCTCACAATGCGGTTCACACATTACGAGGGTCGTTTTGCTTGACTGAGTTGTACTTAGAAATGGATAAAATTGGAATTTGGGGTGTGATTCATTTGTTCTATGGAGAAGGTGATTCGCGAAAATATATCCATTAGGTTGGATGATTCAACCCCATCGTACGAAACAGTTTGCGAGTGAGCGAACTTAAAATAGTTAGAACTTGCGATTCCACTGTTACCCTAGAAATCATCTATAAACTCTACGAAAGGGCAGATACATCACGTAATTGCATCACGAATCGACCATGAGAAAACGAAGAAGACGCGTGGCGCACTTGCTTACATTGGGTAATAAATAACGTGTTCGAGTACTGAAGCCCGTTGAAAGGTAGAGCCTGTTGCGAAAGAATCGAGAAAGTCTATGCGTTTGCACTTTGTTACCATGAACGAAACCTGGATTCACCACTACGCTCTTAAAAACAATACAAATCAAAACATTTTTATTAAAGAACTGTTTTTACAGTATTGATGAGTACATGGCTGCCCCTACATGCACAGACATGATTTTTTTTATGTTAGTACCTATTGTGAATGTGACGTAACCAAACAATTTTTAAATTGAATGCGTTTAATAAAAGTTATTATTATTATAAAACAAAGTAACAGTAAGAGAGGCGAATCGGCTCCAAAAAAGGCACCTTTAAAAAGCAATATGCGGGTCACTCTGTAATTGGGCGAAAGCCTGTTGACGGATAAATAAATAAATAACTAAATAACTAAATAAATACATAAATAAATAAGACGGTTGCGTCGGTCGGGAAGGTGATGGCGTCAGTTTTTTGGGATGCAAAGGGTATTCTCCTAGTCGACTACCTTGAAACGAGTAGTACAATCAACAGAAAGTACTATTCAGTACTTTTGGAGCGCATAGAAACGGCCTAGATTAAGCGAATAAGAAGAATTTTGTGTCCAATAAATTGGTCGCTTTGCCATTCCAATTGATTTCCCATCCCCATTATACGCTGAATTTAGGTCCGTGACTTCCAACTGTCCCTAAAAATAAAACTGAATATCTATTTTAAGGAGCTCGAGGAAAGCGACTTCCGAACAGAGATCGTGGGGCGGGAGAAACGCTGGTGAGATTACGTTGTGCTTTGGTAGGCGAGACGCCAAACAATAAAATACATTTGGCTTCAATACAGTCGATTTCAAAACAGGACTTATGAAAGGACCCATGATGCACTTGCTCATCACCAGCTTTATTTTTTATTTCCTCATACTTCTTCCATAGCACTCAAATTAGTGTATACCTTTAATGGACGTCTGAAATGTTATGATTTGACATTTAAATCCCATTCGCATAACCGATTCGTTTTTTAGATGACCAATTCTTAACAACATTTCTACGAGGATGCAAGTTTAGCTTACACCGTACCCAGGAAAAACTCGATTACTATTACACATCCAAAACCATATTAACTGAGCTCTACTCGAATAGAGATCCATACGATCCAGAAATCCAGGAACTACTAAAAGCTGGGTAAATGCACCAACGTTACCGTATTCCTTTGTTCACTAAAATTGTAGGGTTATTCTACCTTTGCCTAATACGCTTACTGAAAGTACACCCAGAATAATACTACTCCATCTGACGGGTATGAATCCAGATAAAGTTTCTTTTCTTCAATTTCAAAAGCTACAGCTAATGATATATGAAATCTTGTTACAAGAAGATGATCGAATTGTTACTGCTGGGGTCGACATATGGACGGAATTAAAAAATACTAACCACGGCTATGCGACGCAGATAACACCAACATCTTTAAAGAAGTTTAACTCCGTGTTACACAGAGGGTACCCAATACGAATGAAGAGCGTCTACTGCACAAATTGTCCCCCTATAGCCGAAAGTCTATTTAACTTGATGAAGTCCATATTGAACGAAAAAATAAGAAATAGGGTAAGTAACAAACTAAATCTAATAAAACGCATTTCTTGTTCCTCCAGATGGGGGTTTTTAGTGGTTCGGATGAATTTTACAAGAAGCTACCCAAGAAGCTACACCCTATTGACTTTGGAGGGGAAAATGGAAAACTTAGCGAGCTACAAGGTTTAGTATGATTTTCTGTAAAGTCTATTAGACGAAGTCGCTTTTCAGAATTTTGGAAGGGAAAGGTGGAAAGTTACCGCGATTGGTTTTTAGAGGATACACAATATGGCACAAAGGAAGAATTGAGGGTGGGAATACCTAAAACGTCCGCTACTCTTTTTGGCGTAGAAGGAACGTTTCGAAAACTCGCCGTCGATTAAAAACGAAGAGATGCGTGTCTGGGCGTAATATTTGATTTTCAATTTGAAATACAAAACAACTACACGCGGTTTAATTATTTTTAGTGTGTCTTGAGAAAAATGCCCTTTTTTTCCCAAAATTTCTAGATAGGTGTAATGTTCCTAGGGGGGTCTATCAAGCCGACACGGAAGACGTTGACTTACCCTATACTTACGGTTGGCAACTCTGACAAAATCTACAAGCAGAGCCACATACCTTTCAAATCGAAACGATGGTAGTCTCGCGGCACTTTTGAATTTGGATGACAGTCGGCTCGATATGGGTGGCACGAATGGACTCCTACGTTGTGTAATCGGTTCTTTTATGTGTTGGGACGTGAGACATAATCGGGAAGGGAATTAAATAAAAGACAGAACTTTTGTGCGTAAGAAATGACAAGATCAAATAAATATATTAACGCACACACAAGACCATGCCAGGGAAACCTTCTCCGGGACTAAAACCCTGGCATAGGACATACAAATACATAAAATAAATCACCTACAGCAATAAAATGCAAGAGAAAATACACATAAATAAGACATCTCAAATGGTATGATAAAAATCAGATAATCAAATCAAATGCAATTAAACAAGTTCATAAAAACAAAATACACAAGACATCATAAATGCAGTGGAAAACATGATAAATCAATTCAGTACAAAAACACATCAAAATACCTGTACGATCAATAGAAATAACACAGCTCGTCAAATAAACAAATTGCATGTACATAGGAAACATGTAAATGGTGTGGCTCTACTCCATCCTTCAGTTAACATAATTTAAATTAACACGAAAAGTACATGTAAGAATGCCATTGGTCAAATAGCAAGTATTCATGTGAAAATCGATTATCGCTCAAACAGAACATATTTTAAATAGAGGAAATGTAAATGAGAGGCCCCCACTCGTATTGCTAAGATGTTAAGAACTACAATCCGCACGAGACGAGTAAGCAACAGATACAGCGAACGATCTAACTGCATTAGGTACCTACTCCACGGAGACAGAAATACCCACTCGCACACACAAACATCAAAACATCAAATAAAAGAGCCCCCCTTCGTATAGCTAACGCACAAGAACTGTAGCGAGCCACGAAACAGAAAGTAACAGATACAGCGAACAATCAAACTGTATTAGGTGCTTCCCTCACGGAATTGTTACGGGTCAATCGAACAGAGCAACATCACACCGATAATCAACTCCTCATGAATAACAGAAGTAAATTACTTAATTAAACAAAATAATGGCATAATCATCTGTACAATATGACACAAACATGATTCATCTAACGGTACACGAAACAAAGGCATGGAGTACGCCATGATTCAGATATCGTAGTTTATGCAAAATCAGCAAAATGTAAATATCACATTGTGGCAAGAAATTCAATGATTAAATATGTAGTACAAGAAAGAATAAAATGGTTACTACCTGTAAATACATCTTCAAAACACCACCACCAAAAATAATCAAGAATAATCAAAAAAAACCGGGAAAGCGTGTGCCTTCCGTCGGCCTCGTCGCCATCTTCTCCACATTCTCTCCTAGCTTCGTTACCAAAATCCCCCAGTATTCGGCATCTGCGCAAAACGGTCGTTGGTTATATACAGAGCATATTATATTTTTGTTTCAGATGTAAATGTGTGTTGCCTAACCATCAGGGTGGATTATCACATAGGATAAGTTGTCTGGTACGTCCAGACCAGTGGTTTCCAAACTTCTCTCCATAGTGCCTCCTTTCTGAAAACTAAAACTCCCCACGCCCCCCCTCCCCAATTACAAAAATAAAAACCGTGTTTAAAAATGTTCATGTTACGTTTTTCATGAAGGTTTGGGTCGGTTGTTGCAATCATTAGAGTTATAAATTATATTCGTTACTAATATCTTGAAGTGTTTTTTTTAACTGAATCACTAAACTGCTCGCAGGTACTTTTGATTTTGTAATTTTTGGAATATTGTTCTGTTATTGAGTATATTTACTTGTTTGGATAATAAAATATTATATTATTATATTATATCATTATGTTACACAGGGTGAGTTTTTTTTTCATTTTCACTAAGCTTGTAAACCGCAACAGATACAAAGGCGTTTAAATGGGCAAACTCATGCAGAAAGTTATGCTAATATTCCCTTCAAAGTTACTTGTAGGTGCACAAATAGCGAAGTTGTAACCAAAAATCGAAAAATAGTTATTTATATAACAAGAGCGCGAAGTTCAATTTCGCGCATTGAGACTGAAGGTATTTTGACGAGGCGAAGCCGAGTTAAAATATCAGTCTAATGCGCGAAATAACTTGGCGCTAACGTTGCATACAATATTTTTTCTACAACCGAATCGATTGTTAATTAAATTTGCTGTTTAAGTTCAACTTTGTCAAGTGCGCGAAATACTTTTTTTCATTGTTGAGAATGCGCTGGCGTTAATTTACTTATTTTTAAAGATATCAAAAATAAAATTTTTATATGACAATTCAACTCATGTATTAAAAATCGCATAAGCCGCAGTGCAATTGTCACTTTGACAGCGGCAAAAGTTACCTGCAACTTTTCCAGCGACAAATGCACTAGTGGTTTTTTCACTTATTCATTTTCAAACCAAATATCGCATTATCCTTTCCCATATGACTAGTATGACGTCTGTCAATAATTGATTAGTTTGGTGAATTTCTTGTTCATTAAATTGTCCTGCCGAATTATTATTATTATTAGTTGACAGTTTTTCTCGTCTAATTGCTAGGCAACAGATTTTCATTACCTAAACAACCCAAATTTACTCGGTAAAATACAAACCTCTTGTGCAATTATAAGTGACAATGACATTTACCGTTGGATCAACTAAATTTTGAGTGGTCGTGTTTAAACTTCAAAATCAAAGGAACCATTCATTATACGAGACACAGGAATTTGTAGCGATTGCCTTTTTCAAACAATTGGATTAACCTGGTGGATCAATCAGTACTTACTTGGAAATTGACGACCAAGGGGTAGTCTTTAGTTTTCTGTATAAGTAGGGTAACCACATTCTTAAATTCATTGTAGTAGTGAACTGATTCCTTTAAGGGCGTCGGAAAATTTTGGAGATTATTTAGGTACCAGTTAAATAAACTCTTAAAGATGCGGTCGATGAAATTATAGAAGAAATTACGTTGTACAAGATTTTTCATGTGTTTAGCCAGCTAGGTTGAATTTGTTTTTATCATTTTCATTATAATAACTAAAGGAAGCGCTATACAGTGTGTACCAGATCGGGTGGGATTGCATGGGTAACTTTCTTATTGTTAAAGATGGAGAATTTGTTTTACATGGACAATGTTTTGCAGTTTTAGATGATGCTCATTGAAAATTTCCTTGTGGAAATTCAAAATGTCGCATAGGTTCGACGTAAATTCAAAAAAACTAAAATTGGTCATTTCCTTTAATGTCTTATATCATCGAAAGTATAAGAGATATAAAAAAAGTTTTATATAAAAGTTACTGTGTTTAATACGCCTAATTTAGAATTGATGTAAAAAAAATTCAAGATGGCTACCTTCGAGGAACATTTACCAACTTCCTAAAGTTAAATAGGCGCCATATTGGATTTTTAGATTATTTGATAGATTTTTTAATTCTCTTTTCAACGAGCTATCATAGCATAAGATTGAGAATAAGATACCAGTTATATCAACGGTTCTTATATTTTAATCAAGTAGGCTACGATGAATTAAAAAAAAACAAAACAAAATCTATTCACAACAATTGTTAACAAACTTAATATTTAAACATTAGTAAACTTTGGGTTGTATTGTTGATCACAACGCACAACATCGCCTTTGACGAGACCAGAATGATTGACAAGGTCCAAAATATGACTAAGGGGCCTAACCTCACCATCCCAAATGGTTCTTAAAGATTACCTTCTACCATTGGATAACAAATTATTTTTTATTCAATGCTTCTACATTGAATACCACGCTTACCATTTAACGACGCCCCCAACCAAAGAATTGAAAAGTTTGTCAGTTCCAGCCACTATTGTGTCATCACATTAGAGTTATAGAGCAGCACTAAGTTAAGGTGGTCGCGAGATCATTGAAATGTTTGATGCAAATTAAAAATGTATATTATTTTTATGTAAAATTAAATTTTACCAATTCAAACACAAATACGAAGATATCTACAATTCGGTAAATTCGCCTTACTGTGCAATTCAGTGTGATGGAAACAGCGATGATGCATAATGTTGCCAATAACGGAAATTTAGCAAATCAACAAAATTGTACAGTTAATAACGAGGTTAATAATTTCACTAAACAATTTAAATAAGTTGGTTGTTTTGGTGTAGTTGCTAGCGTATGTAGTTTATGATGGCGTTATAAGGGAAGAGATCCTGTTCTGGAATGAACCAAAAACGACCTCAAAAACCATTGATGTGTACTTAATTAAAAAAACATAATATTTTATGGGACATAAATTTAATTTTTGCACCATTAGAAAGCTGAGAAAAAATCGCTGTAGGCTTGTTAACGAGCTCCTAGCGAGTTTATAATTTTGCGGTCTCTGTCCGTCTGTCTGTCTGTCCGTCCGTTAGCACGATAACTCATAAACGAATGGAACGATTACGATGAAATTTTGCAGGTGGATTCTTTATCAAATTTGTAGATCGGAGTTCGTGAATTGGCAATGTAGCCCAAAAAATAAGGAAGGCCCTTTTGACATCTCCGTGAGTTATGAACCGAATTGCATGGAATATGCGTATAGCTTTAGCCATATAAAACGCAATTCCAAAAATTGAGCCTAATCGATGAACAGTCATAGTACCCTTTTCGCATCTCGCCCATTTACAAAACCGGGCTCCGTTAACTTAGCACCACCATTTCAAATTTTTGACTAAAGACAGATTGCGCTAGAATCTCTATGGCTAGCGCCAGCTAGCGCCAGCTAGCGCCACTTTGAGTTCAGCTAGCGCCATTATAGATTTTGCAGAAAAGCCCTTGATTTTCGGGGGGTGCTATGTTAACGCTAGCACCACCATTGCGTCCGATCATTTCCAAAAGCAAGCGCTGTGTTCGTCAGACCTAGCGCCAGCTAGCGCCACAAATTTTAGAGCTAGCGCCACCCCCCAATAGTGAGGGGAGCAATTTTTCCTAGCACCACCATTTTGTCTTTTCATGTAAAATTTTGACGTTTTGTGTTCTGCTGACCTAGCGCCAGCTAGCGCCACTTTGAGTTCAGCTAGCGCCATTATAGATTTTGCAAAAAAGCCCTTGACTTTCGGGGGGTGCTATGTTAACGCTAGCACCACCATTGCGTCCGATCACTTCCAAAAGCAAGCGCTGTGTTCGTCAGACCTAGCGCCAGCTAGCGCCACAAATTTTAGAGCTAGCGCCACCCCCCAATAGTGCAGGGGGCAATTTTTCCTAGCACCACCATTTTGTTTTTTCGGGTAAAATTTTGACGTTTTGTGTTTTGCTGACCTAGCGCCAGCTAGCGCCACAAATTTTAGAGCTGTCATCACCCTCCAATGGTGTGGGGAGAGGGGGCACCACCATTTTGTCTTTTCGGGTAAAAATTTGAAGTTTTCTGTTCTGTAGACCTAGCGCTCAAGTTATCCT
Organism: Photinus pyralis; assembly: GCF_008802855.1. Taxonomy (NCBI): domain Eukaryota; kingdom Metazoa; phylum Arthropoda; class Insecta; order Coleoptera; family Lampyridae; genus Photinus; species Photinus pyralis. Next base: position 17,162,877 of record NW_022170510.1, on the reverse strand, counting down.
AGCGCAATTATAAATTTTGCAAAAAGCCTTTAACTTTTGGGGGTGGTTTATTAGCCTCTAACACCACCCAATTGTGTTCGATGACTACCAAAAGCAAGCGCTGCGCTGTGTTCTTTAAACGTAGCGCAGAGCTGGCGCCCAATCCCCAACATTGTGGGGGTTCTTTTTTTTATAATACCACCGGTTTGTTTTTTCGTGTACAATTTTGCTATTTTGTGTTTTGCTGACATCTCCCAGATAGAGTCAAAATCTTAAGAGTAGGCGCCACACCCAAGTAGTCTGGGACAGTTTTTTCTAGCTTTATGACTTGGCACCACTGAAATATTTGGGATTAATTTTCTAGTAAAACGAGTGGTGTGGTAGCTGAATCTGCGGCAAGTATTAAAATAAGGAAATACAGTTCAATTATTATAGAACAGAACCATATTTTTATACCTTTCGCAGTAGAGACATTGGGACCTTGGTGTAGAGAAGCTCGAAAATTTTGTGGAATACCTGGGAAAACGCATTACCAATATTACTGGGGAACCCCGAGCTACCACTTACTTACGACAAATTTAGGTATTGTCATACAACGTGCAGGTAACGCGGCCAGTCAGTGTAATGTGGACCACGATCCCCATGGAAGAAAATTATCATTTATTAACGAGCTCCTAGCGAGTTTATAATTTTGCGGTGTCTGTCCGTCTGTCCGTCCGTTAGCACGATATCTCGATAACGAATGGAGCGATTACGATAAAATTTTGTAGGTGGATTCTTCACGAGATTCTTTATCAAATTTGTAGATCGGAGTTCGTGAACTGGCAATGTAACCCAAAAAATAAGGAAGGCCCTTTTGACATCTCCGTGAGTTATGAACCGAATTGCATGAAATTCAATATGCGTATAGCTTTAGCCATATAAAACGCAATTCCAAAAATTGAGCCTAATCGATCAACATTCACAATGCTCTTTTCGCATTTCGACCATTTATAAACCGAATTGCAAACTTTTTTATTTATGAAGGATTTAAATGAAATTTGATACATAACCACTTGGAATAAAAGCAAATATAACGCTAGTTTCAAAATTTGATTTTGCGCATGCGCAGTGCCAACTTTCTTATTTATGGAGGCATTCAAATGAAATTTGAAACATAACCACTTAGAATAAAAGTAAATGTTGGAAAATTAGTAGTTGTGATAAGTTTTTTTTAAATATTTAAATAACTATACAATTTAGCGCGAAATAAAATAAATAATCTACAGTAAATTGCGAACAAAAATGGCCTCATATATAATCTTGCTAAATTGAACCATTCCAGAGTTACGGAGGGTGTAACAGTAGAAATTTTTCATCTTTTTTTTTAGATTCTTTTGAAAAAATATGAGATTTTCACTAAGGAAACTATTTTTTTTGTTAAAACCGGTTAAAACAAATTGCGCTTTAGTGACCGGTGGTATGTTACTGATAAGTCCTTGAAGGAACGATAACCTTACCACCTTCTCAAGGGGGGCCATTTTTTCAAGAGACTTCCACTATGAGGGACAGTAATCCCTGGGGAGTTGCAGGATGTCTTGTTATTGCTCTCAGGTGTTCGACAATTTTGCATGCCCATTTCATCGGGTTCTTCTTCTCATGCAGCCATTGCTGCACCTGATGGTAAGTTCTAAATGAATGTTCTACCTGGTAGCTGCTGAAGTGGGGAGAAGCGCAGCCAACTTGAACAGTGAATGTATAGGATGCTTTGAAATAACTTGCAAGTAACACTGGTAACGAAAACAAGCCAGATCTTTAGTGTTCTTTACTTCAAACATGATTTCATTTTTCCAGAAAATCGAAGATATACGAAAAATGCCTACTTTTACACCCTCCGTAACTCTGGAATCGTTGACTTGAGCAAGATTATACACAAGACCATTTTTATTCACAATTTAATGTAGATTATTTTGGATATGGTACTTTTCTCGCCAAACCCCATAGATTTCTAAATATTTAAGAAAAACACCAAAAACTACTAATTTACCAACTGGTGTAACTTTTTACCAAACAATATGTGGACTGTATAGAACAATTTGCAGTTAATGGGAAACTTTTACTTTTGATGTTTAGGTTAAGCCGTATTGTCGACTAATTGCACCGTACTATATTATGAATTTTTAATTTTAAAATTTCCATATTAGGTACTGTTTCTTGTGAAATTTTTCTGTTTTGTGCTCTACTCACTAAACAATTCTTTTTGTAAGTCACAGTATTAATTTCACTACCACAGTATTGCGAGCTAAATCGTTTAGAACACAGCGCAGTGCAAAATTTGAAAATTTCAACGAACGTACCTACTCATAACCTATATAAAGTCGTTAAATCAATCAGCATATTTGTTAATTCTGCTAAAAAACAAAGAAGCAGTTCTTATATACTTATGTGTAATTTCCGTAGCTAACTAATTTTTATGGTGCAAATAAGGCATATGTATTTTATATGATTAATACCACTCCATTAATATACGACCAATCAGCTAGGTGATTGTTTCAAATTCTAACCAATCAGATGATTTTTTATCTGATTAAATGCTAGGTAGCTTTTTACAGCGATAAAAATGCGTGTAGGAATACGTAAAATATGTAGTGGTTGTAAAATTTACTGTCTTTTATTAATCTCCCTAAAATACACTCGACCTTGGTCAGGATAATTTTATTTTTAATTCACTCAAATTTTGTTGCCTCCTGGAGAAAACTCTCGATCAAAAGCATAATATTAATACAAGTTAAAAAGTAATCGTAAACGATTTACATAAAGCGCCTTTCCACTTGCATTCATTTCCCATTTGTAAGATGCAACTTCTGTTAAAATCGTATAAATCCGGCCACAAATATGAAAGATAGCGTTGCACATGGGCAATCCATTGTTGACGTGCTACTTCAATTTCAGTTTATGAGAAGAATTTCATTTCAATGCTTTTCTAAATAAGAAAGTTGGAACTGCGCATGCGCAAACCTAAATTTTAAAACTAATGTTAGATTTTCCTTTGTTCCAAGCGCCTAAGTATCAAATTTCACTTAAATAGTTCCATAGATAAAAAAGTTGGCACTGCGCATGCGCAAAATAAAATTTTGAAACTGGCGCTAGATTTTCCTTTATTCCAAGTGCCTATGTATCACATTTCATTTAAATTCTTCCATAAATAAAAAAGTTGGCACTGCGCATGCGCAAAGCCAAATTTTGAAACTGGCGTTTGATTTTCCTTTATCCCAAGTGCCTATGTATCAAATTTCGTTTAAATTCTTCCATAAATAAAAAAGTTGGCACTGCGCATGCGCAAAACCAAATTTTGAAATTGGCGTTTGATTTTCCTTTATCCCAAGTGCCTATGTATCAAATTTCGTTTAAATTCTTCCATAAATAAAAAAGTTGGCACTGCGCATGCGCAAAACCAAATTTTGAAATTGGCGTTTGATTTTCCTTTATCCCAAGTGCCTATGTATCAAATTTCGTTTAAATTCTTCCATAAATAAAAAAGTTGGCACTGCGCATGCGCAAAACCAAATTTTGAAATTGGCGTTTGATTTTCCTTTATCCCAAGTGCCTATGTATCAAATTTCGTTTAAATTCTTCCATAAATAAAAAAGTTGGCACTGCGCATGCGCAAAACCAAATTTTGAAATTGGCGTTTGATTTTCCTTTATTCCAAGTGCCTATGTATCAAATTTCATTCAAATACTTTTATAAGTAAAAAAGTTTGCAATTCGGTTTATAAATGGTCGAGATGCGAAAAGGGCACTGTGAATTTTGAATCGATTCGATTCAACTTTTGGCATTGCGTATTATATGGCTAAATCTATGCCCATATTGAATTTCATGCAATTCAGTTCATAACTAACGGAAATGTAAAAGCGATCGAACATTTCTAAACAAAGTTATCGTTCACACGGACAGATAGATGGACAGACAGACAAAGGAACAGACGGAGAGACCAACCGGCAGGCGACAGATAGCAATGCAAAATTATAAACGATCTCTAGGATCGTTAATAAACGGCAAAAGTGTAAAATTATGGAACATGTAAAAAACGGTTTTTTGTTTTTTTTACAATAACTTTTTTTGTAAGCGGTACAGAAAAAATTCCTTCCTTGGTACAAGACTCGACACCATAACGAACCAAATAGCGAAAAAAGTAGAACAATAGCTCTTAAGATAAAGAACTAGTAGCGTCGCAAAGTTAGACGGACGGACGGACGGACAAAGTGGCCACAATAGCGCATTTTTTTTTATTTTTGTGGAAATGCGCTAAAAATCGCTCCAGCTAAAACTGTCGCGATTTTATCACACTTTTGGTTTCGAGTTTTTTCCGTTGCAACAAAACTTTCGTGTAAAAATAAAATTATGCGATTAAAAATCAAGCTCTTGTGTATTTACTATCTCGATAAATTATATACCTATGTACGTCACGTCGACTACTATCTAAAGGTGTTTTTTTAACAATGCAGATTTACCAATATTCACACAATTGACGCGCCTGTAAACCCTTGATGTGCCAAAAAATTTACAACTTTTGCGCATTCATAAAGGATTTAAGTAAGTTTGTACCTGCATACCTCACCGTCAGTTTACTTCGAAATGAAGGGTTACAATCTTGCTACTTTATATACAAATTTTAGTATTTTTATTGGAACTTTTTACTTTAAACAGAACTATCAATCCAAAAAGTAAAGGATTTCAAATTGAAATAATTTGATTATTATTTCCGACCCTAAGAGGGACAGATTTGCACATTGGGGTTTAAAAAAGGTAAAGAGTTTGACCATCCCAGATGCGGTGTCTGTCCGTTAGCACAATAGTTCGATAACGAATGGACCGATTACGATGAAATGTTGTAGTTGGATTCTTTATCAAATTTGTAGATCGAAGTTCGTGAATTGGTAATGTATCCCAAAAAATAAGTAAGGCCCTTTTGACATCTGCGTGAGTTTTGAACCGAATTGCATAAAATTTAATATTCGTATAGCTTAAGCTATATAACACGCAATTCCAAAAATTGAGCCTAATCTATCAACATTCAGAGTGCCCTTTTCGCAGCGACGTGTAAATAAATATAGAAAACGAGCTCCTGGGTACGGCTACAGCATGTGCAAAACCAAATTTTGAACTTGGTGTTAGTTTTGCTTTTATTTAAAGTGTATATGTATGAAATTTCATTTAATTGCTTCCATAAATAAGAAAATTGGCACCACACATCATGCACAAAACCAAATTTTGAAACTGGCGTTAAATTTGCTTTTATTCCAAGTGGCTATGTATCAAATTTCTTTTAAATGCTTCCATAAATAAGTAAGTTTTCAATCCGGTTTGTAAATGGTCGAGATGCGAAAAGAGCACTGTGAATGTTAATCGATTAGGTTCAACTTTTGGAATTGCGTTTTATATGGCTAAAGCTATACACATATTGAATTTCATACAATTCGGTTCATAACTCACAGAGATGTCAAAAGTGCTTACTTTATTTTTTGGTCTACATTGCCAATTCACGAACTCCGATCTACAAATTTGATAAAGAATCCATCTACAGAATTTCATCGTAAACGGTCAATTCGTTATCGTTATCAAGATATCGTGCTAACGAACAGACGGACAGACACTGCAAAATTATAAACTCGCTAGGATTTATAATTGCGCTAGGTTAACTTGAGCGCTAGGTCTACAGAACAGAAAACATCAAATTTTTACCCGAAAAGACAAAATGGTGGTACCCCCTCCCCCCACACTATTGGAGGGTGATGGCAGCTCTAAAATTTGTGGCGCTAGCTGGCGCTAGGTCAGCAAAACACAAAACGTCAAAATTTTACCCGAAAAAACAAAATGGTGGTGCTAGGAAAAAATGCCCCCCGCACTATTGGGGGGTGGCGCTAGCTCTAAAATTTGTGGCGCTAGCTGGCGCCAGCTCTGACGAACACAGCGCTTGCTTTTGGAAATGATCGGACGCAATGGTGGTGCTAGCGTTAATATAGCACCCCCCGAAAGTCAAAGGCTTTTTTGTAAAATCTATAATGGCGCTAGCTGAACTCAAAGTGGCGCTAGCTGGCGCTAGGTCAGCAGAACACAAAACGTCAAAATTTTACATGAAAAGACAAAATGGTGGTGCTAGGAAAAATTGCTCCCCTCACTATTGGGGGGTGGCGCTAGCTCTAAAATTTGTGGCGCTAGCTGGCGCTGGGTCTGACGAACACAGCGCTTGCTTTTGAAAATGATCGGACGCAATGGTGGTGCTAGCGTTAACATAGCACCCCCCGAAAGTCAAGGGCTTTTCTGCAAAATCTATAATGGCGCTAGCTGAACTCAAAGTGGCGCTAGCTGGCGCTAGCCATAGAGATTCTAGCGCAATCTGTCTTTAGTCAAAAATTTGAAATTGTGGTGCTAAGTTAACGGAGCCTACAAACCGGATTGCAAACTCTTATTTATGAAGGTATTTAAATGAAATTTGATACATAACCACTTGGAATAAAATCAAATATAACGCCAGTTTCAAAATATCTGCGCAGTGCCAACATTCCTATTTATGGAGGCATTCAAATGAAATTTGATACATAGCCACTTGGAATAAAAGCAAATGTAGCGCCATTTTCTAAATTTGGTTTTGTGTAGGATGTGCAGTGCCAACTTTCTTATTTATGGAAGCAATTAAATGAAATTTCATACAATACACTTTAAATAAAAGCAAAACTAACATCAGGTTTAAAATTTGGTTTTGCACATGCTATAGCCGTACACAGGAGCTCGTTTTCTACATTTGTTTAGTTTATTTATTATATAAACGAAGACCAACTTCTCGCACTTGAGCTATAGACATTTCAGCTTAACACTAAAGGCGCTGGTTTCATTTACAAATGGCGAGTGCAGTTGGGACCGTCTTGTTATTCTAGCAGGTTTTTAAGTAAATTGGTACTAATTTTAAACTGAACTGAGTTTATCATGGCGTTTTTGAGCCTTTAAAATATAACCCCTTAACCCTATTCTACCTAAAAGCCTTTTTCTTAAGAACTCGAGGCTCTCTTGAATTCGATTGAACGTGCAACTGATACAAATAAAAATTACAATTTATCATTCAATTTTTCGCGCACTCGTACAACTTTACAAAAATTTACTTACATTCCCTTACGTCGATTAAGCATAATTACATTGACCACAAATTAAACACTATTTAAGTACCTATTTTTCGATGTGTCATGCTTTAATAAATGACATTTTTAATTTTGCTTACTATTTGTGGCATTGTCACATACAGTGCACGTAAATCCTTGAATGTGGCGTGTTTTCAGGTATGCGGCGTTTAAGTTATACTTATCGTGACTAGCGCAATTACACTGATCCCACATAAAATGTTTGGAAAGGTTGATAGTGATTGTAGCGTAATTTCACGAATAGCCGGCTGAAGTTATTCAAAGCGGAGTGTGCCAACTAATGACGTCGTTTATATTTCCTATTTCTTGTTGTGTAATTGCACTGTTCAAAATTAAAGACTTTAGAAATGTTTTCTTAAATTAGCCTTATTGTTGGTTGCATAATTACACTGGTCACATTTAATATTTTTGAAAGTACTGTGATAAAATGCTGTTTAAGGTGTAATTACACTGATTGCAGATGAAATTTTGTAGTGTAATGTAGTGTACTTACTTTTATAACCGTAAACGCTACAATATTGGTTACTTTTGGCTATTGGAAATAAAGCGACGCTATGAAAATGGCGATCTTCTTCCAACTGTATTTATTATAATGTGTTGCCACCAGAGGTCTCACTGTTATTTGGAATTGCCTATACAATGTGAAACTCAGATCTGCTTATCCCATTATAAAAATAACTCGCCAAAAACCTAACATGAATTCTTATCTACACAGACAATCAAAATGGTAAACAATTTGAGGATCTCTTTCTCCTAACTTACCAGCACCGGAAGGCAACATAATTTACAGTAAGTAATTTCAATTAAATCTAAGTACCTTACCTTTTTGTTACAGCACAAAACTTACACAGCTTGAATTTTCCGTAAAAGACAAGAGTACCCACTGAAGACAAAAGCAAAAGTGATTTTAAAGTTGCTGAAATAGCATTCTTGTAAAGTGACTGCATTGTATCTAAGGGTTAATGTACCTATTCATCCGGAAAGACGGTGTGTCAATATATGCCCACGGTTCCCCTAGCTTGAATTTCAGACATCTTAGTATATTAGGTTGTCAGGCTTTAGAAAAATGGGTCAACATGAACATAACTGGTATGGGTTCGGGAAAAATTCAATTTGAATTGGTGAACGTCACGTTTGACATAAAAAAAGTTGATAGCAGTTCGTGATTACTGCTGATCAGTAAATTACGAAAAACAATGTGAGGGTAATCGTAAATACCTATGTGGAATACCATAATATTTGGAGTTTTTAACTTGTCCATCTGCTTATCAAGAGGTGGATCACTGACAAAATTTTACAACAAAAGGTGTAGTTATCATTATTAGTTATTCACATAAAAGTCCGAAAGATGATACATACACGAGGAAACATCAAAGTGCGAGGTCCCTTTGGGGCCGAGTACTTTAACTTCCGAGTCAGGTAATGTCATTTTACTGACGAGTTTTGTATTGAATTTTACCCGAAATTGTATTTAATATAAAATTTCAATTTTCATATAGAACTTTTGATTAATGTCAATCTGCCAGTGATGACATGAGTCATTATAGACAGTTAGCTATGTCAAAAATGCGGCCGGTAAAGTGACAAGCGGCAGGAAACGTAGTCTGCTCTGCCTCTGTCATGGAAACTACAATTTCCTGACAGAAAGTAGGCATGAAAATGAAGGATACAGGACGATTTTGGGTACATACAGGGTGATTCCTATAGTACCTGCCACCGTTTGGGAGCGTGTAGGTGGTGCGTAGGGGAGTATTTTGATATAGGACACTTGGGGTCGGAAATCTAAAATAAGGGTGCCAGAGCCAAATTTACCTTCTGGAATTTCGCGCCTGTAGGTAGGCAACCCAACCGGCCGGCGGTGCACACGGAGCGATCTCAGGCGGCGATGTGTGGCTGACACTTGATCAGAATTTTGTTTAAACCCACGAAATCCCGTCTGCAACGACGCGTATCAAGTGAATAAACACTATGGCAATAGTATAATAATAGTTGGCTAGATGTAGGAAGTGCATTGAGAACAACGGTGGCCACGTTGAACACTTGTAAACGTTATTGCTTTTGACTGTCGTTTTCCCTCCTTCCCTCCCATGTCGCTTCCTCGCGCTAACTCGCTCTGCATCGCTCCGCGCGAAACGTCGGTCGGTTGGGTTGCCTACATACAGGCGTGAAATTCCAGAAGATAAATTTGGTTCTGGCGCCCTTATTTTAGATTTCCGACCCCAAGTGTCCTATATCAAAATACTCCCCTAGGCACCCCCTATACGCTCCCAAACGGTGGCAGGTACTATAGGAATCACCCTGTATAATTTACGTTAAAAAGTCGGTCGCTCAAATGATAAGTATTGCCAGAAATATTATCTCTGTTTCATCTTGATAATGTAGAATCGGAATCTGGATTTCACTTTTTCTTCAAAGTGGAATGGCACAACTCTTGGCGATTTCAAACCAAATGCACATCTCGCAATTCCTAAAGAAGTAAATGTAAGCTCTACAGTAGAACTACAAATAGATGTTACTGATTATAAAGACTGATGTGCGCTTGATTCTCCCAATTCGTTTTTTTTAAATTTTCTTCCATTCCATACCCACAAAAGCAGTAAAATGTGGATCTTCATGCTATTTAGTTGAATATATTTTACTTCACCTAGTTGCACCCGTCTGGGTCTCGTTATGAAATCATCTTTGGATCATCCACCACCACAGTCTTGTTCACATAATACAATTGTCAGTTATCGCTGATTAGTGTTGGGAATCGTGACGTCATATACGGTTAACGACGAGCAAATGCTTGGGGGGGCTAATTTACATAAATATCATATAAACTATTAATTTGCCAAACGTGAACCTTCCCATAAGATCGTTTCAATTGCATACAAATCCTTATATTATTTCTATAATTTTGGTTATACGTGTATCTTTGACGTGCTTGGGTAAGTGACCACTATTTAACAATTTTATAAACATTTTTTTCTGAAGTATGCGCTAGTATAACGAACAAGTTTACTATAGGCCCCCTAGCTCTGGAATTAAATAAATTTCATACATCTTTAGTCGGTTGATAATGATATGCCATTGTTTTATTTGACAAAGGTGCCGAATCCTTAATTTATGCTATATCAAAGCGAAAATACGTAATTTCGGTATCAGTCCTAAACCCGATTATCCGCTCAGTGAGGTACGTATGTTAGGATTCAGTGGAAGAGCATAAGACCATTGATGGTAAGTTATTATTGCAATTAATTATCTGTTGCATCAAATGAATTATTATGGATGTCATAGTGGTTTCGAATTGTACCGTGCTTCATTAGGCCAAAAAGGCACACCGCACGTTACATTCGACGATTATTCTATAAATTACACGTCATCCCCGCAGTTCACCGAAATGGTTGAAAAAAAGCACCCGCCTATATAGGCAGATAATTATAACGATAAAGGCTTAATTAATTTTCTACTACATGGAAAGTCAATTAAAAACTGTTATTTATGATCTTACAAAGCAATAACAAGCGCAAATAATGAAACAGTTCAGATTTCATAAATAAATTAGTACCAGCTGACATTAGTATAACTATTGTATGTTAATCATAAGAATCATATTCTATTGAATAATGTTAAATATTGTGGGTATTTAGCACTGAAACCAATAATTAAAAATAAAAAATAACACTCTTACCCTCAAGGTTGATAACTATGTCAGTTTTTTCACCTATCCCATCATTGACTTGTAGTTACAGAGCAAAGAAGATATTAATACATAAAAATGTGAGATTTTTTAATATGTTATTCGACTCTCTCAAAGCGGTCTTGCCTCACCGCTCATGTACACAATTAACTCTGTTGTAATTTTTTTGTAGTCTTTATAAACGATGGGTTTTTACGAGTTTGTTAGATAATTGTTTTATCCGATATGTAACCGATTAGACTCAGTTGACGCCTGCATTTTGCCGACTGCAGCCGCTTTGATCTAGCGCCATTACAGATTTCGTTGTAAAACAAAATTTCAAATTTCCACAATTTAATAAATGCCTGTATCGCCAATTTTCCAATATCTTAGAAATTCCAAAACCTCAAATTCGTAAATTGTCAACGCTTTCCAAATTCCGAAATCCCATAAAATACTGAAATCTCAAATTTTCAAAATTTAAAGAATCTGAAACTTCCAAAATCTTAAAATCACAACACAAATCTCAAAATCTCAAATGCCCAAGATTTTAAATTTTTAGAATATAATTAATCTCAATTTAAACATTTAAACATTTTCAGAAATTTCAAAATCTCATACTCCCCAAATTCTAAAAATCCTAAAATTCAAAAAATCCAAAGACCCCAAATTCCAAACTCTTAAAGTTAAAAATCCCAAAATTTCAGTTTCCTATAAAACGTCCATACAGTTCGACATTGGTTTAAGAATCTTCCAAGACTGCCAGTCGCAATGGAGAACTAGCTGAAAAATAGCAAACATGAATTCTTAAAATATAATGGTTATGTGCAGATGTTTTTGAATGATTTGGTCCATTGAGTGACGAAACAAGCCTATCTCTGTGTGAATTGGGTAGGGAGGCAAGTACCTAAATCGATAAATATTTTACTATATTTAATCCATACTGTTAATTTATTATACTTTTAGAAATTGTAATTTTCTTTAAATTTTTACTATCACGTTTCACTACCCTTTCATTTCTTAAAATCTCAAATTCCAATGCAAAAACATCTAACTCCAAAATTTCAAAGCTAAAAATAAAAAGGTCTCAAATTCCGTACCTAATACCCAAATCTCAAAGTTAAAAAATCCCAAAATTCAACTTTCAGAAACTCAAAAATTTAAAAATATTGACATCACAAAATCTCAAGAATTGAAAAATCTGATTTTAAAATTGAAAAATCCTTTAATTCGACACTCCAAAGTGCCCATAGTATCCAAAATGCCAAAATTTTGAATATAAAAAAATGTGGAATTTAAAAATTTTTAAAAGTCAAATTTGAATAATCTCAAAATTTCAATATCTCATATTGTCAAACCTTAAACTTCAGAAACCTAATAATAACTTAAAAAACCGCAAACCTTTAAATTTTCATGATCTTAATTCAAAAATTGTAAACTTCAAAAATCTAAAATTTCAAAATTTTAAAATTATTAAGATCTCAAATCTATAAAACCACAAAATCTCAAAAATTCTAAATTACAGAGTTCAAAAATTTCCCAAAATCTCATCTTTTTTAAATCGTAAGATGGAAATATCTCCAATACGAAAATTTAAGAGCTCACAAAACTTTAAAATTACAAGTCCAAGACAAATGAAAACCTTAATCACTCAAAATCTTCATTACCTAAGAATCGGGGGGTCTCAAAGTTCCAAAATTTAGAAAACACCAAAATTTCAAATTTTCAAAATAGCAAATCTCAAATTCTGACAGTGACAAATCCTAAAAATCGGGTCCCGAATCATCCAATATTTCAGGTTTCCAAAGCCTCTAAATTACAAACGGGAAAATTCCTCACATCTGAAATTTTTAAAATGAAAATACCTTAATATCACAAAATCTCAAATGGCGATAGTCTCCAAAACCGAAGATCCAAAATAACGAACTCATGCTAAGGTCAAAACTGATTCAGTGGCAGAAAATGGGTCTCGCAGGATAGGTATTTTCTTGGAGAGCTGAAATATCTATTTTTTGTCTCTCAAAAAATGATTTCTCTAAAAAATGGTTACCTATTCGCAAATTTCAATGGGAAAACTTCGGAAGCTGAGCCTCAACTTATATTTAACATTGATTAACCACCTATAGTTTAAGTTTGAATGAGGTTAGGAGATGTCGATGGAGTGTTTCTGATTATGATGTAAATATGGAAGGGGTTAATTCTTTGACTAATTGTTCATATAAACTTAGGTCCTCAAACGCTTCGTTACCGATGTATAGGGTGTTATAAAGTCATCATACCCTTTACAAATTAAACCTTTAAATTAGAAACATATGCAAACAGCTTCAAATGCGAACTGCCAAGACTAATAAAAACAAGAGGTTATCGTTATCCAAATAAAGCCAGGGTCTACTGGACGATTTTAAAAATTTTACTTTCATATAGTTAACTACCAAAAATTGATTTATATTTTTTTCTCGATAATGGCCGCAAATACGAAAAAAACTATAAGAGATCAAAAAGTTTCCAAACAAACTAGAAAATCAAATTTTTATTTTAGAATCTACCAGTGGCGCACCGAAAAAGCGTTCAGGGGTAGGAAATGGAACAAACATTGTAGATTCTCATTATCATTGGCGTGGCAAATGATGTAAGCCTTTCAGCGTAACTTATATTTCAAATTTGAGCAAAATATCTCAGCAAATGTAGGACATAAAAAGAAAAATTGAAACTTTGACACCTTGTTGATCGGTAACGAAGCGTTTGCGGACCTATGTTTATATAAACTTTTACTCATAAAATACATATTTACATCATGTTTAGGAACACCCTGTATAACGTAGTGTCGGAAGAGGATATTCTCAAAGGAAAACTAGAAGGTCTGACCGAGACGTACCTGCCGGTGTAGTCAAAATTTGGATACCTCTTAAACGGAGTGCTGCAAGAGCGTACCCCACATGGACAATGAAGGGTCTGGACGAGACGTCTCTGTCGGTGGTGTCTGTTAATGTCTTACTGTTACTATTATTGTTTGTGGAAAGAATCAATCTTAACCCCATGCAAATCGTGTGACAATTTCGCATAACCTATTTGATCGTGGCAGTGGGTCTACTCTAACGCTCCCGATTTATTTGACACTGTGTGAACAATTTCTTTTAAAAGGTATTTCGCGAGAATAAACACTGATTTTTAATTTGTTGGTATGTTCTCGTTTTCAGAAAAATGCCCATAAGACCACTTTCAACGGAATTGCAGGAAAAAGCAGTTAAAGAGCTTAATGAAGAACCAGGCAAGCAACATGATGCACTAGAGAATATTAGAGAATGGCTGAAAAAACAACCACATTTAAACGTCAGAGAAGGTACTCCCAAGCCTCTAGTACTGAGTACCTAATAGACACATTTATGTTTTTAGACGATCAAACAATGGTTGCGTTCTTTCGTGGATGCAAATGGAACCTTCAGCGGGTAAAAGAGAAACTCGATTACTTCTATTCTATAAAATCATTTGTACCAGAGTTCTTTGACGATAGAAATCCATTTTCGCCTGCAGTACAGGACGCACTGAAGGCCGGGTAAGGGCAAGTAAATATAAAATCTTCCAAAGATGAAATAAAATTTTTAGGGCGGTGGTGCCTGTACCTAAGGTGGACAGTTATTTAGGTCCTAGAATTGTATTGTTCATTATGAAGAATGGTAGAATGAACGGCATTTCATTCGCTGACATGCTAAAGGTATTTTTTATGACGGTGGACATATTAATGCAGGAAGACGACAATTTCGTTATATCGGGAATTTGTTTATTGGTAGATCATAGTGACCTACCACTGGATTACTTTTTGCAGTACACGCCGTCAATTCTCAGGAAATACGTTATGTGTGTTCAGGATGCCTACCCATTGAGAATTGACAGAATCTTTGGCTTTAGTTCACCAACGGTGTTCGCAACTCTGTACAACGCTTTGGCTAAACCATTTATTTCCTCTAAACTGCAACCAAGGGTATATGTGCTGTAGGTTTAAGTTAGAACGCCATAACCTTTGTTCAAAAAATTAGGTCAGTGTTCTCAGCGGCGACGCATCAGAAACACTGCCAAGTATTTTGTCCAAAGAGCTGTTACCAATAGAATACGGTGGAACTAACGGAACGGTTCGCGATGCAGCAGGTGGGGTGATTGTGCTTACTTGGTTATCACGAATATACACTTTTAGATGAATGGAAGACCAAGGTTGAAAGTTACAAGGAATGGTTTCTTGCCGATCCGAACTACATTACCAATGAGCAACTTCGTCCACAGAAGCTAACGCACTTTGAGGAGATATTTTGCCCCGATGGAACTTTCAAAAAATTAGATATTGATTAATTCACACTCTGCAAGCTGCAACTTTTTATTTTGGAAATGTAAACAAATTAATTTGTAGAATAGCATATCTAACTTTAAATTAGAAAATTTAGGACAGGGCAACGTATGGCATGCTTTAACTATATCCATGAATACTTTATCACTTTTTATTATACCACCATTATAGGTATTATTAAATAAGTATCGCGTTTTGTTGCAGTTATTTTGTTGTCAAAAGTGACCTCACATTTAGGGAGGTTATGACAAAGGAGAGAAACGTTTATCCGTTTACAGTAGTGTCACATTAGCTGCTGCATATTTCGGCGCACATTCTTAAAACAGAACAGTATAGGTCTGCTACCGAGACGTGGCTATAGGCAGCGCGATAACAGACCAAAAATCGCTACACGATTGATATTATTAGACAAACGCAATCGTCAGATTAATAGTCTTAAGTAATATCTATGAATTCCACTTATAGCCCAGTCTCCGTATGTTAACAAGTACGGTAAATCTCCTTAGGGGCACACCACTGTTAACATTGGGAATATCGAAATAGATAGGCTTCGTACAACAACTCGCCGACATTCCCTTATGTCGATTATGTTTTAAAAGAGCCTTAATATTCGTGGCATAATTACACGGGCAACAAATTAAAGAACCGGAATTTTTCACTGTGTCGTGCTTTAATAAATTTACCTTTTTATTCGAAATATTATTCAATGTGAATATGCCGTTTATGCCGTTTTGAGTTATGCTTATCATGAGTACCTCAACTACACGGTTCACAAATCAAATGTTGGAGAAGGTTGTGTCGGTTAATTGGTGACGTTTAAGCGAACGCTTAATTGTAAGGTAATTACACTGATAGCGTTATTCAAAGCGGGGTGCCAGTGTGTTAAAGAATATCTCCTATTTTTTGGTGTGCAATTGGCCAATTGCACTGTTCACAATTAAAGATAGTGGAATTGTTACGCGTGAGACGACGTTTCTTAAAGTATATACTCTTGTTGGTTGCATAATTACATTGATGACATTTAAAATAAATTCTTGAAAGTAACGCAATAACGCGTTTTAAGCTGTCCTTGCTCTTTAAAGTGTGATAACATTGATTGCGAATGAAATATTTGCAAGTGTATTTACTTTTACAGCTGTAAAAACTACAATATTGATTACTCTTGGTGAGTTTTATTAATATTAATTACCATGTGCTGCCACTAGAGGTCTCACTGTTAACTGAATCGCGAATTGCCTAAGGCGTTTCACCATTCAATTTTCCAAATTGCCGCTACCGTCTAAAGAAGAAATTCGATCGATAACTGGAGAAAATTTCAACGCATCGATAGAAGTCAGTTCCTTTGAATTTGTGTATTGTATAAAAATAGGAATCGTTCGTTTTTGGGGATTTTGCATAAGGAATTCGCATTTGAAGTCATTTTTATAGTATTGAAGAGTTTGGTTTACAAATTTGTGTATTGTTTGTAAATGATAAGCGTATCTAGATATTGATAATTTCTTCTTTTTTTTTCATTACCTAACTGTAAAATTAGAATTTCACTTTCAGCAATGCCAGTCTTTTGTGTGGGTTTTGAGTTTAGCATCCTGAAGGTGTCTAAATTTGTTTTGAATAGGAATTTGTACCAGGTGGTTCAATAATTACGAATTCCTGATATTTAATTAGGTTGCAAACGTGATCATGATATAGGTATTAAAAATTTAATACACTTGTGTAAATGTAATGTAACACTCAAAAATCAGGCCAAAAATAAATAAAATAAATAAAACTTTAGAGTACGCCATGCTTCAATAAACAAATATCAGCATTTTTTTATGTATATGTTACGGTAAAAGTACTTAATTGTATACAATCACCAAAGTCACTGGTAAATGTACGAAATTATTCTCAATTATGTACTTTTACCGGTAATTGTATACAATAACCAAGGACCAGCGGTAAAAGTAAGAAAATGATAGAAGAAGAAATAAAAACAATAAATTCAAATAGTTTTTTAAGAAGTGTAATTTTTATTATTATTGTTTTTTTTAACCTAAAAACAAGAGGTTTTTTGCCTGAATCAATAACAAGAGGCAAATTTTGTATGGCAGAACAGATACAAACACTTCCGAAGAATCAACATTGCAGACTAATAATAGGATCACACATGCACGTGGTAAACAAACTCACTGCGCTTGCGTGTCGATTCTTGAAATTTGAATTTTTTACTTTCACCAAGCTCCTCTGGCGATTGTATACAATTACCGGTAAAGGTAGGAAATAGGGTTTTTTTAAAGATTATTTTCTACTTTTACCAAAGACTCCGGTAAATGTATACAATTACAGGTAATTGTATACAATTACCACATTATGTACCCTTACCGTAACATATATATATACTTTCTAAGTCCGTTTTTTGCCTTTCAATATCGCTGGGTTTAGTGAGTGTGATCAGTACGATTTTAGAATTTGTTTCCCATTTCATTTCAGAAGATTTTCAACAGTGAGCCACACACTTTTCACACTACTAATGAGAAACAAACGAAATAGAAAAATTATGAGCTGTATTACTCAGCTCACTACTTTGTAGGTAGTATAATTAAAAAATGGAAAAGATTTGCCGATGCTTAACGTTGAATAGAAGGGGAAATTATTATTTGCTTTTTTTTTCAAATTTTATCAGCACTACCGTTATATTGAAAGAAGTGAAAGTGAGTAAGGGGTTTTGGGTTCCCAACGTTTTTGAAAATCCATGTGCTTTGTTTTCTCTTTAAGACACATCAGCTCATTCATACAAACTGATTCAATGGTCAATGTTTTTAGCAAACTTAGAAACTTAGAAAACAAGAAATAACACTTTTCCAGCATCTTATAGTCAGCTAACAAAAACTTATTCATTTTGTAAATGTTGTTTAGTTCAATTTTTAGTAATGAAACTAAAATATTTCCAAAGAAATTGAATTAACATTCATTTTATATCATTCAAATCATTGCAATACATTCTGAACTCAGTTGCAATAAAGGCAATATAGTAATAATTGAATAAGTGACCCAGGATTTATAGGAATTGTTATACTTTTGTACTACTTACAACGACGTTTGTAAGTATAGCCATAGTGTAAGATAGCTATTATATGAGAGTTTCTTTAAAAATGCACACACGAGGAAAGCTTACAGATTGATTTCAGCGCAAGAAATTTCGTCATTGACAAAAGTAATGATCACCTAATAAAGCTCTCGCGCGGAAAGATTGCCGGTCACAGAACACAATCTATGTTTTTCTTAAGGTGGGAGGGATTTCCGGGATAGTATCGTGTCAATGTTGAACGAAAAGACTTCGTTCAATATTGGCACGATCATATTCCGGAAGTCGCTCGCATCTTAAGAAAAACATAGATTGTAGATCGATATAAGGTGTGCTGTGCCCGGCAATCTTTCCTGGCGAGAGTAATATGTAAACTCTGCAGCATAAGGAATCAACACGTTATACATGCCTATCACCTTGAGGTCCGTCGGTTTGTTCTAGAAAGAGATACCGTCATTTGTTGGTTCGCATTTCCAAGTTGCACAATATATTTAAATGTTGCAGGATTTACCTATTTGGTACTGGCGCCCCTTGTAGAAAAACAGAAACTGAATGGATCAGAATGTTAATTATAAAAAGCTAACGCGTGGGGTATATGTTATGTAATGCATATTATACAATAAAATGGTGGCATTAAATTAATAAACGAATTCCTACATGTATCGCCAGAAAGGACACTAAATATTGATTGATCTAGATTCTAGAACAAGATACAATACACATAGAACAACCACAGAATATAGGGTACGCTCGTACTCTATTATAATATTAACTATCACTTATCACAAAATCAAAATTTGAAAAAGGATAAACGGTGTAGTTTCTTTTGTAAATAATTTATAATGGTTGCCGGTCGTTAACAAAGCGTATATATGAGCTGCTAACAATCAACATTAGTAGGAGTGCCATTTTGATGTATCTATACCTATTTTAATTACCAAACCCCTACCCTTTTCCAACTGCGTACAATGATCACCGGGTTAAGTAAATTTGTGTTGGTAAACAAGCAATTTGGGTATCTCTGAAACTGAAACGCAGATATTTCGATTAAATCCATTGCAATTACGTATACCTACCTACAACTTTTTTTTCAAAATTGTACATAATGCCATAGGTTGAAATTATTTTGTCGATATAATCATATAATCACCGGCACTACGCTCGGTGACAATGAAAGTAAAGTTTTTGACACAACATATTTATGTTGACAATATTTTTTAGAGTTAAATGCGTTATAATTCTTTGTAATAATAATATTACCCACGCACTGTACCGCTAAAAATTAAAAAAAAAACACCGGCTCGAATGCAACTAAATTAGTGTGAAGTAGTATAATTATATTTCCGCATCGTCTCATATTTGTAATTTCGAGCACTTATAACTAACTTTATATTATAAATCATAGATATACAGCGGAGGAGGTGCTTAGATTTCTCATAAATTTGTTGTCTAAACCACACGTTTCGGGTACTCGCTCTCTTGATAGGAAACACTGATAGAACGCGAAAATTTACAAAGTGCATGCAAAATTATTAATATCAAAGATAGATTGAAATAAAGTTTGCATGTATAAATAATTTTGAAAAATACATACTGTACATTAAAAACTATAAAAATATAACTGTCTGTATATGAACACGAATTGGAGAATATAAATTATCATTAGCAACGCGTTAAGAGAAAAGGGCGTCTTCATTTAATAAACGCCGGCTCATTTTTCAACCACATGTTTGTTTGTACCGTTCTTTTCTTTTATAAATTGTATCGCTACATAGAAATCATATCCTCGGCATTTACATCCAAATGGAAACTCCTGTGTTAAGAAAAAAAACAATAGACGTTGTTATAACTACAACAGATAGGCCGTGTACCTTTAAATAGAAGTATATCAAAATTAGCATAATCTTAAAATTTTTAGTGTTATGCAGATGTAATTTAGCATAAAGAAAACATGGCAGAAGACTGATGAGGTAAATTTTGTTTTGTTTTACGTTCAGTCACTTTTTGACATAATATATGTAAATTATCATAATTTTCTAAACTGATGGCTTAACGCGCCCATATAATGGTGAATTTACATTTACGACAGTGTTGCATTGGTAGTGTAATTGTTGTGGGAAAATTTAATAGTGGCTATACATATTCCTTTTAACTTTTGTTCAATTCGCTCGTTACAAGGTTCTCGATTATTACTCAATAATTATTACTAAATATTCTATGACTTCACTCCAAGTCATAGCATCATAATTTCAGTTCTACGAGTTAATAACAGTAATCAAAATCTCTGTTTTTTTGCACCAATACCAATCATAACGTGCGAAACTAATTTGTATACAACAGTTTACGTAACTCTATCGGTAAACACAAAACAATATACCTATACAGTTTTGCTAATTAATTACATACAAAAGTGCTTAAGACGACCAGATGCAATTATTATATTTAATTTGAAACCCGTTTTATTAATGTTTGAGGATCAAAGTGAGTATTTTTTTAACTGTCAACTTTTTCCTCAGATGCTTGCTGGTAGCTTTTTACAGTAGCGGTGTGCTTGAAAAGTTTTGAAAGAAATTGATGATAACCAATTTATTAATATAAGAACGTGCCAAGAATTACTTCTAGTTACTATACTATACATTTTGGAAAATATCGTTAATTAAGCAGTATTATTATGTGGTATACGATAATGTAAGCACAAGGGAACAATTTTGAAGTCGGCAATTATAGATCATTTCTAATTAGTGAAAAGCCTTTTGGCGGTGCCTACACATTGTAGCTGTATAGTTAATTAAATACCTACATAATGACTGTATAGAAAAATTGGGAACGTTGATGTAGACATTTATTTTTATGAAATATTCACAACGACTTCAAACACATTTTGAAAAATTGTGCCTTCAAATACAGGTAAGTAATTCGAATGCCACATTTATAAATGACATCAACTTACCGGTGAATAAAAAATGCAAGGAATGCAGATAGGAAAAACCATGCTTTTTAAAGTATTCCACAAACACTAGATATATAGATTAATCAACGTCATTAGATTAAGATTTCTGTTTTTAAAGCAAAGGTATATATGCTAGCACAAAAAGAGATTTTCACTAAAAGCTTTTAAACGTACAGGATAATATTACAGCGGCGAAAAATACGTGGTAACTAGGAGCGGAAATTTTACAATCTGATTTTACCTTTGAGAACGGCTAACTCTACCTTTCTCATAGTTTGTAAACATTCCAAGGCCTTCTCTAAACCTACCCCTATTTATGCAATTCTATTTCAGTTCTGCTAATTCGGATCTATTTTGACAAACTTCTAAATAACCTATGCTTTGGTGCCAGCTTAAAAATAAATGGTTTTATTGCATTCGCATCTTTGAATTTCCTGTGTTAAAACCTTTTAAAGTTGCAATGCAAATTCTTTTAGATTTGAGTGTATAATAGTGCGGTAACCTTGCATTTCCAAGGGTTTAGGCACCTACTGCGAATTTAGATCGAAGGACGTCGCTGATATATGACGGTAATTTTGCCTTTTCGGTCACTACTCGACTTTGCTGCCATAAAGCCATTTATACTTGGCCAAAAGATAATTGACCGCAAATTTACAGGGGATTTTGGGATTCAGTTTGCAAGTTTAGTTTGGAATTAACGCTTAGCCAGTCTGGATGTGTTTCGATAATGATTTAATTTCGTAGCATTACACGAAGCGTTCATTACTTGCTTACAAACTTAATTAACCTAAAAATGACTACCTTCGATCAATACGGCTTTATACTATCTAACTGTAGTTTGAAAATAAGGATTGCCTGCATTAGTACCGATGTGTTTCCGTCGGATAGCAGATCTCTCCGCCCATGAGTTTTACCCCAAACATAATTTACATAACGTAAATATTATTCGACATTAAAGCTTCATTCAACCATTACGGTAAACAAAATATAGTTTTATAATTGGAGATGTTACAATAGGAAATTACAAAATAAGTTCATCAAGATTACATTATACGTAAATATAATATGTAGATGTACAAATAGATAAATAATATACACCTTTGTAATAGGATATTAAGCAGGTGTAAAGAAGCGAGCGAGGTATTTTTAGTGAGGATGTTACATAAGCTACAGGAGATTAATACATTTAGATATTTGCAAAAATTGTTTTTCATATAATAATAGAAATTTTTCTCCGCCTCTCCCACGCACAAAATATATATTCACAAAAACAATTTTCTACGTATACCATTTCGATATTTTTAAAAGCACTCTTTATAAGGTTTAAGTTTTGTATACGTATGTAAATATTTTTTATAGATATTTTCCATAATTTTGCATAAGTGCCCCAATAAATCGTATGTGGATAACTGTGGCTTTCTTATTCGGTTCATATGGTGCCACTTAGGTATTTATGATATTTTTAAAACTACTAGTGCATTTGAAAATAAGGTTTATGTACTGGTTTGATGAACACCATACTTGCATGAGCCTAAAATTGGAACAGAAGCTGAAATTCTTTATCAACCTGTTTCTGCCCTTCACCGTAGACTGTCAATATTTCATCAGTTAAATCAAATTACCCATATGCTTTCATTAAGCTTATTTCCAACAGTATGTGCAAGCGAGTTGTTTGGTTTTGTACAGAAGATTATTTAATGATTTCAACATAACTTCCTTACCGACCTCATTTCCATCATCCATAGGTCGAAAATGGATAATGGCTCTTATTTAAATTGTGATGAGTGTGATGACATTCTCACAAAATATTGCAGTTAAATCGCAAATAGCAAGATATGGAATTATTTCTCCGCCAGAAAAACTCTCGTTGGAAACTCACAACGCTCATCGTCCGCGAATTTATTTTAGAATCGGACCTTCAGCGTCCACTAGCAGGTGTTTTTTTGAACAAATTTATATCAAACCCACGACAGTACGATCAATTGTGTCAAAAAACAACTAGAGCTGGTCTAACTCCTAGATTCGGAGGCCTAGATTCGCCCTCAATGAAATTCCGCACTAGTTATAGGTTTCCAGAAAATTTGCTATCGGAAATTTTATCCTTGAGAAAAATGGCCCGGAATATTCGCTTCAAGAAAATTCGTGTAGGTATGCCGTATATTCGTCCTGGACACCTTGAAGTGTAGTTTGGAACCAGATTCATTCGTTCTCGTTCTATCTTACTTACGGAAATTGTACAGTCAACAAAATCACCACGGACATATTCGCTCTCAAGGAAGATTGGCCCTGATAAATTCGCCACCATGTACATCTGGAAGTTTCGTATTCCGTAAGGTTGACCCCTAAAAAAGGAGGATAAGTTACCTATACTGTGTTATACCATTGTGTTGATTTATTCAATGGATATACCGATACGTTAAGGAAATCTAGATTACAAAGGATTGACTCAGCCGTAGAATAAATACTATACCTATATACATAATTGCTTTCTGTTTTTTTTTAAATTAAAGCTCTAGCGAATTCGCTTTAGAAATTTCGTCCTCAAGAAAACTCACCCACACGTAAATACGAGTTTTTAGAGGTAAGTTACGGGAAACGCTCCAATCACAAAACATTTCATATGCGAATTCAGAAATTTCGGCGGAAATGTTCCATCGTCGAGCCGTACAAAACCGAATTTTCCGGGAAATTAAACGAACATGCCTTAGAAATCTGCATGAGAGAGTGATTTTGGTCGAAGTTACTGTATTGTGCATAAAGTCACATTGATTTTTAATTTACGAAACACCACATTATGTCAACAAAAACGTTACATAAAACAATTTCTTAAAACCGGTGCTGACTTTACTTCTAAGGTACCTAGAGAAAAACGTGAGGTTTATAACATAAACAATTGTCAGTACATACTTTACATGGTTCTACATAATTTCTTATGTTATGACATTTCACAAATTTGGCGCAGTTAAAGAAAGTGTTATTTAGGTATTTCATAATATAGATACACTGTGTCCAAAATAAGGATATCTACCATGGGGATCTCCGAAACCATAGAAGACGATGGTCAAATTAGAGAAAAGATCATTAAAGAATTATTATCATATCATGCTTTAAAAAAACCCACAAAATTCCGCTTACCCACGCACAACGCTCGAATCGTGCGAGAATACATAAGGGACAAATTTTCCGTTTTCCAAGAAATTTGTCCGATAAGTACCTACCTATTCTAGCATGATTTGGGCCTTGTGTGCAGGTGCACCATCCAATGTTGAAACCAACAGTGTCCAAGTTTTTTTGTGTGTGTCATACATCGTTGTATTCGTAATGCTACTAAATACTGTTTGTAGGTATTTTTTTGCGAGCCGTATAATAAAATAGAGTGGATGATTTCTCCGAAAGAAAACGTTGTATTGAAAATCTCTCAACCGTGTCTTGTAGACCTTAAATGAGAAAGTATTTTTCTTGTTTTTTTTAACTGTTCTAATGACACCAGAAAAAAATCAGCAAAATTCGAGTTTTCTGGAATATACGAGTACCTATATCTTCGGAAGTAATCGGATTTCCTAGTTTTGTTTAAAGCATGATAATAACTCTTTAATTGGCCACCTTTTTCCTAAATGGCCATCTTTGTATCTTCTATGGTTTCGTCGATCCAGATGATAGACATCCTTATCTTGGCCAAATTATTATTAATTAAATTATTAGCCAATGCATAACAAAATCAATAATTTTATAACAAATTCTCTTCCAACAAATTTTAAACGATATTTTGCTAACTTCACAAGACCTAAGTAGAAGGCTTTAAAAGTGTTACGAAAAATAAGACTGTATAAATCATCCCTACATTTTTAGGTGGAGAAAGAAATTTTCAAAATGAAAGAGTAAACATAGCTTTTGTGTAAATCATCAAGAAATATATTATCCTAAACATTAACTTACATAAGATTTTTCATGGGATACATACATGATGTGATACCTACCTATATCCTTTTTCTGTGCTTTTAATTTAGCTATAATTAAGAGAGACAGCTGATAACGTGACGAATATTTGCGATTAAACGCTATAATTAGATAACTACATTTTACCACACAAGAGAACCAGTGGCGGCTCGTGAGTTCTAAAAGACGGTACAAGTAAAATCTTAGCTACTATTTTTTGTACATAAAATACATTTTTCTATTTCTGAAGTCGGAAAAATCGTTAATGATAATTTATATTTATTGCCCGATTTTCCAATCCTCGATAAATCATATCTCTTATCGCTATATTGTTACATGGTTATTAATAGACCTTTCTTTGTTTTTTATTTTAAGTTAGAGTAAGTTTTTATCTTCAACATATAAACATCGTATTTTATTTATCTGTTTCAAACTAAGTCGGCACTATTTCTAACTTTCTTAGTTCTAGACTGAAAAAGACGACTACTACACCATAGCCAAAATGGTTCAAATAACCAAAATTTTTCAATTATTTTCATTTCGATCTATAGTTATCCATGAAGATGTTCAATGATTCATAATAGTATTTAAAACAACTTGGAATAGTACCTACAGTAGGTTATTAACAAAACAAGAATAACAGGTGAAATAAGTATTTGCTAAAGAGCGTGTACAAAAAAGTTTACATTTTTTTGAATTAATTATTCGCCGAATATTATTGTCTAAATCTATGATGTATATTGCCGTTTATAAAGTCCATCTTTATACAGTTCCAAAGAAATAAATTCAGATTTCTCGAAACCAATAATCCATATTTTCCTATTGAACATATAACTGTTTGAAGAATCCATCGCTCCAAAAAACGTAACAAAGTTCAGGTTTTCGGCACAGGAGTTGATAAACCACTGACAAAATACAGAGCGTCTCTCAGAATCTTATGTTTTTTTGATAGCCATTAAACTTTGGCTAACGTTAATCCGCTGTCTCTAACTACATCTCTAATGGAATTGTTAGGATGGGCAAAAAAGTGGCTAAATTTACGATACAATACCAGAAAATATCTTCGAAAAAGTGACGGCGTTCAGAATGTCTTTGACGGTAATATTGTAATGTCGCAGCAGAATTTTTCGGCAAAAAAATGTTTGAAAAATACCTTACCAACCATTTTCATGGAGAACTAGATGGAAATGAAAATAATTGCAAAATCTTGGTTATTTAAAGTATTATGGCGATGGTAGTAGAGAATTTAATAATGACATATAATGTAGGTAATAATATATACAGAGTGGCCACATAAAAAGATCACATTTATGTTATTACGAGTATATGAAAAATGCGATGTTGTTTTGTTTCAGGTTTGGATTCAGTAGAAAAAAAGTTTCCAAACAAACTCGTGGGTGTTGCGCAACTGTAAATAATGAGTAACGGGAAAATTACAACTATAGACCATAGCGAAAACGCGAAGTCTCTATAGGTGGCCCATGGGGCCGAGATCTCGATGGAACAGACGGACAGACAGACGGACAGAAAATCGGGCACATAAGCGGTACTTCCACTAACGCTAAAAGATACACAATTTTTTTCTCTCTGCAACTAAGAAAGTTAGCAATAGAAACGGGTGAATTTGAATTATATATGTGTCTAAAATTTGTCCCTAAGACAGAGAAAAAATGAAATTCTGTCTGTATTGGTTTCAATTTCGGCACTCTGAGAGCGGGTAATAAGTGATGTACCAATATATATGAATAGGTCCATATTTCTGTATTCATTTCTGAGATGTTACATATTTCACAGATTTATTTCTGAGATGCAAATTTAAATAAATAATCATAACTTTAACCGAATGGGTTATGTTATACGATTATAGCAAAGCTATCGTCATTAGCGCATGTCTGCTGATGATTGAAGGGTAGGTAGGTATGCATTTGATTCCGAATATTATCTACTATTATTTCATATATCTTATAAATTAAATATCAATGTTTAATTTAACATTAGCAAATTGTTCCAACAACTTGAAAATAGTTTTTCAAGATTCCAAATTTTGCCTGTTTATTAAAATTTACAGAAGCAGACTCGTGCTGTATGTCACTCAAAGGGTTCGGTATTGAATTTAATTCTAATTACTTAATACCTCCAGATGCCTATATGATCTGTGAAAAGGCTTCCATGATTCATCGTACTTATAACTCTAACAGTTTGAAAGACCACACGTTAATATTCCATATAAATCACGTATCCGCCGTGTCAATTGCGAGTGAACCAAAAACGACCCTTAAACCGCTGGTCATTACACGTATATATAAGACGGAGATAAATGTAAACCCATCTATTAGTAACGGGCAATGAAGTATATGGAAAAGTCGCTCACAAAAGAATTATACCGAGTGTTTTCAACTTGTCGAACGTGGAATGAGAAACTTCTTAGATGATTAACACGTCATTTATATAATCTGTGTCCGTGCATTTTTACGGTGATTATTTTTCCATAAAATGCGTGTCACATTACTATTATTTCTCCATTTCATGTAAGCGAACTCCAACAGAATATTTAATAACCGTTGCTGACTTTGTTGTTAAGACTTCTTTCAAAAATGAAATAGGAAACTAACAAATAAATGATTAATGACTGCGCAACTACAACTCCTATGATATTTGATAGGCAATTTATTATTGACTTATTCACCAAAGCAACACTTCCCGTTGCGTTCTGGTATAAGCTTAAAGTTTTTATTCAACTAAAAAATAAAACACCACGAATTTAACAGTTACAAAATATTTTTCTGTGAGTGTAAAAACCTGCATAATCCACTACTTTGGTAAATTAATCTGTTAACTTACACAAACATAATACTCCTCTATATGATTATGAAATATGGCAGATTGTTATGATTAACCACAATTTATTATATTTCCAACTGCTGTTATTTTTAACCCCTCAAACTTAAGCGCAGCGTGTGTGAAACTGGTTCATTAATGTGCCTATTTAATTCTGATCGCACTCTTAATTCGGAATAATGTGAAGTTGTACAACATGTATTTTCTCGAAATGTTAGTTTCAGGATTGTAGAATGATAATTATGAAAGTGGCGGAGGTTGGACTTGCTACTTTAATCAAGTGTAAGCATCCTTAATCTCAATTTACTTACAATCCGAAGAATGGAACGTGAATTTTGCACTTTTCAAATTGGGCGAGAAAGTTTTGCTTGCGAAGGAACTTTCAGGATATTTGAATTTAATACAGTTACCTTACTCACTTCTTAAAAACACCAAAACTTTATATCGAATTACCATATAGCGCAGAGTTTCGTTCATTTTAAACTTGAGGTGCCTGATAATTTCGACATGGTTAATGTGTACGATATAATGCAATAGGTCGGACAGCATGGGGTGCTATTGTGATAGGAATGTGAAACTAGAATGTGTGCTGGAAGGTTACAAATAGGATTTAGGTTGATGGAATGTATGTATTATGGATAACTGGTCGCGGCTTATATTTCAGTGGGCGAAAGGGGAACTTTGTCAGGTGGTGCGGTTTTGGTAATTCGCAATATTTTTTTATAAATAATGTATTAGATTGTTGGCGTATAACAAGTTTTAAATTACTCCTTTCGAATTATAAAGAAATAAAATAAATCACAACCTTTTCGATAACATAAAATATCCACGGTAAGTGTGAATAATTAACACAAAAGTAATGAATATTTGCCAAAGCAACTACAATTATTTCTTTCAAGCTTAAAATAAGAGCTTACGCGTGGTCACCTGCTAGGTTACCACGTTCGTGTTAAAAATCTGAGAAATGACCTAACAAATTCATTGCAATTATGATAATTAAAGCGTTTCACGAAAGTGAACCATTGCTAAAAATGTTAATCATTTACCACGACGGTAATAACTACTAATTTATATTTCTTTTGTCACTTAAGCTGTTGCCACGCACAGTTCCATTTCTTACCCCTTTTTTCTACATTTAAGTGGCACAGTTTTAGCAAATCCAACGTTTGTTCTTTACTCTTGGTACTTTGTGTGTGAATAGTAAATTTGAAGATTTCACCATTTTGCCCATGCATGGCATTTTCCAATTCCACCGTCCCGATTTTGTAATTTCCAACAGTCAATAATGAGCCAAACAAATTTTATGCGAACCATTCGTTGCATTGCAATTAGGAAAATTTGCGTGTCCAACCTTTGAAAACAAAAAATAGTTCACACATTCAAAAGCAGCAGTGCCTGATGCCCCTATAGGTACCTACCTACATACAGATTGATCATACCGATGAAATAGAGAAACGAAGTTGATAACCTGGCCGTCGACGAAACCACTGCCATTCATATCATTAATTTCGCAATCAGAAAAATATTAGAAGAGTGCCGACGGATGTTTACTTGCCCTTTTTTTAAAGAAATTGTGCCGTAGGTAATCAGCAAATATATATAGGGGCCGTGGCAATTTTAAGAATTTCGGAAAAGTGACTAATGGAACATTCGGGTACCACCATTCCTAACGTTATGAACACATTTTTTCTTGAAATGAAACAAGTATAGAATGTTCCAAATCAAGTGAGAATGCATTAGTCCAGGCTAAAAGCTATAAAATAATTTATTTAAAAAAAATTAGTTACCGGGCCAAACCGGATTTTTCATATAGGTGAAATGATTAGAAATTGGGGAAAAATAATTAAAACAGCTGAATTTTTCCGCGGGTAAAATCCCGGGGGTTGAAAAGGGTAGAAAGTGCAGTTTTCCAAAAACAATTCGAAGTAAAATCGAATTATTTTGTTCCTGCCTGTTTTACACCTAATTGCGCTGGGTCTGTTGATCGTTAATTTACAGGAATTATATGAATAAAATCCTCACGAAGTTTATTCGAGGTTTTATATCTCAAATCATTTATTGCTTTGGCCGGTAAAACTAACGTTCTTATTGCAGATTTTAGAAAGTTTTTCAACCGGCCAGCGCAATTGCATCAGCTGCAAAACAGGCGAGACGAAGAGTCAGTGAACAAAAAAAAAACTGTTCAGGAAGATAATTCGATCTTACTTCGAATTGCTTTTAATGCGGTAAAAATGCAGAAAAATGAAATAATAAAGATGTTTTAACTAAAACAGTTGATCATAATAAAACAAAAGAGAATCTTTCAGCAACATTAAAGAGAAGCAAAAAGACAGATTTCGAAAAAATCTGTATTAATTTTATTTTTTTTAAATTTTATTATACCGTTATTCGTGTGTGTACACTTAAGGTCGTCATTTGAAAAATATTACAAACGAAATACAAATGTACATTTAAAGACTAACTAACAAAAGAAGATAACAGAGTAAGATTTTACATGGAAGGACAGTTCCCTTCCTGACAATAAAATGCATTACTTGGGAGAAATTTTTTGAGACGAGACTTTAGAGCAGCAAAGGGCAGGGATCTTATACTATTAGGAAGGCTGTTGTAAAGTAGTACCTTTTTTTATTTTTTTGTTCATAGTAGTGTGCCCAATTCATCCATTTCCATTTAAAAAATAAACTAATATCTGAATTTCAAGATCCCCTTTTGCTAATAATATCTATGTAAATGTTTGTGGAGTTCCTTAAAGAAGCCCTTGCTTCTAGTGTTACATTTTTGGGGACATTGCAGGGATATGACGACAGGAGGTGCAACTGGTGTGGTGCACCAGGACCCGAGCACCGCATGAGCTCGTGGGTATACCTCAACGGTTTATGTATGTTTAAAATATCTCCACATCCCGTAGTGAAAAGGTATAGGAAGAAAGAGTTGAAACGATATAGGGAAGGATTTTTTTTTAAAGAATTTGGTTATTGTTGTACTTATTGTGTTATCTTCTCAATGTTCTTAAATTACTGTGCTTTACTTGATGTAACATTAGAATTTAATTTGCGGTACTTTGTCAAATCTTGATGACGAAGAAGAAGGTGATAATCTGTTTTATCATGGGAGAAATATTACAAGTACCTACCAATTATAATAATTTATGCACAACATTTGTATCTCCCCACCAGCACAATTTATGTGCTCCATTCGCATCTTCTCACCAGCAAACTACAGACATCACCTTCGCAGTGGTAAAATTGATGTATAGCAGGGCCGTGCGGTGCTATGATGCAGAGCGGCAAAGGCAGTGATTTGTTTAGTTTAGAAGGGCCCTTCGCAAAGTCAGGGGCGCGAGGTCTATAACCACAAGTAGAGGCGAATGCCGATAGCTCGCGGTATCTAATAAATAATTATAAAAGGCACCGTGATTCAGCCACCACCTATACTTTTAAAAATTATGAGACAAAATATAAATTTCACTAACGTAGGAAAATGTTGAATCACTGTTCTTCCTATTACACTATGGCCAAGATAAGAATGTGTTGTCATGGGGATCTTGGAAACCATAGAAGATACCTACGAAGATGGTCGGATTAGGGAAAAGTTGCGCAATTAAAGAGTTTTATCATTTTGCAAAGAAAACTAGAAAATTCCGATTACTTCCGAAGATATGCTAGAAAAATCGAACTTTGCCGATTTTGTGTTTACTTTTTCTGATGTTATTTGCACAGGTACAAAAAATACAACGTTTCGTTTCCAAGAAATCATCATCAACTTTTATTTTTTTATATGGTCCGTAAAAAAATTACATACTATATTGAGTAGCATTGTTTATTAAGAATACAACGATGTACAACACACAAAAAAAAAGATTCAATACGACAGGGCCACGAACTTATAAATTAAAATGAACTGCTAATCAAACAGTTGCATAGAGATAGAAATGACCCTAACATGGGCGCGGCCATGATGTGCACGTTTTAGTTATTTTCTAGGGGAATTTCCCTAGTGCTATTGCTATTGCAGCCTTGGAAAATGACATGTGTCACAGTAATTTATTTAGAAAACGTGAGGTTAATACATATATTAGTTGATTTGAATTTCGCGCCAAGTGAGTGCACATCATGGCTGCCCCCATGTAGGTGTCATTTGTCAATTCAGCATTAGCAGTCCATTTTAATTTATAAGTTCGTGGATGGGGCGCACACAATGCCCTAATCGTGCAAGAATAGCTATTGGATAAATTTTCCAAGAAATTAAAAATAAATGAAACTCTTTTAATTGCGTAACTTTCCTCTAATTTGCCCATCTTCATATCCTTATCTTGGACACGGTGTACTACAATTCACATTCATATATTCAATTATATGTTGGATATCACCCTTAATTTTTTGAATGAACTATCTACGCTTCTGGAAACCCAGAGCGAAAATTTCCATTTCTTATATGACATCTTTAGGGTCAAGCATATAGACAACAAAATGCTAGAAAGCTGTTGCAGTAATCTCAAGTCAATACTTTTGGCTCAAAACGAGTCGCACATAAATGCAAGTGTTTTCAAGAAAAATTACATGATAAAATATCTTGTATGTTATCCTTTTCCATGAAACCTTTGGATTTTTTTAATTACACAGGTCAACAAAAAAATAATTTTTTTTTGCGCATGGGATTTACTTAATATATTCTGACTATAATAAGCAAAAATAAATAAAAAGTGCAATTAGACATCGAAAATATTTGCTTTTACAAAAATTATAGCGATTTGATTGAAAGCTTTCAGGGGCGCAAACTAAAGCTGTAATCTTTGTTTTCCCTCAAATAAAAAGAAAAATGGAGGGTGATATTTTCCCGCGGTTACTTAGCAAAGAGGAAAAAAATCCTGGAACAGTTTTAAGGCAATAGTCCATGGTTTCCCGTTCAGTGTTTCCTGGGAAACCATAGAGCTAAAAATTATGACGAGCTGACGGGTTTTGGTTTTGCATCATCGGGTATAAAATGTCTCTAAAGATGCACAGGTTACATTCTCATTTAGATTAATTTAAGGATAATATGGGAGCTTATTCGGAATAACAAGGACAACCCTTTCATCAAAACATAATGGAATTTAGGCACGTTACCAAGGCCAGGAAGCTGGAAGCATGATGGAAGATCATATTTCGGGGGTTGATGAGAAAAACTTCTGTTGAACTTATCAAAAACAGCAAAACTGTTCCATTTTTAAACATTTAGACTCTAAGACAAACAGATTATAAATGTAGGAACGTTACCTTATAATAAATCATACCTATGTAAGTAAGATTTTATAGGTATTTTTATTTTTTGTTTTTTTTTGCATTTTTTTCGCACAAAAACAAATACATAACCTTTTTTTGTTCTAATTCTTATTTGTGGCTATACAAGCAATACAAATAAGGTATATATGTCCCATGGGCAAAAATCCTGTAGACCGGTGTTATTTGTGCCACAACAATCTAAGTAGTTTATTATCACAATTGATTGTCACTTTCAAAAAAAATATTTACGCTCGTAAGGGGTGACATCTCCGAAACGTGCATCATTTTATAAAAATATACCGCACGACCCCGATTGTAGTATCACAAACATTGAAATGAGTTAAATGATTTCACAATATATAATACCCAATTAAGTACAAATTCTTTTGATGAACAATAGGTAAATTAAAGAAACTAGTATAGAGGTGGTCACTCGCCACCGACGAAAGTGCATTTTCTCCACACAGAATCAGTCATAACTCGGGAAGGAAGTGACTAATCCAAAAAATCTTTTGTCATGCTGGTCTCGGGGCTGTGTTGCACAGTATACGAAAGAAACCACAACGAAAAAGCTTAAACTGGAGGACTAGTAGTGGTACAGATGGACGGACAAAGTGCGGACAATGGGGTTCATTTTCATTTGAATACGAAAAAAACGCAAAATTGAAGAATTTACAAATCTTTGAAACGCTGTATCTTGGAAACTATCCAACAAAAATTTAAAAAAAATGGGGTATTTTCAAGTGCTTCGTCACGCGCGCAGAAGGTCTTTCGATGTCAAAATCGATTTTTCACATCCATATTCATCCTAACAATTTAAAACAAAAAATAGAGATAACATATCTGAAGCAAGGAATTGCCATTTTTGCTGTCTAATTTGACTTGGATCGACCGATGCGACATTTTTGCCGATACCGGTATCGGCCAATATTGCTATGCTTGCAGAACGATACCGACAAAATATCGGCGTATATCGGCCATAATTTATAGATTTAATATTTTGAAGATTTCAATTTCGTTCAAGTTGCGAGAAATTGTGACACACCGTCAAATATTTTCCATGTTTATTATTTCACACTGGGGAGCTGAAAGTGGAGGAGGTGTCGCGTCTTATTACGCTATTGCGAAGAGTTGTACATTTTCGTACAATGCAGAATAAAATCGAAGAAGATGGTTCTGAGCGGGAAAGTTCCAGGTGTGGATTTCCCATCAAAGCAAAAGGTTAACCATTGCAGAATGTATGGTTTTCGAATTGAGTAGACCAGAAATGTAGCTGCCATATAAAATGCAAGTGCTTTTGAAATGTTCCCTTTAGGGAATTGAAAGCCGCCAATTTCAACAATTAACCGTTAAAGATACCATTGGACTCATACTGCATAGTTGATTTTGATTTCCAAATGGGACCGTGGGTCTTTTCTAGATATCCTTTATAAGATTTATTAACATTTTACTGTACTGATAAATATGAGCTGTGTTAAATCTATGGTCACTTTCAGTGAAGTCAAGGAAAACTGTTTTTATAAGACACTAAAATAGTGCCAAAACTCACACCATCAAGAGTTTTTAATAACGATACTGAAGTTTATTGAAGAAATGCTATAATGCATAACTTTTAGTTACCGATGCGAGTTGTTTGTTTTACAAAATATTGCGACATTTTATCACTTTTTGTTCCGTTTTCCAAAATAAGTAGTAGGTCGCACAAACCTTCTTTGGGTAAGAATATTAAAGTAGCAATATTTTGTATAAAAGAAAAATGATCAAACAGTTTCGACGACCATGATAGAGATTTATATAATAAGGAAATAAGGAACTACCATTAAAAATACCATCAATAACAAAGTTTCTACTGTAATGACAAAGACAGACCAAATTAAGATACCAGTCTGTAAGACAAAATCATGAGCTCTAAAAACGACACCTTTTTAACAAATGCTCATGTGCCATTTGCTATTTACTTAATCGATCTAAGCCCATAACTGCATTTTGAACAACTTGAATATTTTTTCTGTATTTTTTATTAAAGTAGAAACTCACTGGTATTTTTTATTGTAGTTTTTTATTGCGTATTCAAAAATACAAATATACAGGATGATTCATTAAAAAAAAATTAGTAGATACAATATCTGCGGTTACACCGGAAGTAATATAAAATTGACATCATAGACAGTACATTCTTTATTTTTTACAGTATAAACATACTAAATACGAAAAAAGATTGATCTGCAAATAACGGAGATAGGTAGTTCACAGCTCCGGGACTTTTTGCATTCATTACCTACATATTATATCACAACATATTACTACTTACATTTGATTTATCGCTTCAAATGTATTCATAATTAACATCAAACTTTTACACAAAACATTATTTGACAAAGTTAAAATAAAATAAAAGCATAGCGAAAACGCTTAATCACATAAAATACAGTTCTAGCTATCGAAACAAGTAGGTATACAAACTCAAATTAATCAATTATCTCCAAAGACACCATGGTAAGTGAATGGATACAGAATCTAGTGAATTGCATAGACCGAACACCCAGACACTATAATTCATAACAATTATTTCACCATTGTCGCAGCCACATTAAAGAAATTATTAAATTCAAGTACACCTATACAACAATATTGAACAGCGAAAAATGTAAACTGATTTTTATTTTATAGCATATGTTAAATTGGCATTTTAATAGGTTTAAACAAGTAGGTTAAGCCGCTGTTTAACCGCAAGGGTAGCTAAAGTGAAACAGATGATTGTGCATTCGAATGACATCTGTCATTCATATTTCAAATGGAACGCGAAGCACGATATAAAATGACGTTCAGAACATATTACAATGCTGTTTCTGTCGAAACGACCGCGACGGCAGAACCTAAGCTTACTATTTTTGACGTCAAGTTAAATTCAGAATTGTCAGAAGCTTTACAATGATTTATATGACTTCTGCTATAAATAAAGTTTTGCATTATATACGACGATAAAGGGAAATTGACCATCTCGTAAAAGTTAATTCATTCAATGATTAAAATATTCCTTTATCGTCTTATATATTAAATAACTATTATTGCTACCAAAAAAAATTATGCCGTATTTGTTTAGGGCCTTGTTTTTCTATTCGGAAATGAATCTTTGTGTATCTAATATCAAAGCTACAATACATATAAATTCAGAACGTGATAAACATCAATAAAGAAATGCTGATGGTATAAGTCCTACAAAGGAGAAATTGGAAGCCTTACGGACCGCATACCACCTCATTAAGAAATTTATTAAAATGGGATAGGAGAAGGAATTGTGTATTTTAAAGTTATTTTTTTTGTGAGACGTAACCTTTGTTGAGGAAAACCACCTAATTGGAATAGATGATTAATCAATAGAGACATTATAATATTATATATTATATTATTTAACCTAAATTGATCTAAAAATTAACATAAATATTGCACTACTACGTCTGTATACTATAAATCATGCTGTAAAGAAAACCAGAACATTCCGATTACTTTCGAAGATGTACCAGAAAAACCGACATTTGCCGATTTGGTTTTTATTTTTTCCTGATGTTATTTGAACAATTACAGTAAAATAAAAAAACCTTCCTCATTACCACTGTTTGGGTTCTACAAGACAGGACAACAATTACATCCTTTAGAATACGAAATCTACAAGACAGCTTTGAGAGATTTTTTTAATTCAACGTTTCGTTTCGGAAAAACCATCATCAACTTTGTTTCTTTATAAGATACATACTGTATTGAGTAACATTTTTTTACAAATTCAAACAAATGTTCGAAACTCTTGATTTCAACAGGATGGCGCACCCGCGCACAACGCCCTAATCGTGCGAGATTACCTTTTGGATAAATTTCCTGGAAAATGAAAACTTGCCCGATAGGAATTCTCGCACGATTAGGGCGTTATGCGCGGGTGCACCATCCTGTTGAATAACAGTTTCGAATTTTTGTTTTTTTTGTGTACCGTATATCGCTGTATTCGTAATAAAAAATGGTACTCAATACAGTGTCTACTTTTTCAGGAGTGATAAAGAAAATAATGTTGATAACGATTTCTCCGGAACAAAACGTATTCAAAATCTCCCGCAGAGCTTACATAGTGGCAATGAGAAAATGTTTTACCTATATTTTTTTATATCTGTTCAAGCAACATCAGAAAAAATAACAACCAAATCAGCAAATTTCGGTTTTCTTTAAAGCATGATAAAACTGTTTAATTACGCAACTTTTCCCTAATTTGACAAACGTCGTATCCTCTATGATTTCGGAGATATCCATGATAGACATCCTTAGACACAGCGTATACATACTGTTTGCTTATTTTTAATTTTATGGTTCAAGATTGTGAAGGTGAAAACAAAAAAAATTCTTGTCTAATATGCAATAACTTTTTATTTAGATGAAGCTCTCAGTTCTCAAAAATTTTAGTGAATATCGGTTTCGAGTGTCTGCCAAATTCCATTCATCATTGTCAGGTGGATTCAACGTTATTTAACCAAATTTGAAAATTTTTATTTCTAGCACGTGCTAATATCACATTAACCTAAATAATATTATTTGTGAATTTGTGATTACAATGACCGTCAAAGAGGGAAAGAGACTTGGATGTTAGGATGTTACACAGAAACTTGTACCGCATTAAAGAGTGGCGACTGACGAGTGTCTTATATATAACACCTACCAATCAGTGCTAGAAGAGGAACAGTCTCTGTCAAGTTTTTCTGCCCTAACGTTTTCAACACTGTTCAGCAGAAGGAAGCTTGTCAACGAATGAGTTAGGAGTATTTGCCTATATACGGGGAAGTATATTATAAAGCTATTATAATGGGGCCGACTTCACTGATACGTCTACAAATTATTGAAGTCGTGAAGTCCACTGTTCAGAAGCAATGGAAGTAACTAAATAATAAGCTAAGATGTGCATCAAATTCTCTCTCACATTAATGGCTAGTGATATCTAACTAGATTATACTTGAAACTTAACTCGCACTCTCTTATAGAACTAAATAAGACATACACCTACCAACTCACTCCGCGTGGTACAATAAAATTGCATTAGTACTCCTAATCGCCCTTTACTCGTTTTCATATAAATTATAAAGTGACAAACGGCGAGTGAAAGTAGTTACTTGTAGAAATAAATGTACCCATACGTTGCTTCATCATTTAGGTATGTGAGATGTGAAGGAAATTTATGTGATCAATAATGATTAAAAAATTTAATAATAATGCGAATGAGTTTTTATACTGATGGGTTAAATATTTCACTTGTGCAATTTCGGTGGCACCGCGATATTACATGATTAAGACAAAATCTTGACTTAAAATCCGAACGTTATAAAAATATAATATACTTAGGCGTGAAACGAAATTGAAATATATTGCATTCAGAGTTTTATAATTATTAAACCGAAAAATGGCTCATATTTATTCTCGTTTTCACAAAGTAAAAAATCATTGCTCTACCAAAAAATATGAGCCGAGAAAAATATTTGTGAAAATGGCTGGTGTGTCGTATGGAATTCATCCAGCATAGAGGAATAGCAACGCCGTAGCCATATCAGTCTTCCTTCTCGGTGACAGTTCGTCATTTGTCAGTGTCCCAAGCACAGTTGGCGGGGCCTGTGTCATGTGGGACAAAACAGCATCGACCGAAACTTTGAATGTAGCTTTACCGGCGGAATTTTCCTTTAATCACGCAATGTTACAAATATTATCACCGTCTAACTACACCGCGAAGGGAGAAGTATCATTAAGGTGCTGTCATGTCAATATGATATCCGAAGGGGTGGTTCACTCATAGTGTTTCTATACAAAAGGGACTTTTTTAATACCGACTGCGGTTTGGGTTTCATTCTGTTTGCATATTAGCTCAGGGAACGCGTTCAACCGAAATCAAATGTTTGCGAGTTTTATTTACTATGCTAATATATTCATGAAATTAGAATTAGATTTTTAAAACGTGTGAAGTTTGGTAACAAACTGTTTTTTAATTCGTAATCCCACATTGATTGGTAGAGTAATAATTATTTCCTATATTTACTCTTAATAAAATTATCATTTGGTTTAATAGTATACTCATTTATAATCCTAATTTTAATCTAATAATTTCAAATTAGGGCTATTAACACAACAATAAGTGTCTGGGTATTTTCTACATCCATTAATAATATTTTAGAAATGTGGGTTTTAATTTATCATTAAAATGTTTCTGTCATCGTGGCATTTATTAAATACAACTTCGAAGTTGCTTCAAAAAAGTAAACAATGACTCTCTTACAAAGTTTACTTAGATTTACAATTCTCCTCTAACTTTACTCATTTACATAAAAGCTTCCACTTGCATTTCTTCACTTTAAAAAATTATATTTCCTTGTTAGTTGTGATTTAGTTCTATGAACATATAATCTGCATAAAGCGTTCGTCTCTACAGATGCAAAATTGTACATTCTACGCAGAATACAGCGCTTTTGTGTGGCTTTTAACAAAATAACTTGTGCATGACTAAAAGAACTTTGGGAGCCCTTCGTAATACCACGCACACCTTTTTCGTTTACAGTATCCTCTGTCAAATATTTACGTTAGTTAATTCCTTTGAAAAATATACAAGGCTGTTTTACACTATGTAAATTTTATTGATCGGTATAATTCTGAAGTCGATCATAGTACAAATTCATAGATGCTTGCGAAATCGCACATTAATCACGGAAGCACAACGAAATTGTATTTCTTAAAATAAAAGGTGGGCTCGTATGGTTTAAACCAAGCTTTAAGAAAGAGCAGATGTTACCTTACCTTCGGCCTTGTATAAGAAAGAAACCATGGCATCTTTAGGCAATGATTAATCTGAAAATTTCTATAGACACTTAATTCTTTTGTGGTGAATAAAAATCTCGTAAAAGGCCAATCTTGTACTTTTTTAGATACGTACAAGTTTTGATTGCAGGATTGATTCATTTTTCAAATATAGTGTTAAACAATGTTTCGTGCGTTAAAACAATGTGTTTAAGTAAATTAGTTAATATGGGGGTTGTCAGTTTTATATTAATGGTGCAAAAATATTTAACAACGGTAGCATTAGGGTACAACCTTGCATTATGCAGGCGGTCTTTCACATCATTCTTTTACACATGATTAATTATGTTTACGATCAAATTCATTAATATCCATTACGCTTACTCGTCTATTGTTACAGCATATGTATCTCGGGCCTATTTCCGTTGATTTACAAAGCAGTATTTGAAATATAATTTGCCTTAATAGATACATAAGGCTATTCCTTCTGCGAAACAATTAGAACTTGGCACTTGGCAGTTATAGGTGCAACAAGAAATTTTATTAGCAACCAAAATTAGTGCGTGTATTGACTAATCGTTCTAAACATAAAAGTTCTTTTAAAATATCTTAGAAAAACTCTCATATTTACGGAACTTATTTGAAACCCGACGTAAAGCTTCAAACTATTTATCAGTTTTTGTCGCCCGCAGAACGATTTCTGATCTCCTTTTTATATGCTGGTCGTTTCTTCTGATCTCTCAATCACGCTTGAAGCTTTGTTTCTTTACAACACCCTCTCTGTTACATTATTCATTACCGTCATTTTCTCTGTTTAATGCGAAGTTAGATCAAGTTAGAAGTTTTCTCTATGGGATTGTGAAGTTTTATACATTCAGTGTGGCCACATTTATACAAAGAATAACGTCCCCATATCCAACTTCACTTTTTTTTCAATTATTTAAAAGTTCGTTCTTCCTGAAAAAATCTGTTTGAATTTCACATGAGCACTAATAGAACGGTTATCAGGACTAATAGGATGTACAGCATAATTATTGTGACAAGTGCAATTGTGATTGTTAGCCCCTAAATCTGAATGAAAAGAACACTTTAGTTAAAAGTGGCCCATTCCGTCGCATGTAAGCCGACGCTTGACGAATTGAGATAAAGTGCACTTAGTTACCAGACATTTCATTCAAAAGTTAGCTTGCCAACAACAAAGTGGTACCAAGTCATAATGGCATACGTATAGGTATAGGTTTGATCAATTTGATTAATTGAGTACTGTACTCGAATTCATATACACAAACTTACTATTGGAGCATCATTGTTTGATACCTACACAGATCGCTCCCACTAGCTTTGTTTTAAATTTGAAACTGCCTAATCCTTATCCTTAGTATTAATAGATTTTTCATTATTGTAACAGAGAAATTCAAAAAGGTTTTGTAGAAATCTGTATATAGGTGCTTTGAAAATATAAAATATCTACATTTTTTTTACAATAATTCAGACACTTACTGATGCTGCAATGAGCCACATGTCATAATGTTAAAAGGCAATTTTTGGTAGGTAATGTCTTTGTTTAGGTAACATACTTAAATTAATAGGTATAAATTATAATCATATGTTTTTCTATCAAAATAATCAAATAAAGCAAATTTCCGTAGCGACATTCTTCTCAATTTTCCAAATTGAAATAGTGGCTATTTTCCAAATTTGACTCGATTTTCGATTGATTTCCTCCGGGGGTCTGGAAAAATTTTACTGCAGCAACTTTTTTAGAAACCAACGGTTTTATTTGATTTACAGAACCTACTTAGGTTAGGTACCTTAGTCACAATCCGGGGACCGATTTGTACCCAACAAATTTTGGGTTGTTGTTCATATACCTAAGTAGAAATAATTCAGTAAACAACGTTTATGTGTAATTAATATTTTCGCGCTTTCAACTTCAGAGTGTCTATAATTACATCACATCCAAATTTTTTATACCTATATTAATCAAATTTTGAAAAGCTGCGTTAGCCAAGATATTTTTTGTTTCTTGTAGCTTGTGAGGTAAAGAAACAATAATTTATGGCGCAAGCATGTAAGCTGCCAGTTTGAAATTCAAAGCTGAATATATTTCACTTGACAATTTCTATAAATACAAGAATAATATAAGTTATGACAGTTAAAACACTTTGAATTCGAACATTTTAAAGCGTCGACTTTCATTACGTATATTTTTTATAAAGGCACATGCTTACGCAATTCAAGGTTTTATTTGAAGCAACGTAAAGCTTCCGTTCCGACGGCAGCATGTAATTCTTTCTTATACTTATAGTTATTCTTAGAACATTGCTCTATTTTATGACCTCACAATTAAGTAGGTGCCTAATGTTGATGTCACACACATTTAATTTTTTTACGTGAGTATAGGTACGAAATCCGTTTTTAAGTTTGGCGGTACATATAGAAACCATGAAAAATGAAGTGATTAGATATCATCTCATCGTAACTTAAAGATCTCTTATCACAAACGTATGTAAATATTGTGATTATTAAGACATTAAGGAGTATTTTTCTAATAATTATAGTTCACATATTTACCACTGCGTCCACATGTCGTTAGTCTACAGTACACTTGCGGAACATGTTTCCATATGCTTAGTCACTAATCATACTACAAAAAAAGGTCAGTGTCGACCAATCCGCATCTAACTAGAAGAAGCAGAGGCGGCGCCAGGAACTGTTGATAAATTTAGGGGCTGTACAACTTTGACAGTTGCTTGACAGAAACTAAGTGTTAAAGGTGGAGCGGTACAGAACCGGCCCAAAATGGAATGGCCCCTAAAAAGCGCCAAATTTGAAAGTTAGTAAGAGTGCTTCTATTATGTTTACTAAGCGTTAACCGGCTCGTCATGCTATATACAATTTAGAGTACAAGTCGTAATTACCATTCTCTTATGGCTCGCACGTTATATTACAATGGAATTAGAAATTGGTTTCTAAATGCAATATGATAAAATTAATTTCAATTAAAGTTTTCCAGTAGACGAAACTTAAAATTACGTTACATTATTAAATGGCTATAATCGATTAATTTCAAACTCTAGAAAGAAGAGAATTTAGGTTAGACACAACGTGCTTTCACAGACAGAGTGGAAGTAAGAAATCATGCATAGCTGAAAGTATTAGACGGAGAGAGATAGCACGAGCTGTGTTATTATTGATTTATGTGCCGCCACCCCTGCATTTTCCATAAAGCTGTTTGCGGTCCCGGCTACGAGCACTAAAATATATGGCCAAATAAGTGTTTAGTATGAAGATCTCGAGATCACTTTTCACTTGGCTCTTTATCGACTCAATTCGCGATTGCCCGTTTTAAAATGCCACATCCTACGTAAGTAATTTTTTCTCTCTCACCACAGTAATTAAAACCGACTATTCGTGGTCCAGTACGAATTAATGCAAAAATGAAAATGTTATGACAATTATAAAAAATGTACAACGCCCGTTCCAATGTAAAGCATAAATTTCCGTAGGCGTCGATAAAAAATTACGATCACTGACAGTTGTAAGTATCTGTTAACTGACAATAAATAAAGTAGATGGCATAATTAATACGATTGGAAAATCCATTATGTAAAATAATGTTGACTAGAATAAATCACATAGGTAGGCAAAGATAAAGGTAGGTAACGTAAATGGAGTTGTAAAATGGAGAGGTAATTCATAAATATTAAATGTGTGTTTAGGGGTCATTTAAATACAATTCCAGACCCTTTGGTCGTTTAACTTATAGCGCACCCCATTCTCTTAAACCCATAAACCATCTGACTATAAGCACCTTGTAAACACAGTACTAAGTAGCGAAAAAGACAAGAGCTATCTTAAATCATCATCTGCGATTTTATGGATGGTCTTGTATTCATCACTACGCCCATTGTATTTCACAACAAACTCGATCTCTCTCTCTTACACACACCACAAGCGCAAACAACTAAGATAAACGGTAATAGCGTGTGCTCGGAATGATTTACTGGAAGATTACTTTAAGAGACCACTTGTTATTGCCCATAACTCCTGATTCAAGTGGTGAGATACAACATGTACGCCCGAGAAAAGAGGAGCACTCATTTTACAAACAATGCGAGTAAGCGTGATGCAAAGTGAGATGAAAGTCGATGTTGTCTTTAATAAATCTTAACTTTATAGGTATACGCTACGTACTCATGTGCAAGATCGCTTGCTTGATGTCTCAATTTTCATTTCGATATTTTATTTGCTTACTAAAAAATGCGCTTTCCATTATTTATTAGGTACCTATACTTGATTAACTTTGAAAGTGTGCTATTAAGCCCGGAAATGAGCTTTTCGGTACGTATATTTGGAATACAAATCTACTCGGAGAGGATAGTATTAACTACCTATATCTTGGGTATACTATAG
Source organism: Photinus pyralis (assembly GCF_008802855.1). NCBI lineage: Eukaryota > Metazoa > Arthropoda > Insecta > Coleoptera > Lampyridae > Photinus > Photinus pyralis. Next base: position 17,118,448 of record NW_022170510.1, on the reverse strand, counting down.
GCGTCGTGATAAAAGCTGTACGCCATGATTCTTCTTAGTAGATAATAATGAACCTCAAGTACAAGTAGAAAATCTTTCTGCCTGGCTTTGTCAGTTTTATTCCCACCTGTTTCCTGACCTAATTCCCACCCTATTTAGACGCGGAGCGAGTGCCTGCAACGTTTTCTGCATCCCTGATCGGAATCAGGTAGATATTCACGACCCCTTGTCTGTTTCGTTTTATGCACTGTTCCTTTTTCTCGCAAATGCAAATTTTCCGTCCTTTCTTGACTATTCTCACCAAATCCAAAACATATTTTCATTTTTTTTGCAACAAAATTCCGTCACAAAACACTGCTTTTGAACCAGTACGCAAGGGCTCTTTCTACTTAATACTGTTTTCATTCGTACTATGAGTACCTACGTAGGTATGCGCAATTAAGTTTTATAAATTCTACTTTTCAGTCGCTTGTTCAATCCATTTTTGTTTTGCTGTTAAAGAAACGTCCTCAAATTTGATGCAGTTTGTCCCTCATTCTAACTCTTTATTTAAGTCTTGTTTTCCACAACATCTTCTTCTTCACATTTGCATTTTTGTACACTCTTTTGCATCTTCATTCAAATACGGTCTCTGGTCCTCGTATCCACTGCAATGAAAGAGCGCATATTGTATAGGGTAGTACTTTGACGGGAGGTGTGTGAAAGTACCTATAATGCAAACGTTTCTGGAATGAGACATCTGAGAAGTTTGTCACATAAATAAGAATGAATGGATGCATATTCTGATGAAGGTGGTAGCCCATTATAGGAATGAAACGTTTTTCACTAAAGATCAGATGTAAATATACCTATACCATTGTGTCCCACTTATGACCAAGATAACTCAACAAGTGTGCAAGCGCCCCAAATTGAGGACTAGACTAGTACGACTTACTCCAAAAATTGGCATCCTATGACATTTGAATGTTGGAAAAATAATCCTCCACGTTAAAACTCGAACGTTCCAGAAATGTTAAACTATCAATGGCGAACGGAGTCGGAATTGGGGCCGTTTTTATAGAAGGCTTACAATGTACCTTTAATGTATGCATACGACTATACCATAACCAGACCAGTGCTTCGAAAAGTGACCCAAGATTGAAATCCGTAGAGTGAATTTTCTAAAGAATGTTTCCAGAACACCAGGAGACACAACAAAAAAGGAACTGGTGAATTTGACAATATGCGAATTTGTGTGAAATTGGATTTTAAAAAAGCATCAGAGCATGGAACAAACATCCAACTTGATGGCAAAGCGATTTGGATTTTTTAGTATGTACGAGAAACGCCCAGTCAGGTATCTAATACCTATTCCACTGTTTAAAATGGCTTCAAAAAACAATTTATAGTTAAGGATCGAAGATCAAAAATCGATGAGTTTCAATATTTTGATACTTAAAGGCACCACAAAGGATTTTCTGGGATGAAATTTAAGCCAACGATTTCTCGAAAAAGCTTAAAAACTGACCCATAGTAAGATACTAAGAACGAGGTACGTCGAGAAACTAAGTATACAGCACGTGGAAGACGTTATGAAGAATGTCGGGTGGGAACCGAAGATCTTTCAAAGGGTTCATGGCGCGTGGGCAGTATGTACTGTCATCCCACCCTGTTGCAGTCCGGCATTCGCTATAGGGTCTTCATTCAGTTTTTCCAGAATGGGGTCCTGAAGGAAAATAGGTTTAATGATGCGCCTACGACTTACGGTCAACTACGACCAACGACACTGCATATTAGCTTCTAGTTACCATGAAGCACGTTAATACATCGTGGTTATATAATCCATTGTCCTCCTAAACCTCATACTGTTACAATAATTAAGTTCAAAATGTCATGCAAACTTGAAATTCACAAGAGTATCTACACAGTTTAGTTGGACAGATTCCCAAAAGTGAAGTTGTGAATTTGTTCAGATATCAAAATGTTAGCCACGCAACAATTTATATTTTACATCTTCGATATTGAAAATTGAAGTAAAAGCAACGGAGAAATTCGATGACAAAATTCTGGTGGGTGATTTCGCTGAGGAGAAACTGTTATTATTCCAGAAATTCCTCGGGAATGGTTGGAGCAGAATAAAGTTAACTTTGTACCAGAAAAAGCTAGACCTCCCCTCAGCAGATGTACCATAAGCTCGGCCAATGAAAGAATTTTGTTTGCTACTGTGTTGAAAAGTTTACGACAACGGATGGGAAGCCCCTAATGAACAATAATTGCAGGCGCGCATTTTTATAAAAATTCGAGAAGTGGATCTGAACATTGTCCAACGAACGATAAGCCGTTGGTCAGCTATCAATTGTGTAGATTTGTTTTCATATTTTTCATTTCGTTGATCAGACATTTTTTCTCAAAACTTATGTCTCATACGTTATTTGCCGAGATCAATTTGAAAGGTGGCACCCACTTTTAAATGCAGGTCATGTATATTGTCTTTTTCTCTCTCTCTCTCTCTCTGGGTAACATCTTCATCGTCCAAAAATTATTATACGAGGATGCCGGGTCTGGCGAACAGATGGAATGAGTCGCTGATTCGTTACGTCAAATAAAGAACCGATCCTTATACAGCTACAGTGGACGCAGCAAACGAAAAATGGACTGTTTATACGTTTAAAGGTTTTGGTGTGATATGAATTATGGCGATTCACATGCCTATAGAAAGGAGGAGCAAAGATGATGAAACTGCATCCTTGGCCAAAAAATAAGAATATATTCGTATAAGATAATGGCACATCTATACTCCGTTGCGGCTAGGAAAGTGACATGCAGAAATTTGTATTGAAAGCTTTGTGAATATAAATCGTGTGCATTTCTTCTATTTCCAAAAATCATGCACAATATTAAAAATGCATTAGCAACTGTCTAGGATACAATTCACTGACATCCATCTTCACAGCAGTTCGAGAGTTCGCACCCCTAGGTGCACAAGCGGTGGTAAGCAGGACAGATTGAAACCTCAACATAGGCACTAGCTGTAATACCCAAACACTGCAATAAGTTGCTGCATAGTATACTCTGAGGATTGCCCGTATATTGCACAGTTGATCAGGAATAGTACTTCCTCTGGAATAATAATAATCCAAGAAAATGACGCTATTCCATCCTTATAGTGCGTGTAAAATATACACCAAATGTCACAATTCCATGTTGGTCAAAACCTCCCGCCGGTTTCCTTTGTCATTTTCCTGTGATCACAGAGTTAGCAGTCATTATATTGCTCCAGTAATTTCCCCTATGTTTCTGCAGGCAACATCTGTAATCTTGCCAGCGTCGACTGTTAAGATCTGGATCCATAATAGCAAGGAATTACCAATGCACCATCTAAAACAGAAGTGTGCAGGCACTATATCCGTTGTAGATAATCCCATCTAACTTCGTCAACCAAATTACTTGGCTGCCATGTAGATGATGAAAGTCAAGGCGTCAATTTCAATACTTTTAAATTCACTCACTTCTACATGGCACGCGAAACAACGCATCCATATACCAAAACTTGTAGCACAAATCCACAAAATCATATTGCCAAACGTTCAGAGTTCTCACACCTGCAATTGAAGAGCTACGATTTTTTTTTATCCTGACTGGTTAAACTTTCCATATAGAAAATATTAACATGTACCCATGAGAAGCTGCGACCTTAGAAGAGTGACCTATATTTCTGTCAAAGAATGTTATCTGTAAGATGCATCTATTTTCTACAACATGCAAGAACATCAATGAAACAATTATTTATAGAATATAAAATATTTGTTATGTGTTAAACAGTGCGATCGTTTATTGGGATAATTTCTTTGTCAAATTCAATGTGCGCAATCTTTTTGTTGTTGAATAATTAATTTTCGTATGCCGTTCGCTTCTTATATGAACTGATTAAGTATGAATGTTTGTTCTACACTGAACTACACTAAATGTATCGACCGTACCTAATTTTATTTAACGGTTGCGTTCTTAATTGTTACCTAATAATAAAGTAGGTAGGTATCTAATCAAAATTATAACCTTCGTATTGAAACTTGAAATGATGTGAAGAAGCTACCGTGTAGTAAATGCAACCGTTTTGTCTCAAGTTCGATGTGCTCTTTTTTTAGGTACAATTGTAACAATTGTGATAGGTATTGTAAAGGGCACTACATTAGAGTTGTATTGTGGTTAAGTGAACTTCAGGGAGACGGAGGAATCAATACATCATCCCGTCAAAAATAGAGCTAAGGCGGAGCTATTCACGTTATGTTAACCAATAATAATCCCTACAATAGGGGCCATCTTGCTATATTTTGGAAATTAAGCCATATTTGTATTGAGTTTTCTACTTCTTTAATAATATAATTGCTTTTACGGAGGTAATTAACGTCACTTTAGAATTGAAACAGTATTACGAGAGTCGCGCTTTCGATAGACTTGTGCAGACTTGAAAGGAACTTTAAAACAAAACTTTCAAATTACAATTAGTTTTATTTATACATATATTAGTTTTATGTACGTATATAATAAGTTCAAATCCACAAGACAGAAATATGAATTAAATATAGCACAAGATGCAGGTAGAATTTAAATATTGAAATTTTCAGTGTTGATTTTGAAATAAGTAAAAGTTGAGAAATTGTACATCGTACATGGAAATAATTATTTTATAAGAAACTAAATGAAATGACTGGAAAAACTGAATTGTCTAGACTAAATTACACCACAGCACAAATAACTATACGCTATTTTATCCATATAGGTACAAATATACAACATGCCACTGCAAAACCCTAAGTTTACGTAAGTATAAATAACTGCATATATAAGTGGTTAACCGAGTAAAAAGACTTAACAAAAACTGTACTTTTATGGACAATCATAAAATCTTTATAAATGAGGAAAACGTTTTAAGACTAGTGTAAATGAGTACCTACATAAAAATGGACTTAAGATCTTTATAAATTGTTTGATTTAATCTATTCTTACACATTTTAATAAAGATAGAACTCTGATTTTACAAATAGATACTATGTGGTTTACTTTAAATTTACGTATACTTGATTTGTAGTAAAGTTACGTATTTCGTTTCAATTATCACTAGAAAATTCGGAGATCACAATCTCCAATTGCATTAAATTGATACTAATTATAGGTATATAAAATAAAGATATCTCTGTACTCTCACAAATCGTGTACCTGTTATATCAAATACATTCAAAAAGGAAATGTTTTAAACAAATTTAAAGCAAATCATATTTTCACAGATTTTCTTTTAGCAAATGAGTACGATAACAATATCCTACATGGATAACTTTATAGTCTACCTTTGGCATGAAACTGCGTATTATTCTTAAATATCGTATATGTCATATCCTGTTCCTTAACCGGATGTATTTACAACTGTTCGACATTTAATAGTGTACGTTAACCAAATATACATACAACTTTGTTTCTACAAGTACGTAACAAATAGTACCGCATTTAAAGTGACCCTATCAAATTGTTGAATTTATGTAAATATTTTTTAAATAAGTAGTCACTCGGGTTTTTTATTAACACACTATAAATCTCAAGCTTATAAAGAGTATCCCAATAAACTTGCAACACATTACTTTCAGTAAAAGTGTCTTAGTTCTCACTGACCTGTTTGTAATAATCCAAATGTCGAAAACTTCAAATGCAGGCTGAGTTTCGTAAACACTTTGTTTTATACACATTAAGTAATAATATACAAAATTGGAACCAGCACATTTTCGCCTTAAAAGACGGTTCATTTTTAACTTCATTGCACGTCACACTGGCCTCTAAAACGATATTATATTATAAGGTCCTTCTCTATAAGAGTCCTCCGAATATAAAATACGGGCAAATAATTAATATACTCTATTTTTATTATCTACAATATAAATAAATAAACTATAATTTCTTCTAATATCCGCAGTTATCGCAACTAAAATATCGACTTTAATGTACATAAAAGGGGGCTTATCAATTATCATAAGAGGTCATTGTGGTTGTGTGGGGAATTTAGAAAAGTCTTGCCGAAACTGTTAAGAAGAGTTGTACAATAGCTATCACGCGATCAGTATTAAAAGTAAATGCATTTAAAATGACTACAATGTGCTGTTAGGTACATTATTGTAGTTGTACGAGATTCATTGTGGTGAGCCCTGCGGACTAATATCGTCACCGCCTGTTTCCGAACCGACTTCGCCTTTGGTTTTATTTTCTTTCTTCCATTTCATGCGGCGATTCTGGAACCAGATTTTGATCTGCCTTTCGGTTAGACACAAAGCGTGAGCTATTTCGATACGCCGCCGCCTCGTCAGGTACCGATTAAAATGAAATTCCTTTTCCAATTCCAGCGTTTGGTACCTAGTGTATGTTTGTCGACCCCTCTTCCTTTCTGAAAGCAAAGAAATCACATTAAACACAATTCATTTTTAAGCTTAAATAATATGGCGTAACTAATTCGTTAATTAGATCGTAAATCGGCGCTCGAGAATTTTGCAATATCTTCCTGTCTAGAGATGGCCGAGATGATTTATATATCATTTATAAATCCATTATAAAGGATACAACATGAGACCGCCTAGAGTACTTTTTGATTGGCGTCACAAGGACGACCGACCTCCTTTAAACACAAAGTAGAACTATAATTATTATCATCTGTATTTTTCCCCTTTCTAAAAACCATGCTAGAGGTTCTATAATTTCTGCCTATTATTATAAGCACAAACTTTTAAAATTTTGTAAGAAAATTACGAGTCTCAACATCAGAAAATGTCGGTATGTAATTTAAAATAGATCCCGTTTTAAAACAGACGACCGAGTTGCCTTCCGACAAAATGCCATACGAGAAGAAAAGTAAAGGAACAAAGTAATTATTGGAAGATTGGTCTCCAATTACGACCGCCTGCACAGCTGACACATAACAATGTGAACAACTTGACAATTCATAATTTACCAATTTAAAGTTTTTGTTCTTGCTCAAGCGGAAATTAATAACATTTTTGCGATCTTCTGTTAAGGCAAACATTGATTTTGAACATTAAATTGTTCTTAAATTGTTTTATGCCTACGGCTACACTATTTCAATGGGTGCATCCAATGAATTTATATTAGGCGATGTGCGAGAAAATAAAAGACGTTGGCGCTGTTTAATGAACGCGCCGATAAACCGATAAAAATTAAACAGACATCACTTTATTATCTACATTTTGATTCCGGTAATAAAACTTACCGTTTTGGGATGCAAGCGGATTATCCGAAGACCCTGCGTACAAAAATATGAGTAAAATTAATTTTATAACACCCAACAAATTCTTAGACAACGTACACTTTGTTAGTTGTATTTTGGAAATATCTGTACATAAACTACGGTAAGCAAGAATTGAAGGTCAGTGTTAAAGTAACTACGCTACGAGTGACAAGTAGGTATACCCAACAAGTAAGCAAGCGACTGGTGAGAAAGAAAAATGGGGTGTTTCACTTTTGAGTGCACATTATCTTAATTTATATTTATGTATGACTTGACTACTAGCATTACTGCATGAAAACAAGACAGTATCGATTAAATTAAATGGTATCGCTTTTCCACACGGCCATGTCCTCAGACAGGTTTCCTAACAATAATCAATCATAGCGCTTCTAATGATAAACATCGACAACCAATAGGAACGTTCAAAAAACCACTTTATAGTCACAGTAAGAACAGGGGGTGCAGCAAACATGCGGATGTCGAGCTTGATGAAGATGAATAGTACCTTCTGGCAGCAACACAGCCGAAGCCCAAAAAACTAACATGTGTAGGGAGAGCGGTTCGGTGCGAGCTAAGAGAACCCCCGGCAATTTTTAACTTTCAACCTTCATCTTTCCGCGTGTCCTTAGAAAACATTCATTTCCGTTAAATTTTTTATGTTGCTCATGCTTTGAGATTAAAATTCGAAATAAAGAAGACATTTATAATCCGGCAGCGAATGTCATTTTAAATTATCCCGAATAGTCGAAGTTTTTCTGTTATCTAATTAACGATATTAGATTTGGATGCAACGCTCGTGATGAACGCTGCACTACCCTGAACAAGACATGTAATTATTTTAGCCTGACTGTTCTGAGTTTGATTTATTTCTACACAGACATGAGCTCTGATTAGTTCGATGCTTCTTTAATTAACGTAGCTTTTTATTCTTTCTGAATACTGAACCGTGTGGGAAGGCTATTTGAGATGAAGGCGATTTATCATCTGTCTACCTCTATATCTATCTCGCAATCTTCACAACACCGAGAATTTTTAAATTATTTTAATTAAAAAGTTAGGGCGCTCGTGTACATACAAAATAAACGAAGTTATAAGTACTTATTAATCGATAGGATGAAAGGTAGAGCTTACTTGAAAATTTATTCATCGTCTTATTCTTTTTACCTTAACCAATAAAGTTCATGTTCAAGTATCGCGCAATAAATTTGCCAATAATCATTAGTTAATTAGTTAAATATATTTGTTGGCAATTACGGTTTCCTACCAACAAATCTTGATCCTTTAGACCAGGAAAAAATTAAAATCGCAAGAAAGAAATTAACTACAGTGCGTCATGCATGTTTTTTAAACATCCCCTTCCGCTTATTCTCCAAAACGTTCACCGATTCGGTTTCGTTTTCGAGTTATAGAATAGAAAGGCGGGCAAACCGACGGGCAGACATAAAAAGACAATGAAAGAGTAAAAAATCCTTATTGCTCAGCATACTAATAAGTAATAAACCCCTAAGGAGCATCTAAAAAAGCGACATAGCACCTCGGTGTGACCCTACGGGGTCATTGGATTTGACCCATTTTCAATAGATTTGTTACATCTGTCATATAAGTCTACTGTGCAAAGTTTCAACCGAATACGTTCAAGCGTTTGGCAGGGTCAGAGAAGCGTGAGCCCACGGGGTCATTGGATTTGACCCATTTTCAATAGGATTATTACATGTGGCATATAGGTCAACTGTGCAAAGTTTGAATCAAATCGGTCCAAGCGTTTGACGGTTATCGTGTTCACGGACGGACACCATCGATAGGCGTCATGCAAGTGCAATATCTCTAGCAGAAACGTACCTAAACATTACGTAACTCCCGCTAGCATCTATAATCACTGTGCAAAACCATTTAAATACATATAAGCAAGGATACAACGGTAAAATGGCAAGAATCGATATGTAAACGAAATATGGAGATAAAATGCAATGAAAGTTGCAGGATATTTTAATGAAAACCTGTAATTATTTTTGTATTTATTTCAGCTCAAATTGAAGAAATATGATTTATGTTATAATATAACTTATAACTTATTCAATGTCTTGTCAAGTCCGTGTTATCTCTACCTACTAATGACCACAACATTGTCGATTAAGTGGAATCATTATGGGTTAGATGCAAGAGCAGGGGTAGAATTTCTACTCCTGAATCTCGTCCTAGGCAGTGTATTTTTCGTGGCTAGCTAAAACAAAACCAATAAAGACCGTTATTATTATTATATATTATTATTATAACAAATCCTCTTTTTTAGCGCATTTTTCAACTCGTTTTGGAAGGCACAATTATGGCGACTTTCTCCATCCATCCGTCCGTCCGTCTGAGCCGTTAACTACTCCTACAGTTTTCAAGATACCTACTTAGTTCGTTCTTTTTGCATTCGGTAGCTTACAGGTCTGGCGCCTCAACCAACAAATATCTTGACGATTTATATGCGCATGCGCACAATGTCAACTCTCGTATTTATTGAGATATTTTTTGAAATTTTAACCATATATGCTCCTAGTAAAGAGGAACAGCGCATACAGCTATAACCTTTTGGAAAATACCTATATCTACTGATCAATGCATGGAAAATACGCCAAGTTACTCGCCTTAGGACGAAAACCTTGTTTTTTTTAGTTTCAGAATTATCAAATAAAAATTAATAAAAAAGAATAAGATAGCAGTTACTGAAATTATTTTTAACATTATTTAAGCATAAATATTAAATAATCAAAAAAACCGTGCGGTGCTTTGCCCGCTACTCAAATGCCCTCTAATCCTACCTCTAATCCTTTCAAGGTTTAAGAGAGCAGACACAACAAAATCTTGTAGTGAAGCTGGTGACACTGGTCGACTCCCTATCCCTATCCGTTTACCTAGCATGTCCGATGAGCATGCTGAACAATCCGTACGGGTAATCTCAACCTATCCTCTAGATATTGATTTTCAATCTTGCAACATGCAACCTTACATTATCATGCCTCAAATTATCACCAATAAATGGAGCAAATGGAACATTATCTGCCAGGATGTCGTTAATTAATCGACGTGCTGTTAAGAATCATCCTTCAACAAGGACAAGTTTCGTACGGGTGTGGCATGAAAAGTCCGACCATTTATGAACTTATTCGTGGAAAAACGTACAAGCAGCATACGTTTCACCTAGCCTTCTCCACCCTATTTGTCAACCATGTAATGAGTAAAAGCAAAACCTGCACTCAACGATGAACAATATAGCACCTCACTCCACCAACATCCATACCAAGTGAATACGAACCTGGCTGTTTGATGGTAGCAATTCTGGTCCATGAGCTGGTCTACAAGTTGTCAAAACTAACACATAACGTTCACGCCGCGAACCTCTCCAAGTTGACTTCTTGCTAAAACAAACGCCGTTTTCCTTTTTTTACGAAATCCCGGCCTTCGTGTATTCCTACTGGTTTCTCTAAACTTTTGCACACATTTTCGAACTTCGGTGTGCATGCAACAAAGTACTCTAGCACGTAGCAACACCTCACAAACTTTGGACCATCTACCACAAAAGCTATTTTTGTAGAATCTTCAGCACTTAGACGCACCAGGAGAACAAAAATTGAAGATAACAACAAGAAGAATTATAAAAAATAATATGAAGTCTCATAAACGAACACACCAATATTTATCTGTCCTCAAGGCTGCTGTGTTAGACAAATGTTAAAAAACAATAAGAAATAGAGTCACAAACAATGCAGTCGGCCATCAATTACCGTCGTTGATACAGTGAAAGAAGAGCACTTACTATATGTTTGCCTAAATATAGGGTTAAATATTATATACGTTAAGTACTTCATGGATTAACGGCTGACTAATAAGTGGAAACTTGTTATTGTTGCACCTGAGTGTATAATGGACAGACAAATAAGAATCACACGTGGCTGTATCTAAATTTGGGGCAATTTTTTAATATTTCGAAGAAAAATACTGGAAGATATATTTTGTTAATTACAATCACCGCTAGAAGGAGAAAGTAGCCCTCCAAAACCGAAAAACAAGATTTTTTCTACATTTTTGTCGAAAATGGTATTATCGGGAAAATTTGAAAATAAAATGCGCCTATGTATTTTTCTCTATCTTGTAAAACAACAAAAGAAGGGAGAATTAGAAGTAATCTTCAAAAAAAAATACCACTGTTTTTCGGTTTCATGGATTTTTTTAAAAAACTTGGATTTGGTGCACGTGTAGTGTGATTCTGGGAATATTCAGAGCCGCGAGATATATGTATACTCGTAGTTTTAGAATTACGTAATAGATTTTGACCTGTTTCTTAGAAAATTGAAGACCACGCATAAAATAAAAGAAAGTGAGTGAAATAATATTTCATTTACAGCAGATAGCGAAATCAAGAAAGCGTCGCTTTCAAGAAAAAATGCTATTATGTGGCCTACTTTGACATTCTTTAGGTATTAGTTTAAACAATTGCTGCAGAAATCCATTCGAATTAGGCCAATTAAATCAAAACTTAAAATTGTTGAGGATGAAAAATCTTGAATTTGTGCTTTATTTTGAATATTTTCGAGGTTAGACGAGTTAAAAAGTCACCTTTGAAAAAAATATCGAGAGTACCTATTACTTGATTATAGGTTACAATTGTTAATTGTATATAAATCATATAGTTAGTAAGTCGCATAATAGGCAATGTCAAGCTATAGACATATCCATAAGCTCGTTTGCTATTTGTTTAATTTACATCTATATTTAAGTTAAATGATCGATCCAACTAAGTGAAAAAATATAATTTTCAACGATTTTTGATTGTTTCTGCGTCCTAGTGTGCACTCGTAGAACTCATGACCGACATTTGAACAGCAGTGAATCCTTTATTTTTGATCTATCTGTAAGACTTTTGTAAAGATTCTGAAGGTTGATCGAAATAACTATCACATAGGATATACCTAAGGGAATAATAATGGAAGCGTAACTATAGAATGTACAAATCGCGCAGAGATAGATACTATACTATAAATGCATCTTATGAGTAAAATAAATAATTTTGAAATGAGAACTTTCTGAAACTTTACATTCAACCTATTTTTCCTCCTTTAACCAATTGTACTTAATCCGAAATCTTTTCCTTACGATCAGGAGCACCAAATCTTTCAAGACAAGAGTAAAATGTACCGTGTGTCCTATATTTTGGTTGAGACTGCAGGTACATATATCTCAGCTATACCATGTGCAACTTTTTTTTGTAAACTTTTAAAACCAGTAACAGAATCAATCTAGCTACGTTTGTTTCTGAGATACAGGGTTAAAACGAAAAGTTTGATTTTTTAAATGTTATCATATCTTACTATCCATGTAAGGTATAGAAGACAGTTAAAAAACTGAATATTTTAGATAGAAATTTGGTATTTTATAAATGCACTCTATATATTTTCACTACAATTGTTTTTCGTTCTTTTTCCTGGATACACTGATGTATCACAATCTATAAGCTAACACCATTCATGATTAAGGTAGGTAGTACGAAAGAGTTCTAATGACGTATCACACAACCTATGTTACCGTTTAAAAAAATTCAAGATGACGGTCTCACTCAAAAAGCATGTTATGTAAAATAGTATATTAAGATACAAGTGTATTATCAAGTCTTTAAAGCACGCGCAACGAGTTTAAGGGCACGACGCAAAGCGGAGTGCCTTTAACGTTGCAAGTGCTTTAAAGACCAATTATACACGTGTATCTTATAGTATTTTTTATTATACCTGCAGTATAATTTAAAAATAGGAAATACAATGAAATCATATTGACGTTATACTCGAATACATGTCTAATTAAGTGGGCTGGGTGTTCGTAATTTCACGATTGCCATGGAAATGTCACTTGACGTTTGCTTATAAAAATCATCGTCTTTGTGAATAAAACGATTTCCGTTGAAAAAGATAATACACCGTCCATTAAATCGATTGTTGTAAAATCTAAACAAACGTTGGTAGGTGTAAAAAACTCCAGTAAAGCCTATTATAAAGAATATGAAAAGTTGTTTCCATGGATGAATAGGAAGTTACTTACGAATAAAGTCTTAAATGCATCGATAATGCTAGCATATATGAAGGAAATGTCAAAGGTATTTAAATCTTCTATCTTTTGGTGCATTCATTCAAAACTTCACTTATTGCTGGGACTAAAAAGTGGAACAGATTTAGAAGCATACCCTAAATTACGCGCTTTTGTAAAAGCTTCAACCAAAGGATAGGTACAAGCCAAAGAAATGTTCTGCATTTACAGAAAGCGACTTAGGAAGATTTTTTATTTCACCCAGATGACAGTTTCAAAAGTCATACTTGAAGTATCGTTACTTAGCAACTTTAAAGCACGTGTGTTTTAAAGGCCTTTTTTCGCACGCATTTGAGTGTTTAAAACAGAGATTATGATTCAGGTATAATAAAAAATATTTTAGTGTAGTAGTTTAGTGTAGTATAGGTACAGTCGGAAAACGGTGTAGCAATATTTCATTTGAAGGCTCAACAAACCACAACCCAAACAACTTGAGCAGATTAGGCTATCATTAGATGAATGCCTGGATGAAGCTAAATTCAGATATTGAAATTCAAACTTTTTTTAAAGAAAGAGCAAACTGCATAGCCTAGTATGGTTGCTAGTCCATTGCAAAGAGGACGCAATTTTATTTTTGAGATATCAAGGAAGGGTTAGTCTAAAGTTATATCCAAGTTTGTGGAGTTGCAGTCCTTGGCCCGCGGCCGCCAACTTGAAAAAAGGAGTGTAGATGGTTTTTATGATTTATCTAATATTGGTCCCACAAAAAATTTATTAGACATTTTTTTAATAAACATAAAATTCTTTACAACTTTGGTCCAGTAACTTTTAGTCGTAGAACCAAAAATTCCTTTTGGAAAATGTGCTGAGGAAAATGTGCTGAAAGCGCAGGAAGATTCAATTGTCGGTCATCCAAAAGTAGCTTTAGCAACTAAATACATATTTGCACCGCGGATAGTAAAGAGCACAATGGCAAAGAGACTTGGTTTTATTATTTTATTACGCAAAGCGCAAAATTCCATATAAAAGATGAAAGGAACCAAAAATAATGGGCTATGAAGAACAGATGCTTGAAGAACATAACAAAGGATTATTAATGGTTGGATATGTACATACTGCATTTTATTGCATAAATTGGAGCAAGTTTATTTCAAAGTTCTTGTTATATATGCCCCAAGAGGTTCCAAATTGTATTTTTGCTCTATATTATTTCATAGTCAACTGTGTGAAAAGCTTTATCATCTGAGACAGCAGCCACCTTGGTGGCATAACTATAATTAAGGGTCAAGTAAATGTTTGCCATTTACCAATGTAATTATTATATGTCCGAACGCATATTGAAACTTCTGGTATCACTTCCGGTTTAATCCACGCAACTTTTGTTTTTTCGACCGCATTGCCTGTCTCTTTTAATATATTTGAATAGAGCAATCAATTTGCGATACGACAGTATAAAATATGCATATGGCTGATATAAAAAGGAATGAAGATTCGTGAATTCGTGATTCAATATTTAGAAAACTTATGTAATCTAGCATACCGTGTGCTGTCAAGATGCGCGGTGTCTGTTGTGTTACACGCAGGGGAGATCATATCGGGCTACAATAAATCTTCAGAAGGAAACATTGAACAAGTTGATGTAGGTCTTTTCTATGTGATATGGCAGCAGGCATGCTAGATTTGTAAGTTTTCTAAATATTGAATCACGAATTTCTCCAATTTTGGCGCATTTTCCAAGGAAGTTAGGTGTGCTATTGCAGCCGCTTCGCCCGTGGTCAATTTTCAATATATTTAGTTCGTTCTTTTTGAATTTGGTAGCTTATAGCTACGGCATCTGAGCCAAGAGAAACCTTGACGATCAACGTTCTTATTTATTACTATATATTGTTGAAATTTGAACGGTAGATACTCCTAGTGAAGGCAAACATATAGGATATAGTAAAAATCGAGGTAAAAATCAAATGTGCGTATGCGCAGACTGCGCTTATTTATGGAGATACTTCTTTGAAATTTTAACCAAAGATGCTTTTAGTAAATGCAAACGTATCTCATATTATAAACATTAGATTGTGCAGACGGAGTCTATGCGCATTCTGTGCAGTCATGCAGTGCCAACTTCCTTATTTATGAAGATATATCTTTGACATTTTAACCATAGATGCTTATAGTTTGAAATTTTTACCGCAGATGCGCTTAGTAAAGGCAAACATATTGCATATTGCAAAAATAAGATGCGTGAATGCGTAGATTGTGCAATGCCAATTTTATTATTTATTGAGAGCTTTGGTTGCAATTTTAACCATACATGCTTTTAATAAATAAAAACACAGCCATAGCCTTTTGGGAAGTACCGATAAATGCATGGAAGATGCGCTAAAGTCACTCGCCTTAGGGCGAAAACCTTTTTACTTGTTGTATATATCAATATATGCATAATTGCATATTTTATACTGTCGTACAGCAAATTGATTGCTCTGTTCAAATAAAAAAAACATAGCCATTGCATTTGAAGAACAAAAGTCAATATCCGATCGGATAGATCGTAATGTCTCATATTAGGGCAAACGTGACATGTTGAATCGATTTTTAGTAAATCACAGAATTCGATTTTCGAGTTTTCCTTCCAGCATGCTTTTCTCTTTGAGAATGTTGTTTAGGACTACCTATTAACGCAATTCCTCGAACCAAACACATTAATCAGTTGACTAAAAGCATAACAAAACCACTAAATTTTTCTATGAAGTAGTAGGTGAGTTCATCCTATTGTCGACGTTTCAGCAAGGATATGTGAAATACCTACGTAGCACTGATTAATTTAGGGCATTCTTGACACTAGGGTACCTTAAAGAACGAATATTTCAAAGTAAATTGATTTAGTCTCGGATGTCACTTTGCTGGTTTTTAAATTAATTGCGGTGTATAAGTTGTTTAAATTGAAAAAATTCGTGCGGTATGATAACAACTTTTTCTTGTAGAAAATCAGCCGACAAAGTTAGTTTTAAAAAAAAGTTACTATTAATTAGAGAAAAAGGTGTTGCCTAAACCAATTTATACTGTTGGCAACATTATCCTATAATCTATTTTTGCTTTTGCTACAATGACAGTATTATTCAATGGTGTTAACTTTGTTCGAACTCACAATAAGGATTTTAGAGCTCATTATTCATTCAATTCGCATATTGTCCTATATACTAATTATACATTTAGAAGTAGGTAGGTAACAACAAGCAGAGGAGACCTATTGTTACACTTGTTGGGTTGTGAATCGTTGATAACCACCTCGGTACACACAAACAAAAGAATGACGCAATGAATTAAAACAAGCTTACCTACCTACCTAAATCGGTTTTGGGAACCACTATAAGGAAAGAATTCGTTGTGCAGCTAAAAAAACGATTTCCTTCCTTCGAATATCTAAAAACTCGAAAGTAGGTATATATAATTAGTGACGCTGTCAGTTTTCATAACTGATGCCGAAATCTACGACCCCTGATAGCGTTAGGAATGGTACCGACATTATTAGAAAACGCTTTAACGGAAAACATTCTAAACGATTTACGTGCACGTCAACCCACATCAACCTACCCATATCTGACTGTCAAAAATCGACGCGTTAGTTAGAATATGGAAAACCAGTCGAAATTAAATACAGTACATCACAGTCTGATTGTCTTCATATCTTTACCTCTGAGGGGACCACCGGTAAACACGAGCAAACGAATCTCAAAATGGAAGACCGGACCTATTATGCTATTATAGATTATTCAATTGTATGTCGACAGACAATGACGAGTAATATTTCCCTGTCGCTTCCTACTGAGATACGCTGATATCTTTGTTAAGGTATCATTTTTAACTTAGTGCGAAAGGGGACTTCTAAATAATGTTGTTTATATACTGCTTTCATTAATCACAATCATTTTAAACGCAAGATTTAGATAAGCCTTAATTTTTGTATTTATTCAAATTGATGGAAAATTATTAGACAGTTGAAATAATATTCCAACTACTAACAGAGTATGAGATAATTTATATATACGATTATCGGATGATAAAAATATATAACTCAACAAATGAACAACACTTAATACATGTATCTATCATTTTAAATAAATTTCTTAAGTAAATATAAATAATTACTATACCCACAGGAATTATCTAAACACACTTTTTTTTAGATAATTGCTGCGTTAATTAGTAGTTTCACAATAGTTACCTATTAGTAAATGCGTACCTACGTTTAATATAAATATGATAAATATAGTAGTAATTTTAACAATATCACGATTGTCTGGAATGGTGTGTGAATCAAATTGTCAGTAAAGGAATTTTAATGTGGCGTTTGTTCACGATTTGTAGGAGTCGCAAACTCGCAACCCTACTCGCAACGTATGTATTGGTATTTATGGTACAAAACAGGGTTTTTAAAGAGAAACTGAAAATCTGCAAAACGGCGAAATGTTAATGTTGGAAATAGTACGTTGTGCATGGGATTATATGCATATGATTTCTAGTTTTTCCCTGAGTAGTATGAAGCCTCCAATGTGCTATAATGCGGTAGCAATATCTTAAAAATCTAAAACGGATGTGCTCGAGTTGCTATTAGATCGTGCACATCGTCATCGAGAGAATTTTTTTCATATCCACAACAAAATTGGTGTAGGTATGTATTATGAGCACGATTCAGCCAAAATAGAAAACCTATGGACGACAACATCTGCTATATTAGTCATAGTTGACCCAAATGCAGACCAACACATCGTGGCCCAAATCCAATTTCAATTGGAAAAGGAAATAATGCCCCTAGCCTATTAATGCTTGCTGGATGAGAATGTAGACCCCATCAGTGTTAGTAGTGGTCTCTAGATTGAGAGTTGAGGGTCAGAATCCTTTCCGAATCCTCATGAAACCCTTTTAGATATGCGGATGTAACTACGCATATTTTCAGTGTAGAATCCATTGAAAAAAAATTTGCTGTGGGTGTGTTGTGTCCAAAAGCTTTTCAGCTCTTTTATGTCTAAGAATGTGAATACCAAATTTGGTTCCAATCGTGAAAAAGACCACTTTCCCAAAATTGCGAGTACAAAGGAACTCAAATATTTCCAATCAATATGGGCCTATGGTCTTTTGTATCATATTTATTCCAAATTTTGCGCAGATTTAAAGAAAATGAATAAAAATTAGATCTTATTTATTTGAAATGACGAAGTGTGATCTAACTTCCCGGAATCCTCATACTTATCTACAGAGCGGGCAGTGGCGGTCGGAGAAAGGTACTTACAAAGGGAGATTGGGACCTCTGGAAGAAATATATCCATCGGTGACGTCAAACCTTTAATAGTGAATTTAAAAAAAACAGTGTTTCGGAAGGGAGTACTCACAAAGGGGAAGTGGAACGTCTGAACGAGACTGGTGATGACTTTCAGTACAAATATCTGCAGAACGGAGTGTCGGGGAACAGTACTCTCAAAGAGCGGTTGGAACGTCTAGATGAGACATGGATTGTCGATGTGAAAGCTTGAGTGTGAATACCTCGAAAATGGAGTGTCGAGGGAAGGCACATACAAAGGAAAAATGCTATACTTCGCAGAATTTCTCTAAGGGCTTAATTTTTTTTATATTATACAGGCTGATTCAAATTCGAGGGCCACCATGGGGATCTCGGAAACTGTAAGATATAGGTAGGTAGTTTGTTTAAATTTGGCAAAGTTGCGTATTTTGACGCGTAACAAAATGCGGTTTTGAAACTGAAAAAATGGATATCCTAAAAAAACGAAATTTTGTAAAATCGTTTTTATGTTTACCGAAGTTATTTAAAAAGATATTTCAAAATAAATGATACATTATTATAGTCACTTTTTTTGCCTCTATAAGTTACTAGTTATAAATTTTAAGTTTGACGTTTCGTCTCCGATTAACCATCATCATTATTTTTTCTTATGGAAGTAATTTTTACATTTCTGCATTTTTTTCTGATTTAAAAAATCTAATCGCTATTTGTAAATATTGTTAAAATATCTTCTTTTTTGTCTAGCAAACTTTGTCTTGGGTAGTGTATGTTCGTAGTTTCTTGCATTTTTACGAATCAATAGCGCCATTTCTTATTGAAAAATAGTGATATTTACATTTTTGAAATCACAAAAAAGTACTCTATCAAATGGCATAAAAATAACTTCCATAAGACAAAATAAATTTAATGATGATTAACCGGAGAAGAAACGTCAGACTTAATATTTAAAACTAGCGTCTTGTAGAGGGAAAAAAGTGGTCATAATAATGTCTCATTATTTTGAAATATCATTTTAATAACTTCGGTTTTGCAAAATTTTGTTTTTTGCAGGATATCCGAAAGTAGTCGGGATTTTGCCAGTTTCAAAACGTTATTTTGTTAAAAACCAAAATACGCAGCTTTGCCAAATTTATACTACCTACCTATCTCTTACAGTTTCCGAGATCCCCATGGTATGACCCTCGAATTTGAATCAGCCGATATAGCGTGTATTTCTTACATACGCCCCACACACATACGCCAGGTAAAGGTAAACATTATAAATATAAATTCAAACTAAGCATAACCAGTACCATATCAAGGGTAATGTTACCGTTTTGGCACGTTTGATTATGTATCGTTAAGGCTTAACTCGTGCATGTTTTAGCGTGGTGGAGGAAATAAAAACAAGCGCTTTTTCCAAATAAACTGAGGGTGTAACGTGTTTCGTTTTGGGAGCCAACCGTATAAAAGTGGTGAAATTTGCATTTCTTCTTAATTTTTTTGTCGGCAACCATAAGAGTTAGAAAGACTGGTGGCACGTCTTTGAATAGGTTTTAGAGTATGCCCTTTCCCATTTTGAAAAAAAAATGTTTCAAAATTCGTACCACGAAAAAGCGCACCCGGCGCGAAAATAATTCTGATTTCGATTAAATTTGGTATGTGGGGGTTTTTAAACATGAAAATCACGAATCTGAAATTAGTTTTTGAAAATTCAAAAAAAAATTCCACTGCAATTGGCCATGCTCGAAATGTTAACTGGTAATATTTAGATACTGTGCTTAATTACTATCGTTTGCAGTTTATTTCCTGATCTACACATTTCCTTGTTGTTCAGTATTTCCTTTCTATTCTACGTTATACCTTCCATACTTTTGGCGGTCGCCTTAAATCTGTTCTAAATCCGCAATCAAGAAAGGCTATTCTTGTGAATTTGTTCGGAACTGAACAAAAATCACTTTTCAAACAAAAGTTATACTCATTTGAAAGTTGGTCCTTCGGGTCAGAAAGTGAGTCATCTAATTTCGAAAGTAATTCGTTGAAAGTGTGAGCAAATGTAAAAAAAATTCAATATGTCAATCATGGTAATGAAGTCACCAAATTCGATTCCAAGAAGAACTAGATTGTGAGTTGGCTGGGGGTGGTGGGAAAATGTTATTTAAGTAGAGTTCCGTTACAGCTTTGAATAAAAATATTCAATGGTTACAGTCAATAAGCATTATTCCAACCCCATTTAGGGGTGCATCCTTTCGTGATAGGAATTTTGAAAAAAATGGAAAAGGACCAAACCTATTTAAAGACGTGCCACCAGTTTTTATAACTCTTATAGTTGCTGAGAACAAATTTAAAGAAGAAATTCAAATTTCACCACTTTTATGGGGGTCGCTCCCAAACGTTAAACCCTCTGTTTATTGGGAAAAAGTGCTTGTTTTGATCACAGCTTCTCGTTGGACGAAAATTTAATATGATTTTGGACGAGCAAAAGCGTTATTGTCATGTAGAAGTCCGCAATTGCTAATTTGAAGCGGATCGGAAAATATCAGGTTACCAGTCAATTTCAGAAAAAAGAGGGTAATTCACCTTCTAGTAATTTGTTATGGACAGTGCAAAAATTAAAATCATTGGTAGGATTGACTCACTCAAACAAGAACAAAATAAAGGTTATACAGAAAAGCAAACCTGCAGTTACTTTGAGTAGGTTGGTACGAAAACGTTATAGTGAAACTATCCATAAGTAAATTAGTACAGTCAAATTAGATCAAATTTCCACGAATAGCGGAAGTAATTGAAAGAAAGCTGAAAATTGGTATAGAGTTACATTAGGGCTTGTATTCGAACATACAGTCGGGGCCGAAACTCCGAGAGCTCGAGCCGCCATCTTGGAAAAAAGGTACTCCAAATCACTTATTCGCTGATATCTCGGTAATCGTGCATTCTAGGGGTCTAGGACACTTCGCCGAATGCCCACAACGCCGACACGATTTTTTGAAGGTCCATATCGCCGATTAGGGACACTACGCCGACGGACACTACGCCGACCGTGCCCACATCGTCGACAAGTGTGCAAGGGACATAACGCCGACCATGCCCACTTCGCCGACGGACACTACGCCGATCGTGCCCACATTGCCGAAACGTGTGCAAGGGACACTAAGCCGAACGTGACCACAACGCCGACTGTTCGAAAATCCAGGCCCCTCATACTCTGTCCAGTGTATGAGTTTGCATTTTAAAAAGTTTAAAAAACATGTCCTAAACCTACAAATAACCTAATATCCAAAGCTGCTTTGCTTCACACTCCGTCCAGTTTGATTAAGAATTTTCGTATGAGTCTGTAGTTCGAAAAAAGTTAAAAAAAATATTCTGAACCTACAATAACCTAACGTCAAAAGCTACTTGGTGTTGCACACCGTCCAGCTTGATTAAGAAGTGTTGTATGAGTCGACGTTATGGTCACGTTCGGCTTAGTGTCCCTTGTTCACTTGTCGGCGATGTGGGCACGGTCGGCGTAGTGTCCGTCGGCGAAGTGGGCATGGTCGGCGTTGTGTCCCTTGCACACTTGTCGACGATGTGGGCACGGTCGGCGTAGTGTCCGTCGGCGTAGTGTCCCTAGTCGGCGATATGGACCTTCAAAAAATCGTGTCGGCGTTGTGGGCATTCGGCGAAATGTCCCGGCCTCCATTCTAGCAAGTAAAGTTTCATATAAAAAAAGAAAGATAATAAAATATTGTATAAAAAAGATGGTATGCACTTTTTTTGTATTTTCGATATTTACGTCGATATTCCACATTGAATATAGATCATACTCTTTTTTCAGATGTAGGTGTATTACTTTCAGCGCTCGCGTGCTTTAAACATGAATATGTTTAAAAAATTGATTTAGTTGACATTTTAGGGCCTGTTGACCAGTGAAGAGAAGGGCAGTTTTATCTAAAATTAAACACTTACGACATATCGTACTCACTCAACAGATGTGTGTTTTGTATTTCTCGTTAATACAATCACTGTTAATGTATGGAATTGTTGGCTGGGTGTATTTTATGCTAGTGAATCCTTATACAGTCTTATACAGGGTGGTGCCTAGCACGACGCAGCACAGGGATGTCAATGGTAATTTCTTTATAGTCAATTACTAGCTCCCCTAATTATTTTAGAGTAAAAGTCTAAAGAAGTTTTTGTAGAGAAAAAAATACTGCATCTGTTCATACGATTACTTATAATATTCCGTTTTTCAAAATCGTAGAAATTAACAAAATAGAAAGGTTCATTTTTCAATAAAACAAAATCCTCCAGTTCAGAAAAATATCCAAAATTACTGCCCAACATGCACTCTCATTATACACGCCAGGAAGACCATAATACACTTTTTCCAAGGTCTGAAAAAACAATCGGTAAACGATGTGCTCAGTACATTGCTCCAAGGCTTTATTCCATTCTACCGCGCGAAATGAAAAAAATATCTACGTATACCGCTTTCACGAAAAAAGTTCAGGTGTGAATACTGGAACAGCGCTATGTACTATTTCGCGAATTGTTAATGGAATTGTTTAGTTTAGTTTATTATTTTTAGTATTTTTTTTATGAAATGAAGTCAAGTTTGATTTATATTTTTTTTGTAATTGCCCCATATCCATTACAAGTAGTTCAAACGACTTCGGATTTTGGCAATATTTATTTTTCTTAGTTTCTTTATGTAGGTATCTTTTGTATTCGGCTATATAGTATAAAAATAAATATATTATGTACCTATGTATTATTTCCTTCTCTTAGGTGGTCAACAGGCCTTAACAATGTCAGTCAATTTTTTAAACATATGTTTAAAGCACGCGAGCGCTGAAAGTAATGCACCTGCATCTGAAAAAAGATGCTCTATATTCAATGTGGAATATCGACGTAAATAACGAAAATACAAAAAAAGTGCTTTCTTTCAATTATTTCCGCTATTTTTCCTAATTTGACTGGCCTAAATATGCAGTCGCATACCAAAAATTACTAAAATATCTGTAGTAAAAAATGACACTACCTACCTACTTTCTAATATACTCGTACACATATAGAGATAAGAAACAAACTAATCTCGTTGAATTGAACTTAAACTTAATTCCGAGCATTATTTTCGTTGATTAGGCCATAACGCAATTTAAAATGTAGGAAAAGTCCACTCAGTCTAGAAACATACTCAAGAGCTTAAGAATAATGTAAAATAGTGTCGTTTATGGTTTTTTCCCCTTTCACGGCATCCCATGGGTGCCATATTTTAATTCTTGATATCAATGTGAGACTTATTAACACAAAATAAACTAACAGAAACATCCTTTTTTTGAAGCTGTGACATCGAAAACCTAACGGTATGTGATATACACAGTTCTCCATTCAACTCCAAAGCATTCCGTGTGAGAATCTTTAGTTTTCGCACACCTATTGCAAGAATTATTATGCAAGGTTAGTATAATAAAAAAAAATATTCAAATTTAAAGGCGTTTCAACAACGCATATACGAGTTTTCCCTGTGCTATAAAATAAACGAGTTAAGCAAAATAGAAATTGAAGGTTTTTTATGAAATTCACGTAAATTGCGGTATTCTCCGCAAAAATCAAACTAAAGTTGAGTTTGTTAAACTTCTACATTAAAAGTTTCAAGTAAGTACTTCATAAAGTGAAAATTCTGTTTAAAGAGGGTATACGATAAGCGCCTGTATTTACAAAGTGAACACCCTAAATGGTAAGAAGCAATAAATTGCGATAGGTAAGAATAAGGAGAATCTGCCGAAGTTGTAAGGATATTTCAATGATTTCTCTATACGAAAATGCGCCGACAGCACTAAAAGCAGAAATCAATTAAAATGGTTTCCTTTTGTTTGAGAAAAAAAAAGCAATTTTCCCTAAAGTGTCAATCCGTTTATTTATGAAGGAAAGCTACTACTTACAAACTACCGAAAGGCATTAAAAACCTCTAAACAAATTAAAAAGCAGTAAAATAAATAATACAACGTTACAACCACATAACTTAATAATAATTACCCAATGAAAAGGGTTAAATAATTTACAGCACTATCAAATCTCATCGCGTCACAATTTATCACTGGAATGCTTATTTAATAGCCCCGAGGCTCGTCGGATTTACACGAACATTAACCGAACACATTCTTGCTTCATAAATTGCGTTCAACAAGTAGCTTATATACCGTGACGGTTATATTGTTATTACTGTACTTATGGTTGCTAACAGATGTAACCCTACTACCATTACATTACCGGGACATTAGACAATTTGTGCTCAAATATTAATAGTTAAACGCTTATTAAAATGGGCTTGAAACCGCACGTTTCGGTTGTGAATTTCGTTATAACTATAAACGGAATTATACGATAAAACTCACCCTCTACACCTACTAACAGTAAGACGATAGAAAGCACATTCACTAATCGACAAGAAGGATAAAACTGGAATAGATGTTAGATATTTGAAGCGGAATGAGGAACTGTAAGCTACTAGGTATTAAATAAAATTCCTTTAGAGATACAGAAGGTGACAGGCCGTAATTTTGTCCGACCTCCCGTAGTTAGGATTGAGATGTTTCAATGCTTTTATGCAAAACTAAGCTTTTACACACAAAAACTCATAAATTGCGGAAAGGCAATAAGTGTCAGTTGCGCAAGATACACTTGCAAGGTTAGCCAGGTAAATTATTTCTCGAGAAATATAGAAAGCACATACCTACAAATTTCGAAACTTTCTATACTTTTAGAACTTATAGACCTACTTGGTACAATATTGCATAAAAATAACTCACCGAATTGACTTCTCATCCACGGATAAAGCGGACTTGGTAACGCGGCGGGATTATTTGCAGTCTGTTGTTGTTGCTGCTGCTGCTGCTGCTGTTGTTGTTGCTGTTGTTGAAGAGAGGGTTGTTGGTGTGGAGCATTTTGTTGATGCATATTCCCACTTTGCTGAGCGCCGTACAGTAAGTGCGGCTGCTGGTGGTGACCTTGAGGGTGGTGTTGAGGGTGCTCTTGCATGTGGTGACCCATGTGATGATTACTCATACCTTGGGACGTATCCAAAGGTGGGCTGCCCGTACTTGAACCTAGAACTCCCCCGTGGTTTACGGCAGCCGCTTGTAATTTACAGCTGGCGTACACCACCGGTGTTTGGTGACCATTGGGCGCTCCATTGCTCACCATTTGTAAATTTGTCGGACTATCCGGCCTATACCCTTGATTTCCATCCATCTGTTGATGTTGAGCCCCATAATAAGCAGGATTTCTCATGTCCATTCTATCATAGGGAGGAAACCTAGGGTAGGGCATACCTTGAGGAGGTTGCCCTGCGGCCGGGGGACCGCCACCATAGTGGTGGGACGGTATTCCTTGTCGTAACCCAACAACCGAAGGATCACCACAAGAGTTAGGATCACTTTGTACGGCACCTCCACCTTGCGGCACCTGCACTGCTGCTCCATAATGTTGATGCTGATGCGGGTGTTCCGCTGACACAACTCCACCATTACGCATGTCCGGCATATACGAATTAGCAAAGTAAGAACTCATGCTCCAAGTTTGAGATCACCAATCACAATTAAGTGTTAGTGAAAACACTATTACTAAATTCACTCACAACCACGATTAATTGAAATTGTATCGTCCATCTTTGATAATTTAAACTCAAACAAAAACTCCACTTCAAGCACTTTCAAACTTGGACGAATCCTCTAAGTTTAGTATGTTCACGATTTCGAGGCGGCCAGCAGTCGCTTGTCTCTTGTCAACTGAAGATACTGTAGAATTTGTTGTATCACACCCTACAAAAAAACCGAAATCATTAGTACATAGAATCGAATAAATCTGAAAAGTACACTACAACTACTATTTTATTGTTGTCACCTTCCATCTTTGGATGTAAGAACATGATGGTGCTCCAATGGCAAATGGCCAAGTATACAACTAGAGGCCAGACAAGAAAATGAGTGACATATGTAAAATGAGACGGCTCATCATTTGGGTAACACGCTTCATATACACATGTGCCCGCGGAATGCGACACTTGCAGCTAGTTAGACCAGAATTCCGAAAAGAAGGAAGTTCTCCACCATTATGTATAGTCATTTAGAGAAGTATAACATGACAGATTAAATATTTTAAAACATAAAAATTCATTTGAATATGTATATTCTATTCGTAAGTTGCCAAAAGTTGTTTGATAGAATGTTAACAAGTGCAAAACCCACTTTGAACATTTTAAATATGATTAATGTCGCCGAATTAATTTTTTTCTCGTTATAAAGATGGAATATTAGCAAACTAAAAATTACGACTTTCATTATCAGGATGAACGATCATGTACGAGTATAAGCCGCAATCGTATATGACAAATGTACGAGTGTAGTGTCTCTATTGATAAATCATGTATTGTAAATCAAAAAGGTTTTTATGAAATTGAAGCGGTCCCCGCAAGTCAACAGGAGATTTACGATAATAAGGCAAGTGACTTGGAAAAGAATGTGTAATGTAAAAAGTAACATACAAACTATGTCGACCAGTAAAACTAGCAAACTAGTGACAGTGTACGTGACATGCAACCACACGTGTTTGATGCACAAGGTAACCGTGAAATAGCAAACAAGGTGTAGATGTTTCGGGAACTTGGCTCGTTTACTGCGGTCATGTCATAGGGCAGATACTCAGAACTGCTCTATAAATCCTCCGCAACAATCTAAACGAGATCTGGAAATCCTCACTTCTCAGAATACGAGTGATAATGGATGTGAAACTTCGTGTTTTACCTTTAGTAACGCGAGCGACAACTTAAAAGTAATATTTTAACATTATTAATTTAATTTAATTAAGCTAAACGAGCAAACCGACCACGAAATAATGTCGCTATCTTATGTAAGAATTTTATCTTAGTATGATGCTATCGGCTGACATATAACTATAACCGACTCAGACATGACGTTTATTGGCCCTTATTTACTGGGAACTGTGCATGATTTATTTCATCGCAATAATTTCCAGTCAAATTTCAATTCCTCATTAGGTGTCTCTCATCCCTACTTATAATGTGAATTTGTACAAAATTAATTCGTCGCAAAAAGTATAGAGGCCTCCTACATAGCTAGAGTTTTGTCAGTGAAGGATTCCGAAAAATGTGTGATTAATTATTTCTTTATTGTCAAGAGAATTGTTAAATCGTGCCTTTACGTGAACAAGATGGTATGCAAGATTAAATACTGTCTACTGTCTCCATCAGCGTCACGTTCGGAGATTGCGAATTTTACCTACTATGTCCCAAACTTGGAAGCAAAAAATCGCAAAAAAATATGTTACTAACAGGTCCATTAATTCAAAACACGTTGGCTTCTTCCCCATTCCGGATTTACAACTGGAGTATAACATCAAACGATTCGCCTAAACAATTTCAGCAAATGATGAAATTAAAAACAAAAGAGTACCAAATTTGGTAATGATCTCGAAGGAATTATGCAGCCACTTGTAACCTGTAATTAGAAAACCTCAAATCTTGTTTAAATTATCTCAGTCTAAATTTTTCCACATTATGATGAGAATGTTTCTTGATTTTCTCACTTGGAGATGTCCAACCTACTGCGGTTGAGCTCCACTCCGCAAAGGTAAAAAGCAAAAATGTGCGTGACCAGGAGATATTATACGCCACAGTAATGCTGAATTCACGCTAATGTATAGCTCAAAAAGTATAAAAGGTAGAGAAAATGAAATTAAAAAACCTAACAACGTTTCCAGAAGTAGGTAAAAAAATGTGTGAAATCCATCCAAAAAAGATCGCTTCGCGCCATAAAAAATCTCCCGCATGTCCTGAGTCCAAAAAAGTTATAAAATCTTGTTTGGGTCCCCCTGATAGGTCTTTGCCTCTCCCTGTTTGTCCCTCATTCACCTTTCTACTTCCTACTATCTGATGTTCACTTTCATAGCAACTCCTACTCAATTTATAGGTAGGTATCCTCTGAATCGATATTTTTTGGGGGATGTGGAAATTTCTCATGATTGGATATCTAATGGACTGTGTCACAATCCAGATAAGTGCAGTCCTCACCATTTATACTTTGCTGATTTGTGTTTTAGTCCCAACGTTTCTGAGTAAGTATTAGAACTTTGTACAAAAGTTACGAATCGGCCCACCGAGTACCAAGAGTGTCTTTTTCGATTTTTGGATGGGGGTTACAAATAATATAGCGTATTTTCCACAAGGAAAATTACCGCTATTGTCCGCACTTTGTCAGTCTGTCTGTCCATCTGTACCATTACCACGCCTCCAGTTTAAGCTTTTTTGTTGTGGTTTCTTTCTTATGCGGTTTAGCACAGCTCCAAGACCAGAACGACAAAAGATTTTTTTGGATTGGTCACTTCCTTCCCGCGTTATTACTAATTCTGTGGGAGGAAAATTCGATTTCGTCGGTCGAGAGTGACCAGGGACCTATAACACAAGCCGTACAAGTCCTACAATTGTTGGAATATATTTTACACTTGTAGGTTTTTCATAAACCAACTAATTTGTATTATATCGAATTCATTAGGACTTGTAGTTATAGTTACAGGCAGATTACTTTAGTTTACTTTTCCGCGTGTATATCATAAGTATAGAAAAAAGGCAGATGCGCCCTCAGTGTTTATCCACTTTTCTTGATATACGCTGAGTTTATTACCTTTACTGTAGTTTAAACTAAAAAGGGCAGATAATTTTTTTTTTCATGGAAAAAGGAACATTTTAAGCTAAATTTGTGTATATTCCAACTCGTTAGGTCTCGAAAGAAGATCGACATGAAAAAGATAAGAAAAAAACTTCGTTGGAAACGATTTCTATTTTTTTATACGAATTTAAAGAAGTTGCACCATAAAAAAAGTTACCTACAGTACCTACAGTCGGTGTTAGATATTCCCCATTCCTCTAGTTTTGCCACTATAAGTTAAGGATTGTAGTGGAAAATGTGGCATCAAAAAATTAATATTGAACTGCTGTCCTACGTGTCCCCTTCCACTGCCATCTGACATGGAATTGATGGAACCACTGTCTGAACAAAAAAAATCAACAACGAAGGTACAATGACGTTGGCTTAAAAGCCCCTATATAACACTGTACCTATTTTAGGTGACATTGATTTAGAAATCAGAATTATGACTTCCTTCTTGATAGATAGATTGTCAAGATAAGCAATAATAAGGTACTCTGCAAACCACTAAATATTTTAGATAAAAAGTACAATTTTGAGGGGCATTGCATAACAATATAAGTTGTATAGAACCTTATAGGTACATTGGAAATACCAATGCAACAAAATAATAATTCTGAAAGCTGCAAAATTTTGAAATTAAAACAACCATTTTTGAAGGATAGAAACATAGCTACCTCTCAAAGCCTATGCAATATGGAATCTTGCAGACTCCAATATTAACGTAATAGATTGGGATTCAATTAAAACTATACAATTTGGAACCGTTAAACTAGGTGTTTTGCATAGTTCACAGTCCTGCCTGTGGATATACCTTAGTCATACCATATTCTAAAATAATTTGAAAATAAATAGGATTCTGAGAAATGTAGAGTACTTATAGTAGAGACAGGGTTAGAAACAGATATAGATGATTTGAAAAGAGTGCCATGCAAGGTGGGTATAACCTTGGCGGATATAGAGTGGAAGTATGTGCTCGTCAGGAAGTGCTCTTTTTAGTAATGGAGTCGTGGTCTATAGAGCTTCGTGTGTTCGTGTACACCTTTCTGCCATTTAAATACAGAGACGTTTCCGAAATCATTTCAATGTTGGCCGTCATGGTAGTATAGTTGAATCCATTCCTCCTCGTTTGGTTGTACGTCATGCTCGGGCTCTTCGCAAGTGGGACCGATCATTTTGGCCTGCATTTTCATCCCTACTATCCAATAATTGCAGAAAAACGTCTACGGGATAAAATTCAGGCTTTCGGGACCAATTTGTTGGATAACATAACTGACGATATTGTTTTGATTACTCACTCACATTTGTCAAGGGTGGTAAACAAGCAGAATTTTAGGTATAGGGCTTATGAAAATTCACAACTGTATGAAAAACCTCTCCACAGCGAAACAGTAACTGTTTGGTGTAGATCAGCTAAGGCAGGAAGTGGCCTTCTCGGTCTCGGGACCTATCAGATTGTGACTACTTCAAAACATGAGTTTACGTGAACAAACTACGAACACTTGAATCCTTTATGGAAACAATAATACCTACTAGACAATCGAGCGGTTCTACTTGAATATGGACAACTTATCGAAACGTGTACAAAAACGCACACAATTGCCTTCTTCGTGCCTTGTAGTCGAATATGTTTTCATTTTGGAGTCACATGTCTAAAACCAGTCTACAAGAATTAATTTTTGGATATTAGTCATGAAAACAGAATTTCTCAGATGTTTAGAGTCTTAATTTATCTGATGGTGCGAAGTCAGCCTTAAAAATTATAAGTTCTCGACTCGCCGCGGTGCTTGCCATACCCGGGGAAAGATCGATTCAAATCTCTTGATCGCTAGTTTTGGTAACCTTGGTAGACTCAGTGTGGTCGGTGAACTCGAGAGGTTCGATGGGCTCTGCGAAATAGTAAGTGTCGACACTCACGTTCGGTTCGCCAATTCCTTTCATCGATGAGAATTGTGAAAATCACATTAATTATAAGTATTGCTCAACCGGGCGATATTGGCCGGTCGAAATAATTTTGAGCAACGATAATGGTCATAGACTGTCGGTGAATTGAACGTGAATATCGAGCTTAATACATTTCTTTACAAGAATTGTAGCTTTAGCTTCGTTACCTTAAACTGACTCTTAGGATTTAAAAGCAAGGAACACTGAGATTAAATATGATTTGAACTTTGACCAAATGTACCCCATCTCAAGATAAACAACCTTCTTTATTTCACACAAAACAGGCTCATTCCTGGGCTCATTACTTTGAAAATTCGCATAAACTTATACCTTTTAGATAATATGTTACATTTGAACAAATAATACGTACTCCAATGGATATAACAATAAATAGCAACACTAGATGTACCTAATTATATCTTTTTTTTCTTTTTCAACAAAAACTATTTGTTCTTTTCTTATTTTTCAGTATCTAGTGATTTTATTTCAAAAATTTGTTCTCTAAACAGATCTTCCAGACGCACTGTAGGTATAATTTTTCCATGTTTTTACAAAAATCAAAACTATCCTTATTTTTTAGTGTATCATCCATTGGTGGGCAAGAAAATGAAGGTTTCCGTAAATATAAGTTCTCAAATGTTTAAAATTGAGAACTTTGACCTTAACTTTTGAACATCGTGTACAAATTTTGTTATCAGTTGCGTACGGCCTCTGTCTTATTTAAAGCAACTTCTGAAAGTAAAAAATCTGTCTCGCCTACAACAAAAAGCAATTTATTCGATTAAGGAGTATATGTCCAAAAATCTCAAAAAACCGTTCGGTTTACTCCTGAGGTCACTTGTATCAAATTTAGTCTAAATTTTAAACAGATGAAAAATATGAATAGCAGGGCATCTCCTTTGAAGTAACGATGTGGGAGTCAAGTTCCGGTATAACCGGAAGTCCTAGAAAATTTTAAATATGGCAGCTGAAATGACACAACTTTATAGAGGAGCCCAAGTACCTACCTACGATTGGAAAAGACACAAGTACCTCTGCTATTTTTGTAGGTTTTCCCAGCATCTCTAATAGGTAAGCGTAAATTAAATTAACAAAAAAGATTAAGAGTAGTTCCAAAACGGGGCTTGTTGGGCATAAAGCAAGTGAGTAAACTATGAACAATCAACATGCAACCTTATTGAATAACATTTCCTAATAAGTAGAATTCGTTTACCTTATGAATTTGATGTTACAAATTGGCGAAAGCTTTCATATCCACGGACCACGTATCGCAACATTTGATTAATTCCATTCCAATGTATGAAAGAAAATGTCTGTAAATTTGTGTACTGAATTGAGTTTCGGTCGAAAAAACTAGAAGAATAAATAGGAACCTTCCAGTATAAACTAAACTAGTTTACGATACATTCAAACTTGAACCACTAAATAAATACTAATAAATGAAAAATATAGACACGTTTTGAGTTGGCGTTAAAAGCGAAATGTTCTATATCTATTTTTATAAACTTTGAATTATAAAAAAAATTGTGGCTAACCAAATCTGACATATTTTTTTAATTGTAGGTACCCATAAATATTAGATGGAAAAACGACGCACGATTTGTTAGATGGAAAGTTTCCGTAGCACACATGCAATTCGTTAACCCTGGCCAGCCAACGTGACTCCGCCATCAAGTATACTACACGGTTTTTGCAAAATGATAATTTTTAGGTCACATATCACTATACCGTTTCGTTCATATTTAAAATATCAGATCAGCGACGTTGCACTTCCACGATATAACTGTTGAGCCAATTGATTACAATTGTTTCAATTATCGCCGAATCATGCAACACCTCTGACAATATTGGCGTTTAAGTGGTCAAGCAATTTTCATGACAATGTAATCTACTTCTATGCATCGTATTACGTACATAATGCATTAATACGTAATCTAAAATTATGCGAAGCTGAATTGTGTAGGAAAAAAGAAGACTGGATCGTGTCCAACACTAGTTCTTAAGAGTATCTTTGTATAACACCATGAATTAATTGTAGTCATGTTCCGGAAAATAAATACTTAGAAATAACATGTGTAAGTATCCAAATCGTTATAGTCATCACTTGGTTGCGCAATTCATTTTTTTGATTCACATATGAGAAATGAGGCATAAAATTATGCCATAGATTTTCCCACGTAAATTTAAATCTCTATCGACTGCCTAAATTTATTACATTATATTGTAATGTATCTGTTATAAATCTTGTTAATACATTCTGTGTCGTCTCCATTTATTAATTTATACAATATTTAGAAATTTGTTATTGCATAGAATTAATCATTCATTTGAAATCAGGTGACATATAATTAATTGCCGGGTAAATTCATCTAAATGCATCATTGCAGGTGGGTAGAGAAATAAAATGAAGTCCACAGTATCGAAATTAATTAACACGTAACCTTTTTGCGGAATATTATAAGAAATTTTAGGTAAATTGTGAGGAAATGTAATGGTTATACGCCTAAATGAGATTTGCATGTAAATGATAGTAGTGGCACAGCAGGATCTAACTTTTAATTTAATCAAAGAAGTTGACGCTCCAGGGGGTTTTTGGGATAGGATGAGTTCATGTCGCAAGAGGGTGGTAAAAGAGGTGGTGCGTTCTATATACGATTCGTCGAGGGTTTGAATTCCCGGCATAATAATTATACGAAATTCCTACCTTCATTTTGCTCTACATAACTAATAAGTATCTTCTGGATTAACCTGAAATTATATAAGGCTTAACGCGTAAATAATTAACTAACACCTTTCTATACCTACTTGGGGCATATGATGATGAGAAAATAGAGAATGTTATTAAGGAAACACCTGACGTAAGGTGTTTATCTATTTTTGGTAGTGGAGTGGAGGCAATTTATTAAGATCAACCGCCAAAAAAGACAGGATAAAAGGTGGTATTACATTGGCCTGTAGACTAGCCATTTGAAACATAATGTGTGAAGTATAGTGAATAGCCTAAGACCAAAATAATAGATATCTGAAGGTTTTCTTTAGGGGAATATTTCTTATGGTGGTTTTGTCTGTGAGTCTGCCCGTCTGTTCCTCGTCTAACTCGACAACGAAAAGAGACAGACATGTCAAACCTTCGCCAATCGATTTCTACGAGTTCAAGGATCACTGCAGCTATTGCATAGGTAGGTATCAGCCGGATTAAAAGAGTGTCCTGAAAATCGTATGCGATTCGTCGTATCTTGTCCTGTCATGATTGGAATTATGTACCTATACCAGAGACTTGCTATAACATATTATATTTATATATGTATATATATATATATATTGTTATAGCAAGTCTCTGACCTATACTATGCGATCAAAAATGAGTTGCTGTCGAGTCACCTTTGGAATTTTTGTTCACATGGGAAATCGTACTTAACTTGAACTTCCAAAGGCGACTCGACAGCAACTCAGTTGTGATCGCCCGTTACCTATATTAAATAAAGCATATACAAGCATCTAAGATCCCTCGGATCATAATTCCTTTACCATGAAAGAGACTGCAAAAAGTCTTAGAGCAAAATTGTAGGTACACAATTTACCGTCGCTATATTTCTAAAATGTTTTTGATCACCAGGGGCGTGCTGCATTTCAGTGGCGTATCAAACTTGAGTTTGGAACATTTTCGCAACGTGCAGATGTGCTGATTAAAAACAATCATACACTGCCGACATTGTACTGTTCATTGTGAGAATTAAACATCTTTTGTTTCACCACGGCACACTAGGGTTCGGAAAAGAAGGTTTTTGTTACAATTTGGCGTTTCGACTTAGTTTTTCTCTGCAATTTTCTTAGGGAATGAGTGAAATTTTTAAAAAATATGACGTTTGGCGAAGGTCAATCAAAAATTTATTTTTTATTTATATAAGTAGGTACTTAAAAAGATTATGTGACTGTGGAAAAGGTCTTAACCTGTGCATCAGTCCAAAACTGCCTGCGTGATTTAGTTTCTTTCAAAAAAAATTTCGACCGATAAGGGTTATAACAGCGAAATCGTTTAGTTAAGGGTATAACATGTTACTGAAAAAAAAAGTATTTTTCAAGTAAGTTCCAAATCAGTAGGTAATAAAATATGGGAGTTCCACTAAAAAAAACGCAAGTTTGATACGCCACTGGAATACCGCACGTCCATATTTTATAAATATGGCGACGGTAATTGTCTACAATTTTGCTCTAACACTAAATAATCTCATTATTATATATATTATTCTCATATATTTTTCAATATCTATAATAATAATAATGACTTTTATTAGCTACTTACAACTGAATACATGCATACGATACAAAAGAAAAACATATTCTGTATATATCTCGCTCGATATAACAACTGATACCTTTCCTCAAAGAGACATTCATTTTTTAATCGTAACAACCTTTATATTACTGAATCAAAAAGTCGCTGATCAAATAAAGCAAACAAACCGATTTCCAATATATTTCAAATGTAATTAATAAATAATTGCAGTATTTTTTTTTTAAATAATTAAAATTATGAATTTTTAACATTAAAATAAGAACAGAAATTCGTACAAAAACCTATTTGCTTCCCCATTGATACGTTCCATATAAAAACAAGTATAAATTGTGCACAACTCTTGTGCAGATAATGCGCTTTGTTATCTTTTTTGTAGGAACTGGTGAAATGATGAAGGTCAGTATCAAAATTCTAAATTAGGTCTAGAGTGGTGGTGTGGTCATGAAACCTGGATGGATGTCCCCCTCGGGTACGTGAGCCAATCGTTGGATCGTTGGAAACTCACTTACGGTTGGCAAACAACCGTTACGAAGAGTATGTGAGACGTTTGAGAATTGAATTTTTGGACGTCTATTCTGAGTTGATATAAACATCCGACAGCGAGAAACGAAGCAGATGCCCTACCATACCAACGGTCAGCGGAAATGCCAAAGCTTTCCTTTGGAAACCTCTACAAAATGGAAAAGAGATCCTGTTGTATAGCTGGCCCAACCAGTTGAAGACCGACAACCATTAAACACTACTCGAAGTTTAGTGGTAAGACTTTATTGTTTCATCACTCCATGTGGAAAATAATTAGAAGTGCCCCTAAAAGGTGCGACTGAAGGTGACATGTGGTCTATATTTTGATATTCTTCCATAAATGCAGCATAGTGCTCCGACATGATAGGATTCATTTGATGAAACCTCCTGGCACCACCAATTGGGTCAGATATTACCCACCCCAATTGGGTTTTTTGAAAAAATGGGCATGTTTGGACCTAACTTGATTTGACCCGCGCACAATAATGAAAAGATATACAGGGTGTTTTTTTGGGAGCTTTAGTTAAAAGGTTCTGGGAAAGTAAAATAAGTAGGTTTTTGAAAATTTGTACTTAGGAGTTACTCTGAAGGCCGAATCTATGTAAAATATTTTCAAAATGGCCGCACTTCCGGAAACAATGGAAGTAGATAGTAACTTCGTTATTTTAAATGGCAACCCCTATTTTTTATTGCATTTTTGGATTCTACGTGAAATTTCACTTCTTTTGATACCCATATGTCGATATCTACCATTTATGGTTTTTAAGTTATTTTGACTTTAAGAAAAAAAATGGCGGATGCAGATGGTACCTTGATAATTGATTACTTGAAAACGGTTGTAGTCATGGCAACCTATTTTTATCAGTGCATAGAGAATGAATAGGGCTTTCTTTTAGTGCACTTAAAAAAAAGTTAAGTTGCGTACGACCGCCCCTATGGATATCCAAATTTATGAAACTTCAAAGACTAAAAACTCAGTTTTTTTAAATGGAATGACCATGTTCTTACTATTCCATGAGATAGAGAATCGAAATGGGCATATTTTGACAATACATGTTCCTATAGCTATCTTTAACAGTTTCTGACTTATTCCCATTTTATTGAATTGACACTATTTTTTTCGGATTTTCTTTTTAGTAGTCGGCCATGATTCTATAACAATTGAATTTTAAACAAATCTAGTGACACTAATCCATCACCCACTGTTATAGGTTAACATAAGTTTTTCAAAAATCGAAAAATGACTCGCAGTGGTTTCACCTATTTTGGAATTTAATTGTTATTTATGGTGAAATGGGCAGAATCGCGGCGCGTGCTTTCCGTACATTCATTCTAAAACTGGAACGAAATTGTATGAATTTTGGAAATTTTGTACCCCTAATGCACTACAAACGGTTGAAGCACAAGTGATACAAAGCTCTACAAGAGAATATTTAAGAAAATGAATTGAATTGCAAATGCAAGATTAACAAATTTTTCAAAAATTTTCCGTCCTATATCCTTAATAAATGAGTTATTTATTAATGAATTATTTAGACTAGAACTAGAATCAATGGTATTAAAGACTCCATTCCTTGATTTGTTTAAAATTCGATTGTTATAAAATCATGGCCAACTACTAAAAAGAAAATGCGAAAAAAAATGGCATCAATTCCGAGATCAATCCAATGAAATGGGAATAAATCAGAAACTGTTAAAGATAGCTATAGGAACATGTAATATCAAAATATGCCAATTTCGATTCTCTATCTCATGCAATATTAAGAACATGGTCATTCCATTTAAAAAAACTGAGTTTATGGACTTTGAAGTTTCTTCAATTTGGATCTCCATAGGTGCGGTTGTACGCAACTTAACTTTTTTTTAAGTACACTAAAAGAAAGCCCTATTCATTCTCTATGCACTGATAAAAATGGGTTGCCATGACTATAACCGTTTTCAAGTAATCAATTATCAAGGTACCATCTGCATCCGCCATTTTTTTTCTTAAAGTCAAAATAACTTAAAAATCATAAATGGCAGATATCGACATATGGGTATCAAAAGAACTGAAATTTCACGTAGAATCCAAAAATGCAATAAAAAATAGGGGTTTCCATTTAAAATAACGGAATTACTATATACTTCCGGTGTTTCCGGAAGTGCGGACATTTTGAAAATATTTTACATCGATTCGGCCTTCAGAGTAACTCCTAAGTACAAATTTTCAAAAACCTACGTATTTTACTTTCCCAGAAACGTTTAACTAAAGCTCCCAAAAAAACACCCTGTATTCAAACCTTCCATTAATCATTTACTTGGATTGTTCTGATATACTCGTAGTAGGTAATTTGGAGTGGAGTGGAGTGGCGAAAAAATTGAGTGATGTGAGGAAAAACTCGAGGAAAATTAAAGGGAATCAATGGATTTTAAGGACACTTGACAGGACCATAACAGAAGCTTGAAATCAGCTTATGGTAAAAGTACAGAGAGAAGATTACGGAGAGTGTAAAGAGAGACGGATTGGATGGCAAGGATAAAGAAAATAGAGGGAGAAGCTTAAACAGGAACAAAGAATTTTTGGAAAAGTTGAGGACGATTTAAAAGATTAAAAGATTTTGAGAAAGGCTTGAAGAGAAGATGAACGAAATTTGAGAACTTAAAAGGAAGTATGAGAACTACTACTGAGAGAAACTCAGAACATTTGTAAGACTTGCTGATAATTTTATGGGAGCTTGAGATGTACCTAAGTCGAGGAAGAAATTTAAAAAGTGAACGCGAAAGTAATTTGAGGAAGACTGAAGAAGAATTTGGTGGTTCAGAAAAGTTTAACTTTGAGAGAACTTAGAAAAAAGTTTGACGGCAATCAATTACCAGGCGCAGAATAAAAAGTGAATAAACATTGGTATAAGGTTGGAGTTTAGGGTTTACTCCAAACAGCATCTAATTTTATACAAATTGGCAAATCCTTTGCCCTAATTTTCTGTTAGGCTTGCAGTAGCAGTCGAGGACAAACGTCTCACTTTAAATTTTCTTTACATTTCCTAGATGTTCAATAATAAAAAGTGGTGCCATCTCTTGCGAATCTAGCATCCTTAGAATTGAAGGGTTTCCTTATGCATATGTGACAGGGAGCAAACGTTGCCCAAGCATACATACCTAATCCCTATGAAGAAAAACTGAAAAAGATGAAAGCAAATGCGGTAAACAATCAAAATGTTGTAAAGCATGCCACATTTCTTTAAGTAGGTACCGAGGTAGGTGCATTTGCATAATATTCAGTGATTCACAAGAGGGGAAATCTGAAATTCTCCAAACTTTCCGCATGTATGTGCATGTGACTATTACAACAATAAAAACAGAAATAGATAAAAGTCAACCACCAGATAATTAAAGGTTAAATTATGGATGGCAAGAATTAATGACTTTTAAATTAAATGGCAGATTAGTAAAGTTTTTCGCATAAGGAGATAATTAATTAAGTAATTAGTAATAATACATACGAATATGTGAAATTACGCAATAAAAAATTATAAATAAAAATCTGTACAAGTAGTAGGATCTATGGGCGAACTATCGAACTTAACGAAGTAAAGGAATATAGAGACGTCGGTAATACAGAAGATTCTCCAACAGGTGTAAGGAATCTATAATATATTGCTCGGATTAAATAAGCAGCTACCTCAAGTTATTTGAATTTTAATGAGAGTTGCGCGTTATTTACATAAATTATGTAAATAGTTAACAATCAAACTGTAAATAAATTACAATTTCTTCTACCTAGTAATTATTTTAAATGATCTGACATGCTATTGCATTTATCGTAGTGCAGCGTGATTTACAGATTTACCCTATCAGAAGACCATTGAATAGGCAATTGAAATCGGTCTGCGCTAATCGCACATGATGAAAACAATTCATCAATGCTGCCCGAATCGATAATACCCCTGTAACTTCATGAAAATGCAAACGGTAAGCCAGAAAGGACAAAGGGCGCAGGGGTAAACTGTACAGGACGACAAAGCTTTAGAGGTATGAGGTAGGTAGCTGACCCACCCCCGGCACGCCGATAGCGTGCGGTAGGAATTTTAATCGGACTAAAACAATCTGCGTTGCAGAATCCGGACGGTCGAAACCCGGAACTTTTGTTAACGGCTGCACTACTTCAATTTCCGGATTCGTAATACTGATACGACCTGTCCATAAATAAATTTTAAGCTTTCATCGCAGCGTACATACGTAAGCCATGTACACAAATACCAAGAAAGTATAAACCTTCATGTTTTGATGGAATCTATTTTTTTATTAGTCCACATTCCTAGATTTTTGTGTTATGCCGTAACAGTAAGGTTACTTTAGATTTCATCAGTGTCACGCTTTTCGTAAGAAATAAAAACTTTTTCTGTAAATCGTCACCAAAATTAGGTAGGTACAAGTGTTAACCTTTTCCGAAGGTGCATTTTGCTTAGAAATGGAGACTGATTTGAATTAGATATATCACATGAAAATTGCCCGCGCAGTAAATTAAAAAGAACTTCAACCTCATACCCTCTAGGTGCAAAGCTATAAAGCATTTAGTGAGGCTAAACACTTAACAAAGGTCAAGAAATCTTACAAATAACGTATAGATGGCAGTAAAAGGCATTTTAGTTGAATTCGAAGTTGTCAGTGTCCGGGGGGCGAGTCAGCTGTAGTCAGGAGTGATTGAATGCAGGGTGGAGCCACCCTACCGGTTGAAAAGGGAAAATGTAAAACAATGATGGCTGCCATCCATCAAAATGGTTGCCATAAAATGAGATATTAATTGTATTAAATGGCCGTTAAAAGTTTTAAAGCATGCAGGACTTGCTCCCAAGATTTAAGCACGTTTAGTTTATTACGACTTCAGGAGCAGTTTAGAGGAAAATTTGCAAGTAATTATTATTTATCCTATAATGTAGGTACTTAATTAAATGCAGTTTATTATGTCGTTAAATAATTGTGATTAATATTAGGAAAGATTTTTACAACCGTTATATGGCTATAGGAAGCAGCATTTACAAAAGGTTGGTGAATTAGTTTAATTAATTACAAACAGGTATTTAAATGCACAGCAACTGGGCTTGATAAAAATGCCCGATTTATTTTGAATATAATAAATTATTATATGCTTGACAGAAATCCAATTTAAAATCGAGGTCAGTATATGCTAAAAGTGCGTCTTGTCACGCATGGTAAACTTTTGGAAATCTTTACATTCTAAATTTCCTGCTTTTCATTGACACAATAACTGAAAACCGCAAGCGTAACAGCATACCTATACCTATATTTAAATTTTTTCAGAAAAAATATATTTAAGCGTGCACGTAATATGAGGACAATTAAGTATCCTACCTACAATTAAACCAAATTTCCTATTAATACTAAAATGTACCTATAAGTATAACTACCTATTTGCAATTTCTGTTATATAGCTGAGGTGCTTACGCCAACTTACGCGTGTATAGATAATAATCAATTTTAAGTAAAATACCTAATTAAGAAATGGAGCGCTTTGGAGGGTTTTAATAGGTACCTATTTCTTACCTACTTATATACTCAAACGCGCCGTCATTCATAAGATTAAAGTAATGAAATAGGCATAATATGGTATAATAATAATAACTTGATCAAAAAAATTATCTGTCGTCACCCTCCGACCTCTCACTTTATAAATAAAAGCATTCCAAACGATATATAACTAATGTTATTATTTAAATTTTTATGAATGGAAACTAAATAGGTACGTTACCGTTACTTATCAAAGAAAGAATAGTTCCATTTTCGTAAAGCTATCCTAAAAGTAACTTCCCACGTCACCAGAATTTCCGACTCACTCATCAATTAAAATTACTCCCCTGCAATTTGAAATAGGTAGGTATCTAGCTACTAATTGAAAATGATTCGAAGTGTAGATGTGGAAGAATTCAATTGACAAACAATATTTTTTCTTGTAGATCGCAAAGTTACCGTAGATTTCCTTGGCGATAGTAGTGAAGCATCTACTGCCAATGTTTCACTTTATACAAGGTTTACCTAACGGATAAGTATACGTACAAAATCAGTTAGCACGGGGAACAAAACAATCATCAATGGTTCCAACTATTTGCGTTTGTCTAGGTCTTACTAACCATAGCCGTTAATAAGGATGCATTAACTTTGAGTCTAATATGGAGACATACTCCACTCCACACACGCTTAAGCGGATATATGGAAGAAATTTTCATACCTATCAAAAAACCGCAAAACGAAACTTATTTTTTGAAAATTTGAACTAAGTACGATTAATTTTGTTTTACCTCCGTGGACTAAAGCAACATGTACCTACCTATGGAAGATATACAGATTGAAGATTTTTTTTGGAACACTGGATATACCTATAACTTTTTATGGGATATCCAAAACTATAGGTAAAAAGTTAGCTACGTAACTTAAATTTATGGTCAGTAGCATACTTCTGCACGACGAAGGGGGCACATTTTTTTTAATGTCAACATTAGTTTTCGTTAAGAGTACACTTTTTGGATATAGGAACATATGAAAATCAGATTTTATATTACGTACAGCTACACAATCAAATTTAAGAGAGAAACTCAAGTTCGTTAGTTGTGTTAATTAATTTTACAGTTTCACGAGTTTGGATGTAAAAAAGAGTAGTCTTATGTCAACATAAAAAACATGATCAAACTAGTAAAATTATAAAATTAATTAACACAACTATTTTCCATAATTTGAGGTTTTCTTTGAAATTTGATTACGTAGGATGTAATAAGTTTTTTATGTCGCTATATCCAAAAAGTGTAGGTACTTTTTAATAATACCTATATGTAAGGAAAACTAGTAGTTGCCATAAAAAAACTATGCCCCTCCCCCCCCCCCCCCCGGCCCTGCAGAAGGACACCACTGACCACAAATTTACAGAATGTTGATTGGTAGCAAACTTTTTGTGGGTACCATAAAAAGCTTCTTTAAAAAATTGTTGTTTTGCTGATAATAATATAATATACCTAGTATTCCAGACAAAATTCCCGGGGGGATGAAAATGGATAGTAAACAATCACAAATAGAATTTACAATTACCTACTTAACGGTTACATCCTTGCATCATAATACCTAATCATTTTCATTAGTGAAGAAACTACTTATGTGGGCCAATGTCCATAGTGTGGCCCATAGTCTCTTCAGCGCATTTTTGAATAATTACTTCACCACAATCTTTTTTCCAACTGATGCCTATTTGTATTGCAACAACAGCATATACTTATAAAGTATCTTAATCCTACAATCAAGAAAAATTCTTTCAATATGGCCAACAAAATCTCAAAAATAAAATAAAATAAAAAATCCAAACTAAAGTAGTAATTATTGCGTAGAGCAAAAGTATTACCTATATACAAAGATTTAACATTTTGTGTTTTTTTTAATATCCTAGAAATATCATTATAAATGGTTCACGTAAAAATACTTAACTGTTTGTAATTAAGGGGTCTTTATTTTTACCGCACATTACTATAATTACCTACCTACTATCCCCATTGAATTTAACATACTAATATGTCAATGTTACCCCCTATTTTTGGATACGTATAGGTATAGCAGTATAAAAACTCAAATTAAGAAAAATGGTTGCACTCAATTTAATAATTTGAGTAGTTTTATTAGTTATGTGAATAAGCCTTTTTTTTAATATAACATAAAAACATGATCAAACTGATAAAATTGTGAAATTAATTAACAAATTATTTTCCTTAATTTGAGTTAAATTTGATTATATTCGAAAAGACTAAGAAAAGGGTATCGGAATTAATTGGTTAATAATTCCTCTCTTTCAGGTTAAATTTTCGTGAATGTGTATTAACTTCATCGGGAGTCGAAACTACAATTGTAAATATAATAAATTTGATTATATTGTAATATAATAGGCTATTTATGTTGCTATATCCATAAGATATTTTAATTCTTTAAGAACCTGTAATGAAAACTAGCGGCTCCTATTTAAAAAAATATGCCCCCTTGGACCACGCAGAAGTGTGCCACTGATCACTAACGTATATATGTAGATTGGTAGGAAACGTTTTATAGTTTTGGATACCATAAAAATCTTCTGTTAAAAAAGTTCTTCCAGATAAATCTTCCACCCTGTATAATTATTCCATTGTAATTAAACTGTGAAACGTGATTTAGATGAAGGAAATTAAAGTAAATTGCTAATACTGTACCTATAAGTAGGTACAATATCTTTTGCAAACAAAGTTAGCGGCAAGTAAAATTGGATTAAACTATTATTTTGTAAATATTTTATGGTATCTATCCATATCCAAGTTTTCCTTGTTTGAATTTGCTGTCGCAAAACATAAAAAAATTAAAAAAATCATATGAGATGCAACTTTCCCCTAAACATTCGATATGCCAGTAAATTTTGCTGACATTTCTTCACAATTTCGTTTGGAAATAGTGTTACCTTATATTTATTTTTCATATTTCCATTTTACGTTTTCCTTTCTTTGTATTTTTTTAAAATAAAACCTCGAATAAAACCATGCGATCATCATCTGAATCGACAATACTAGAAACTAACTACATACCTACCTATAGTGAAACTGAAACGAAAATCATATTCGATGTTATGTCGGTTGGCGAAAGCTGAATCAAAGCGGGTAAGGGAAGTACAACCCAACCCAACACTTGGAAATAGACTAAAAAGCTTAAAACACTCTTATCAAGCCTCTGAACAAGGACGGAAACCATTCTAGAACGACAATTGGCGATAAAACGGACAATGAGACCGGCCTCGTGGAAATACAAGGAATAAGCAACAAACTAAACGAACTAATAACAGAAC
The DNA here is from genome assembly GCF_008802855.1 of Photinus pyralis. Classification (NCBI taxonomy): domain Eukaryota; kingdom Metazoa; phylum Arthropoda; class Insecta; order Coleoptera; family Lampyridae; genus Photinus; species Photinus pyralis. The sequence goes on along the minus strand of NW_022170510.1, from coordinate 17,073,574 downwards.
TAGAGAAAGCGAAAATAGATATTTCAATTCTGTTGGAAACGAAAAAGAAGAGTAAACCGAACGAAGAATTTGGGGACTACATACATTTCTGATCCGGACCAGGTAGAGGAGGAAGGGCTAAAAGCAGGCGTGTCCATTTGAGTACATAAAAAACACAAAAAAATGTTTTAAAAATATTGAACATGAATCTAATAGAATAATAACCCTAACACTAGAACTCTATGGACATGAAACGGTAATTATAGGAGTATATGGGCCCACAGACGATAGTGCACTGCAAGTGAAGTAAGATTTTTACCTAGCTCTAAGAACAACAAGAGATAATCTTGGCGGGTAACCTCAACGGAAGAGTTAGATCAAATAAAAAATAGAAATAGAATATAAGAGAAAAAACAAAATACTAAGGAAAAAAGAGGAGAGGAATGAGTATTGGAAGAAGAACCAACTTTAAAGAGCTCGGTCCACAGAAGTATGGAAAGTAATAAAAAGTATGAAGAATGATAAGAGGAGCCAGAGCGTATACTATAACTACAGTAGGCTCTGGCGGAGCGAGTGGGGGACAATAATACCCCTAGATGAATTCGAAATGCACTACCGGCAAATACTAACAGAGAATACATTCTCTACCAGAAACAGAACATAATATAAGGACTCGCTCGGAAAATAATAGTACATGAAATTATAAAGCATTTAGATAGCATGAAGAACGGTCCATCTGCAGGATTAGCTAATCGAATATGGAGGGAAGAAAATCAGAGACAGAATTGGTAAATTCTTCAATACGTGCTTGAGTATCAAAAAGGCGCCAGAAGAATGGAAGAAAGCTATATAACATCCACTTTTAAAAAGGGAAACAACAGAGATCTCATCTGTTACAGAGGAATTAGGTTGATTAGCAACCTAGGAGATTTTATGGGAAGATAATTAATCATAAAATTAGAGAAAATGTACGACATAAAATTAACGAGGGCCAGAGCGACTTCACCGGCGGGAGGTTATGCATCGCTAACCTTTTTCATACTACAACAATGAATAGAAAAGAAGACGAGGTATTAAGAGGGGGGAAATTCACATGGGATTCATCGATATGATTCAATTCCACACTTAAAAATTTGGGACGCCGTGTTTGGGTGTCTAAATTCACTATGCTGGGAAAAACAATATCCAAAAGAACAAAAAAGAAACGAGGTCTAACTATGGTGGAATCAGTACATTATACGGGTCAGAAGTATGGGTACAGAATTCGGTAATGAAACGTGATTGGAAGCGCTGAAGATGGGTTATCTTCCCTGCGGTTGACGATTCAGATAAAAATTTTATTGTCTCAAGACAAAATGAGTTATCAAAGACACAGCAAAGAATCGTTATAAATCTATACCTATGATCCAACGCACAGGTACTATACAGGGTGTTTCTACTCAAAGTGGACGCAATAGGGGTTATAAAACTCGTCAAAACTAACTCTTTTTTAAAGTAAATTTTTTTGAGTTTGGTTTCGGAACTATGGACCTTTTTTGGTTATTTTAGAAATCTCTATATCGCCATTATTTGTAGTCGGATTTCAAAAATCAAGGTTTGTTGAAATCAACAACTGAAACTTTTGTACAAGACTGTTTTACAAAAACTTTGCAACAACAAAATGGCGGTCATTTTAAATTTTGGACATTGAAATTGAATTGTGTTTGATTCAAATTGTGTTGATTTCAAACACCAACCCTTGATTTTTTGAAATCCGACTACAAATAATGGCGATATAGCGATTTCTAAAATATCCAAAAAACGGTCCATAATTCGGAAACAAAGGCCAAAATGAAAAAAAATTATTTAAAAAAAGCTTAGTTTAGTATTAGTTTTGACGAGTTTATTGAGTTGTCCACTTTGAGTAGACACATCCTGTATATAAAGATTACAGGTAAAGTTGTGGATAAAAAATTCCAGATACCTACCTTATCAAACAATATCTTTTTTACACTAATTTGCCATCCAAATACAATTATTTACAATCGAGGGGTGGATCGAGATGCAAAAAGATGCTGATTTGCAGTAAGAAGGTAAACTCAATACATAATTTAGAAACAGCAAGATGTGGCTAATACAGACCGTAAAAACGTCAGTAAAAATTTTTACTTTTAGGTTTTTGATTGTAACTACCAACAGCAGTTCGATGTTGTTAATTACCTACCGAAAGCCCAACAAATAATCGGCCAAAGTTCCATCTATTCAATGTAACAAATAACAACCTTTGACTCGGATGTTTTTGAAAAGATATTATAAAGAAATATAAATTAACATACCAAAACAGAAACAAGGAAAATATACCTAATCTAATCATAAACTATTGACATTAGGGCGCACTTTCAACATTATCCATGCTCGACAGATTGTAAAAATCTGCTATGAAAGATACCTAATCGTCAAATCGCTGGGTGGACAAAAAGAGGACGAATTTTTTTGTACCAATGTATTTTGATACCATTTTCAATCAATAAAAATGTTCTATAACTTGAAGAACAAACATTTAACAGATGGCCAAAGTGTCCACAATATGATTTTGTCAAGGGAACAAGAAATACTTTTCTAGGATCTTTCCAAAGTATCATTTAAGAAGAAAATTATATCGATTATTTATCTTTATCACGTGAGTATCACAATTCTGGTAGTTTAGGTAACCGTTTTGGCAGTAATGGATTACAGTTGCAACCGACCTCTTAAATCATGTCAAACTATTAATCTGCCCTAGTTAAAACAAGTGCACATAAACGTGCAATAAAAAGTGCAGTTGTATCGTTGATCCTCATAAAAGGTCACATCCAACCTGCCCAACGTGTTCCTTCAATAAATAAGCTACCTACCCAACTACAGCGCAGTTAATGTTACACCGTTTATTTACCACAAAAGAAACTATGCCTAGAAGCAATTCTTCTAAGAATATAAATGGATGGTGCAAAATTCTGAAAACAAGTTATAAGTTGCTGATTTCTTCGTTAAAACACAATTAGAGCAATTATTCATGATTAATTTGGTAGGTAGGTACCGTAAGATTTCTTAGAAAACTAATCGGTTTTAGTTTTTTTGACATAATGATTTATAGGTAGGTACTTATTGAAATGTCATAATTAATATAGGGATTCATTTCTTGTACCCGTCCTGGTACCTAACCGAAATATTTGGTTTCATTGAAACTGAAATTACGTCATTAGGGTCGGTCTTTGATGTTACTGTTAAATCCATCCCACAGTTAATTTTCATGGAAACAAAGTATACTACACGAGGAGCTTATCTATGACACAAGTTTAAGTAAAACATGAAACAATGCAACTTACCTACCTTAAATCCTTTATCTCTCAAGATCACATCATCATAATTGTGTTAATGACCTGTATAATAGAATAAGAAACTCAAGTTTCTGATAGTAGAAATCTATAAGATAAAGGTAGGTGTGTACATTTTGAATATGTTGCCTACAAGGTTGGGAATTAACGAATAACGACTGATAGTATACAATGCGATGTTGGTATTGATTAGTAGTCAAAATAACTGCTCCGTTAAGTTTAACTGTTTCTTACAAGGCGAAAAATTCGTTTTGAAAATTATTTAATTACAATGCGACTACGAGCGTATAATCGAAACGGATAGAAATAAAACCACCGCTTCATATATACAAAAAAACAAAAGCATAGAGAACGACGCGGGAAAGAGGAAAGCGTTTGCCCCATCCGGCTGATTATCACTCAAAGCACACATGAGTGGAATGCTGTGGAATCAGCGGCGGTCCCGGAACATTCAGCAGCTCACGATAAACGGGAGTCATAATTCACGTAAAACACAACCCCCAACCTTTATGTTTGTATTACCTCAGCTTCAATTTCAATCACATTATGTTACTACCAAAATTGCTATAAATTCAATATACGCGATCGGCCTTCCAACGTTGTGAAATTAAATTCAAGAGGAAATCATTTTTTGTCCATGCTAACTTTCGAGAATAATAATCGGAACTTTTTTATGAACAGTTTCACATCTGCCGCGGATCACTTAATTTAGGCACTGGAAAAAAGAGAAAATTACAGTCCGGGTACGCCCACTTCACAAAATAGAACAATCAAAACTAATGGCAAGTGATGAAGACGTTAAAATAAAAGAAGCCATTATGGAGGACTAGAAGGTTAAAGTAGAATGTAATTAATCATCCATTAGACAAACTTCTTGCCCACTCAAAATTTGGGAACAGTCTGACAGGCAGCTGTTAAAGTGGTTTTATGATTGGCTACATTTATACTGTGTATATACAGGTAAAAGCACTTTAAAGTACTGATGCAGAATTTTGCTTGACGACAGACTGCATTGCAAAAAACATTTTGCCATGATTCCCAGATATCTTGTAGGTAGAGCATTAATTATTCATATGATAATCTATGTAAATGAAATTCTAATGATCTCAAATCACATTCGCAACAAATCAAAGTGTCAACGACTGAGAGGAGGAAAGGGGTCAGAAATATTTGGTTCATTCATTTAAAGACACACAAGGGCTTAGAATTTGTGATCACTCTTACGTCCTGATGCGAAATACTTCCGGAACCTACACAATTAACTCAAAACCTAAACTTATAGAAGGACCGCCGATACAACTTAGATTAGAATTAATCCACTTTTTCGGCCCATTGTTTTAAGAAACTTGTAACATAATTTCACCCATGTACTTATAACCAGTTCAATTAATCCTACACCAGAGAGCGAGTCCTAATGAATTTATAAATTAAAAGAATTAGAGTCTATTGCAAACAATTAAGCCAACTATATCCAATTAAACAGAAGTATGTACAAGTGTATGAGTTCAAATGCAACTGATAAAAGTTAGATATGAAATAACTATTAATACGAACTTTTGAGTCTCTCTTAGAGATAATTGTCACGTTACTTTTTAATAAGTTATGGTGCCTCCTCTTAATTGCTTAATGAAATGAATAGTTTCATTATTCCGACAAGCAAGACAGAAGAGTACACAATTGATATATTAATTAACACTTATCAAAAATTTCCCATAGTTTCTGTGTTTATGCTCGCCGCTATTGAAAGACGCCGCATTTAGGCAACATTTAAATAGTTGTGATTGTCTGTGCGAAATTAAACGAAACACTGTTCTTGTGTTTGTGTTTTGTCCTCCTATTCCGGTATCACAACGAATGTGATCCTGATCATCTTCCGGTTCTCATACACCAGCATTCTCTCTCTCCATCCTCCCTCTGTTAGGTTTCTCGCGGACACGGCTTTGATTATCTCTTTTAACCATGTAGATTTTTCAAATCCTATTTAGTAAATCACCATAATTTTACAGACGTCAGATGTTACGTCGTTATAATGAAACAGAACCACGACATTTTCTTTCAGAAAGTGCTCGCTATATGTACAAACCTTAGCTATTGAACAATGTATAGGAATGTTTATTCTTATAATCGTACGTATCTTGATCGTTCCATGGTAGGTACCAATTGTATATTCCCTATTAACTATCTTATTCAAAATTATAAGGGAAATAGTTGTGTTAATTAATTTTATAGTTTTCTGGTAGATCCGAAAAATATTTATTTTTAAGAATATGAGTATGTATTGAAAACTAGTAATTGCAATTAAATAAAACCTGCCCCAGCACACCAACCAGCACAAAAAGTATCTTTCAACCGCGCTTTCAACCAATATCGATGCATGTGTTGAAAAAGATTCATACATGAATAGAGTTCGATATCCTGAGAAAAACCATGAGACCATGCTCTTGCATAGCAAATAAGTTATTACCTACGGTCATATAGAAGAAAATTGCAGAATTGCAGTATGTTACAGGATGGTTCATGTTAAACTTCAGAAAGAAAGGTGCTTATAGCTTGAAATAAGGGTTTGAACATGCCTAGTCAACGTGGTCATTTCCTGATCCTTTAATGTGCTTGCACCGTGCACGCTAGTGAAACCATGGATAGTCTAAAAAGCTTCGCAAACACAAAATACTGAGCTGATCCGTAAAATCAAAAAGGCTCTTATGACCTCTAATAAACAACTGCATGTAGGCATTTTTGTAAACGTTCTATGTAATACAATATTTTCTAACCATAAAGCACAAGTGTTGATGGTTTGATATGGGTTCTTGAGCTTTGATGGTGCGCGACGAGAGGATTCGATTCAAAAATTCATCCTAGGTTTCTTATTTGACTGTAGCTATAGACTATCATAAGGTTCAGCTCGTCGTCATATCGGAACAAGCTTGATACAAATAAAAGTTCGACTAAGCTTGATACTTCTGTGTAATATTGATAAAATGAAGGCATGACTCGGTAACCTGGAAGGGATCCGTATATGTATAGATTACGTGGGTGTATAAAATAGCTTCCGAAAAATCCAAGTATTTGCATAAAAGTACACATACATACAGGGTGACAATTTGAAAACTTACCACCCCTCATATCTTAGTAAATAAACGAGATATTTAAAAAAATCAAAATCCGTTTCGGTAATTCGGAGGGGGAATCACAATGACATAGTTGGCGACGCACCCCCTCACACCTCCTGCGCCCCAGCCACCCCAACTTTTAAATCTTAAATAGTGACCCCCCATGTGTGATACGTCGTTGGAAAGCTCTGAAAAAATGCTTTCCAACCATACCAAATAGCATTACATTTAGGTTAGTAATTATCGTGCAAATCAAAAAATAAACATGGAAAATCGTATTTAACTTGAACTTCCAAAGCCGACTTGATAGCAACTCATTTTTGATCGCCAGTTATAATCTATTCTCAAACTCTTGTCGAACCTTTTCAAATGTTGGTTTTGCAATATTTCGACATTCTTGAATTATTCTCTGTCTTAGTTCGTCTATGTTCGCCGGTTGCGTTTTAAATACGACAGATTTCAAATGTATCATATTAGTTTATTTTTTGATTTGCACGATAATTACTAACCTAAATGTAATGCTATTTGGTATGGTTGGAAAGAATTTTTTCAGAGCTTTCCAACAACGTATCACACATGGGGGGTCACTATTTAAGATTTAAAAGTTGGGGTGGCTGGGGCGCAGGGGGTTGGAGGGGGTGCGTCGCCAACTATGTCATTGTGATTCCCCCTCCAAATTACCGAAACGGATTTTGATTTTTTAAATATCTCGTTTATTTACTAAGATATGGGGGGTGGTAAGTTTTCAAATTGTCACCCTGTATATTATATATACAGTGCATTTCAGATAATAGGGTCACCTCAATATCTCTTTTATTTGGTGAGATGGTGCAATTTGAGAAATATAATTTTGTATGAGACATTACAATCTACAGTAGCGGCCAGAAATTTATCACAAAATAGTTTGCCGGCAATAGCTATTCATGGTGTTACCATAAAATAATCAGATGTTAATAAATAATTTGAAAAAAATGAAACATCCCTACAACAAAAGGTGGTGATTCGAATTGTTTCTAATAGCACTCTGAATAACATATTATTATTTTATTTCCAACCACAGTAAATGCTAGTGTTACAACGAATTGTATCTGATCGCATATTCAAACTTCTGGTACCACTTCCGGTTTAACCGGAAATCGATACTACTTTTGTTTTTCAAATGCAATGCCTATGTTTTTTTAAGATATTTGAAAAGAATCAATTTTCTGTACCACAACCTTGGGAATTTAATTAAATTTATTTTTTTTATTGTCTTTTCATTTTCTGAAATTGTCTTTACTGCGATTGGTATGTTAGCTGCAAGTTGCTTTACCTATCCGACTAAACGTGTAACTTGTTTTTTATATCTTTTTAAAATATTACTGAAAAAATTCATTAGTCTACTCCAAACGTTATTTTAATTCACTTCATTTTTTACTAAATTTGATTGCTCGTGCAAGTCTTATCTAATTTTCCATCTCTCAACCAGGCTTTAGTTTCTGAAATCTCTACCTTACATTTAAAGCGCATAATTTCAATATGTATAAATGATGGAATGTAATTTTGCCATCTACATAATTCATTTTCCATTGGTTTCTTAATAAAATTGTAATTATATAAAATGTTTTAAACAATTGGGCGGAAGACCTTTTGCTATTCCTTTGATGCAAGCTGTACTGTTTTAAGCGTATTTTCCTCAAAGTCAAAAATCGCTATTGGCTTCGTCCGATACACGTAATTTTTTATTTATGTAGATATTTAAATAAACCTTTATATCTAAACACTACGAATATAAGTGAAACTAACGACGTTTTTCAAATATTTTTTGCGCATGCGCGGTACCAACTTTTATATTTACAAAAGCATTTAAATGAAATTCGATACATAGGCACTGGGAATAAAAGCAAATCTAACGCAACTTTCAAAATTACAAGTAACTATTGCAAAGTGCAAACGAGCTCGGAACTATCTCTAAGCGCAAACGTCATTAGCAAATCGAAGAGTATTTCGCTTGCCTCCAAAAACACAGACTGGGAAAAGTTCCGCAAGCATATAGGAGAGCGTCTATCTCTCAAAATTACGATTAAGGAAGCAGACGACCTAGACGAAACAACCCAGTACTTGAAACACCTTTTACAAGAAGCCGCTTGGTACTCAACACTAACGCTACCGCAAATTGGTAGCGGCAAAAAGAAGAGCTAAAAGTAGATGGCAAAAATCAAGACACCCAACAGATAAGCTTGCATACAACAAACTAAACCAAAAACTTAATAGTATTATACTATACCGTATGGGCCTTACAGTCATAGAAAGAATAAACTGTACCAATATAGACAACGAGAGACAAAGTCACTTTCGGTTGACGAGTCCAAAATTTAATCACTTAGTCCCTTGATCATTGTCTACCTATTAATTACTCAAAACAGAACTGGAAAATTTGAAACCGTTCCGTACACAGACGGACGGACCGACGGACAGAAAGTCTAAAATCATAAACTCGCTTTTTGTCGCTGGTAAATTAATTAATGGTAAAATGGCCGAGCTATATCCAAATGCCTTCAGACTACTTACATTTAAAAGGATGGATCAATACCTACAACGGATAGCGAGACAAGGATGAGGTTTCTACTATAATGACCACCGAATTAATTTTGATAATAAACAGTTCATTTTCAAGTGTACCTTAAAAACAAGTTAATTTTTTCATAGGTGGAAGAACGTTAAGGCACGTGGGGTAGTCTCAAACGCGCAAATCTCAAACATATTGTAATGTTAGTAATAGGAGAGAATACGAACATTAAAATGGTGAATGGGAGATAACGATGATCATTTAAGCAACTGTTCCAATTATAAATCATCCTTGTAAGCTTTGTTTACGCTTGAATTTTCCTGCATGCTTAACGGCCAAAGTGCATTATTTCTCATAATTCCGTTTTCATCAACAGAAGTAAATGATTTACTCTCCACAACTGGTAAAAAATTGACGTGGCTTCCCATTCAGCGTAATAAATATACTTTTTATATTTATAGTTTCCATGGGAAAAATATTTATATTTCCACCTCATGGTCGATAGATAAAGAACGATTAAAATTTAAAAACAATTTAACCCTGCCGCTCAAAAGCTTGCGAAATACCTTTAAATAATTTTAGTGGAAATGCATGCACATACATAAAAATAAAAATACTTATGTTACAATGTGGTTGAATTATGGCCCGACTGTTATCTGGCCGCTAGCGGCGCTGATGTTCGTCGACAATTCGCAACCACACACATCCGCGGGCCACTCAATTTATCAATTTCAGTTTTCGCTCTTGCGACATTTCTGGTTGTTTTATGGTGCTTTTATGTTTTCAGAACTACAACACTAACTACAGTTAGGGCTATATATTCAGTAAATACAACAATAATTTTTCTTCTTCCTCAACGCTTCTTGTAAAAAAATGAAACGTAGAAAAATTTATAGCGGCATTAGACGCCCTGTTTTAACCACACGTATGCTTTTTGAATTTCTCGAGATTTAAAAGACATAAAAGCTGTACAGGTAACATTGGGGTGGCTTTTAGAAAGTTAGTCTCATAAATGTAACAATAGACACGCTTTCTAGTCATCCTAAAATACCTCGTTAAAATTGCGCCTAAACTTGCACAACACGACATCAAAACAGGAAAAATACAGATTTGTGAAAGTTGGCCGGTCACGGTAGTAAATAATTCAAAAACTGCACCTTGAAATGTGTACGTGCTTTAAATAACATCATCCACGCTTTTATGAAAAAAAATGTGTTTAAAGGAAATTATCAGTAATGAAGGTCTGAGGTCTCACGCATGCATTAAGTAATTACTTCACGTCGATCAATGGTCTGCATCTATTTAAAGGGTTTTCTATCCACCCATTAATGGATCACCTCTCCTTGTTTTTGTACAAAGCGCGCACTGTTGATTGTTGAATCTAATTTTAGGTTTGACCCGCAGTAGAAGTGATTTCAAGTAAAAACCATTAATAATGCCCTCATTATATTTTAAATAGGAAACCGCCTCTTATAAAATAGAGGAGCACTTACTCGTATCGTTTAGTGAGAAGATGTATTAAACAGCGATTTGGAATGAATTTGGGAAAATATATCAGTGGTATTATAATTGTACTCAATTCTCTTACATGTTACAACCAGTATACAGAGTGTCCACAAATGAACAGAGTTCGTTATAAATATGAACACGATTTCGAAAACATTTTAGACTATTCATACGGGATTTTTCAATTAAAATTATTCCCTTTTGTGAAAACTTCGTTAATAACAGAATGGACCTTTCCATAATGGAGGAGGCGCATGTAAACTTATAACAAAACAAAAATGGTTAGGCACCTCGTCCGTACTATATCACTTCCTTGGTTCTTGGTTTCACATCACAAAAACTTGTCAGTTAGTCGGCCTTCCAAGTCACATGAAATTATCGTCATGGAGGGCGTTTAAAACAAATAGAAAAACTGGTCATTTCTCATTTTAGATATTACAAACTACCCTTAGTTCTCATTGTAGAATCGATAGGTGAGAGCGTTGACTTGATCTTATTTGCATAATGGACCTGCTTCGCTTACATTAAAACAAGTTGTAAATCAGCATTATGCATGTTTAAAGCGCATTTTTGTTAGTACAGATTACAGATTAGTAGTGTATTAGCAAAGTTTAAAATTATCGATCTCACGAGTAATCTCAAAGTAGACTAGAGCCTCCAGATCTACACTATAGCAGAAAGCATTCAGTGAATATTTGAAGTTTCTAGCTATTGTAATTGCTGAGATCTCAGGCGGATAGCCAGAAAAACGTGGTCACTCGCAACCCACGAAAGCGCATTTTTCCCGCACAGGGAAATCGGGAAGGAAGTGACCAATTCAAATAAAATTTTGTCATTTTGGTCTCAGGGCTGTACTACACCGTATAAGAAAGAAACCACAACGAAAAAGCTTAAACTGGAGGACTAGTAGTGGTACAGACGGACAAAGTGCGGCCAATAGCGTTAATTTTCCTTTTAAAAAATGCGCTAAAAAGTGGAAACTATCATTTTAGTTTAATGGTAATTTCGTTTACTTAAAGTGCAATCTTGACGTTCTTTCAAGTTGCTTTTGTTACGTAGACAATCGCGGTGGTTTTATTCATTGAAGGGCTTAACTTGAGCGCACTTGATGAAAACCTAATGTCTGTTCGTCCGTCCGGATATAGCACCACAGCGATTATCTAAATACTAAATTATATGAATTAATCAAACATTTCAAAACAAGCTGTTTTAATACCCACCCCATCGATTTTTGAACATTTATAAAATCCTAAAACCATCTACAACAACATTTGCCCTAACCATTTTTTCAATTTCTATTTTCAAAATGGCCACCATTCGCAGGAACGCAAGCCCGGTACCGTTTTTTAATATCGGTAGAAACTCTCGTAAAGACGGCCTGCTTCTCTTTTATATCTTCTGCTGCGGCCCCGATGCTAGCCATCAGTTCTTCCCCTGTGTTCACCCGTGTCTAGTATACAGAGGTCTTCATCTGATTCCAGAAAAAGAAGTGGAGTTATGTCGGGACCCCAAGTTGGCCACGTAACATGTCATGACCTCTCTTACACTTCACTGGATATTCCATGTTTAACAATGTGGTTGCTTCTTATGTTGTGTGAGCCGGTGCTCCTTGTCCAAACGAAAGTCTCCGTCTAATGTTCAATGGCAAGTCCACAAGAAACTCAGCTAGCACAGTACCTAAGAAAATGATCTAAGAAAATAAAATAATTTTTCCCATTCAAGCGGTTTGGGAGAAGGTAAGTCCCAATTACATGCTCCTCTACGATTCCGGCCCACACAATTACAGCAAAACGTTGTTGATGTGCACGAATAAATTATGCGTGGGAATTCTCGTCAGCCACCAGGTGATTATTTTTAGAATTAAATACGCCGCGCCGTCGCTTGTGAAGAAAGCTTCGTCCGTAAAGAATCAAAACATCGAAAAAGTCAAGGACAAAAGTCGACAGCTCCCAAACCTTGTACTTTTTATCTGGAGTACCTACGGGTAAAGGCACTACTCCTTCAGAACTTGCCAAACAGTCACATAATTTACATTTAATCTGTTCGCTATTACCCTTGTGCTCGTGGATGAGTCATCTTCAACAATATCAAGTACAGCTTCTTCAAATGCAGGGGTTCGACGTAATCTGTTGGCGATCCCACCAATTGTTGCGTAAAAACGGCCAGTCTCTGGTAAACGTTTACAATTTTTTCTGAAAAACCGGCTAGTTGGTTGTTGACGATTTGGGTATCTTCTGCGGTAGATTCTTCGTGCTTCCTGTGAATTACGTCTTGCCTCTCCAAAAATTTTGATAATTAATTTTTACGAAAAGATTATGCAGAATACGCACACAAATGAAAAAGTATTTATAATTTGTAACATACAAACTAAAAAGCATACAAGTATCTTGTCAAATCATTATCTTCTTTCGTTTCATTGTTCAATGGCAGGTACTTCGATATAGGTACCTAAATGTTTTGTTAGTAAATAATTATTTGTCTGTAATTCAAGCAAATGTCGGGATAGATTGAAAAAATGTTAATGTTGTAGCAGATAGTTTAGGGATGTTTTACTTTCAAAAATCGGTTATTTGAAAAAATAAAAAATAATTGCAAATACAAACATTTTCGAGAGCTAAAATATAGTTTTGAAAATTGTTGTTTTTTTTCAATGCCTAGTCCTTAAAATAAGGGAGTACTGACAATTTTTCGGAACACAAGACCGCCAATAACTTCCAACCGAGGCACCAAATCAAAAATTGGAACTAAGAAAAGTTGTTTGTTTTAATGAGTTCTAACTGCAGACTGCAGGTATAAGGACGTGGTATTAACACCCTATATAATAAGCATAAAAATATTTTTAGAAAATCGCTTCAACATTTTCGATTTTGCATTGTGCCGTTTGGGTTCCGCCCTCGTCTATCGCGGTTATTAAGAATTGGATAATTGCCGAATCGTGAAGACATGCGTAGCTCAGCTTGGCTAATTTGTTAGCTGTTATTGTGGGTAGGTACGCTTGACTTTTTGGGTTAAATGGGAAGGGTATCCACTAATACACCGCCGAATAAGAGATACAAGTAAAAGAAGACAACTGCCGACACTGCCTCGCCTCTAATCGCGCAATCAACCAACCGCAATGTATTCTTTCGCGAAGGATCAACGAGGTCTTTGAAATTAGCGTTCAACGTACTACTCCAAGCTCTTTCTAGCATCAAGGAAGCGCCATAACGTAAGTTGAACGCTAACTTGCAATGTATATAAAAGGCCTCGTGGGTCGTTCGCGAAAAAATCCATTAATTCTGTTTACCTATGGTGTGTGCAACCTGGGGCACACGTTATACTAGCTTCACCGGGATAGGCGATACAACGTTCATCGGGTCTTCTATTATCTATATTCTATATAAATAAAAATGAATGTCTGTCTGTCTTCTGCCTATTTATATCGTTCATCCGATTGTGATGAAACATTTGGAAATAGTTGTAGGTACGTATGCCCCCGAAAGTTTTTGAGTTAGTAAAACACTTTTCGAAACTCCCACGGGAACGGGAAAAAACGGAAATTTAAATTTTTTGGTCGAAGGCTGTACGATAATTAATAATATGATCAACTGAAAAGCAAGATTATGAAGGAAAACAAAAGTCCAAATCAATAACCAACGACCTGAGATGTTTCTTTGAGGAACAGTACCATACAAGACAATAATACAATATTAATTGTTCTGTGTTTATCACGGTTAATTTTCCAGATCTGGCGAAATCTACGAAGATGAAACCTGAAAATAGTAATTGGGTCGATTGCTTGTCTGGTTTAGAACATAGAAATTTGCTCATCAAAGTTACCTCCACACTTAGACGGGTAGTCCACAATTTTATATGGCAATAAACTGATTTTTGATACTTACAATAGCCTCATTAACCAGACATACTTTTGTAGGTATGAGAATATCGTGACAAAGTCGTTCCTTTAAATCTTAGAAATGTGCATGTGGTAGAATCACTTTTTGAGGTATATCAAAAAACTACGTGCTCTTTTCGAACTAGACAATCAATTCTTCAATTAATTTTAACCAAATTAGAGGTTTCTAATATCATACCACATTTTGCTTAGCCTTCACTTTATTTTTTTTATGAATGACTTACTCTTGTAAATTTAATAGCGCTAATTAAATTAATGGCGTTTATGTAAATTAAAGTTCAATGTCATTTTGTTAATTATGGTACATACCTTCAAATTATAGTCTGCAAACGTACATAATAATTCAGATTTATTGTTAGCAAACTTTTGAACTCTATGAATTTCTGAATCAAGATAAAATACTAAACATAGACGTGCAATAAAAAGCTAATTTTAAGTATTCGTCTTGATAAAAGGATGCTGATAAGCTCAAATGAGGTTCCTACCTCGACAGTGACAACCTAAAGGTGCCAAAGCACTAACTAATTATTGAAGTGGTATTTTAAGCATGTAGATACTGGAAGGAATAGACACTCAAGTCCAAGATGATAGTTATAGAAAATGTTTTGCTCTGAATCAAGACACTTGAGCAAAAATACCAACGAGTGGCTTTAAGGATGGAATATTGCGAGAATTTTTTTCTTCGATTATTTACAAAGAGTTATAAATGAGAAAGTATATGGCAACCATAATTGCCACCCAATTAAATTCGTCCATGATTACGAAAAAAAGTATAATTATGTAGCACCACTCTAAAATATCTAGCCAACTCGCAGAGTAACTTAGGTATGTAGTTGTCAATCCTTAAGGTCCATTTAGAACAGTGGAAAAATCACAGTCTATAGTACACTGCCTAATGGTCTGTGTATGAAACGGTTTTAGTATTCATATCAGCCGAAGCGCATTCCTAAATTTTCCCTTGCTGGGAGATTGGTTATTACAGGCATATAGTTACCTAACGCGATTACATTTTTTCTACACGTGAAATTACTAACATTAAACAATTCCTAATTATTTTATCGCTTATAGTGGTAAAATGTGACCTAACAGATAAACGATTATTAATTTATTATAACTTATCACGATTCAATGTGAGGCTAGTCGGAGCACATAAATCTAAAATTGTCTTCCTGGCTGTAATTTATTGCAGCTCACGGTAAATTTAGGTAAATTTAAAGCGTCATACGATTAGGTATGATACTACGTGTGAATTTATACACACGATACGATAACCGTTTACACGAATTAAAAGCATCCCGCTACACACAGACTGGGATGAATTTTTAAGAAACACGGAAATTGTTGTCTGATGTTGGTATCTAAATTTAACACTGGCAACGCATGTTAACTATATTTAAGCGTTATAAATCTAAAGAATGTTTTTATAAGAGGGCTTAATTCTAATATTAATTTGTACTCATATTCTTACATTACTTAGATGTAGAACATCACTCACCTGCAACAAAAAAATAAAATTAGTACGTTAGTGACATGAGTATTATAGCTATTAATAAAAATAAATAAATAAAACATTTCCCATGTGTACTACGTTTTGCACTTATTATTACGATATTATGTTATTAGCTATGAAGCTATGTATTAATGCTGTGGGTGGTCTTTACATGAACACCGTAATTAGTAGTTAAACCAAGTCGGGTATGATCTGATGCAAATATCACGCAAAGGCGGCAAAATTTTTCGTTTTATACCAACTATTTTTATAATGTTCGAAAAATTTCGTAATGACCAAGAGCGCGTCCTAAATTAAATCATTTTCAAATTCTCGTCTACAATTATTATAGTACCTAAATGAAACATAACAACGACACCCAATTATGTATCCTTACTGAAAGCGAGAGACCGATGGCTAATAAGCGTTGTTTGATTTCCTTGTGTACGATCCAAATGTTGAAAGTTTGTAAAACCAACGCCTATTAGTACAGAGCAGACATAATTCGAATAATTGCGGTTTTAAGCCAAGTAGCTTATAAGTTCCTTTGAAAGTCTAATTTTTGAACATCAGGAAGCATGCTTTGACTTCATTTGGCAGATTTGGCTTGGTATACAAACTTTTCAGCATTACCAACAAAAATCACATCTTAGTCTTATCATGTTCGAGGATGTAACATATTAGCAATCGGAGCCCATCAAGCAGAGCATTCGGGTGAATGTAGGAGCAATTTGAGATAACCACCAAAGTTGGAAAATATGTGTCAAATCCATCACTAGTCTGGCAATCTGCCAAAGAAAATTTGGGAACTATTTTGTTATGTCGAGTGAAGTCAAAACGGGACGTGGTCACAAAAATAAGTTAAATTCACTTATTGGTCATCCACACAAACAGTCAAAGCCAAAGGTTACCGGTTGATGGCTGGAAGCCTTTGCTTTGATTTGACTGGACTTAGCTGTCAGAAATGTCTACGAGGAAAGTTCCATTCTCGGTTCCATTTAATGGATCTTTTTTTCAAAACTTGTAGTTTAGTACATATAGGATCCCGCAACTATGAATATAATTCGACATCGACAGTTGAACTGTTAGCACATTTCCACAAAAGCATATTTCGTATATTGTTAATTGTATGTTGCTAACCATCCAACTTAAACAAAAACGAGACAGCACCACATTGTAGTTTGTGTTATAAAAAAATAGCACATTTTATTTATCTGTTGCTAGTTCATACTACTCTACTGTTCAAGAAAGCATTTTGGGTCATAATTTCACAATTAATCTGATGCTAGTTTACATTTACGAGCAAAATATTCCTTAAAAACTGTTCACATATTATATTCCCAATTTGAGATATTAAAATTGGAATAAATTTGATTCACATACACCTCGTTACGAATTTCTTATGCCCACCGCCTCCCTTAAAACTTAAGATGTGTTTTTGTAAATCTGCTAAAGATACAAAACAAGTTTGGTGGTACAAATTAGAAACAAACAAATGACAAATTATGAAACGCGTTTGGTTATACATTCTTGTTTTATCAATGCCATGTTTAATGTAGTACTGTATTAAATTTCTGAGGTACCAGAAACTGTTAGTGGTACAAATTAGCACCAAATGAGATTATTGTGTTGTTACAAACGAACAGAACCAGACTATATAGTTTCTTACAAAGTTTATTCAAACTTTTTATGTTTTTAAATGAGTTTTATAATTATGCTTATTATCTTGAATGAAAAATAACTCTTACACACAAAAATACTTGTGCCTTGAGTAAACATTTATTGACGTAGATACTTTAATGTTTATTTTAAATATTTCGCAACGGTATTAAGTATTGGTATAATTGGTTAATCGGAAAATTGTGTATGTGCTGTGTCTTGATGTACAGGTTTTCTATGTTTTTTCAGTTACTATCTATTTTGATCCCGCAGGAAACGTTTTTAGTTGCAAATACACATTTTTTTACCTTGAAAGGGGCTCTATCACAATAGAGAAAAGATGCACAATTAAAGTGTTATTATCATGCTTTACCGAAAACCAGAGAATTTCCATTTCTTCCGAAGATATGCCAGAAAAACCAAAATTTTCCGATTTCGTTTTTTTTGCTTAAGTTATTTGAACAAATACAAAAAAATGTTCCAAAACCCACTCGTGGGTATTGCCGCGTAACACAAAGTATTGAAACGACGCATCGTCACCAAAAGCACACAAAATGTCGAATCTGCATATTGAAGCACGTCCACGTCCAGAGAAAGAAAGGAGTTAAATAAGTAAAATAAGGTTTCAAAGAAATATTACCATACATAAGAAAGTTGGGTATGAGCAGCCTGTGCAGTCACTGCGTATGCCCACATAATTTTTACTATGTGCGAAATGTTTGCCTTTACTAGTAGCATTTGTGGTTAAAATCTCAAAGAAATATCTCCATAAATAAGAAAGTTAGCATTGCGCAGTCACTGCGATTGCCCACATAATTTTTACTATGTGCGAAATGTTTACCTTTACTAGAAGCGCCTGTGGTTAAAATTTCAAAGAAATATCTCCATAAATAAGAATTTTGGCATTGCGCAGTATGCCCACACATCACTGCGCATGCCCACACATTATTTTTACTATGTGCGAAATGTTTGCCTTTACTAGAAGCGTCTGTGGTTAAAATTTCAAAGCAATATCTCCATAAATAAGAAAGTTGGCATTGCGCAGTCACTGCGCATGCCCACATAATTTTTACTATGCGCGAAATATTTATCTTTACTAGAAGCGTCTGTGGTTAAAATTTCAAAGAAATATCCCATAAATATGAAAGTTGGCATTGCGCAGTCTGCGCAAAATATGGAGTTAAATGAAACTGATCGAATTGGGCAAATATAGACCATAACAGCTATCAATTAGCGAAAACCCGAAGTCTCTAGGTGGCCCAGGGGCCGAGATCTCGATGGAACGGACGGACGGACGGACGGACGGAAACACGAGCACATAAGCTTTACCTCAACTTCGTTGTGTTACGCTAATTACCTCAACTTCGTTGTGTTACGCTAAAAAATTAAAAACAGACACCGTGGAGAAATTTCAATACAACGTTTCGTTTTATTATCTGGCCCGTAAAAAAATGCATGCAGTATTGAGTAGCATTTTTTATAACGAAAACAACGATGTACGTGGAACACAAATCGGCGTTGGTTTCAACAAGAAGATGCACCCGCGCACAACGCCCGAATCGTGCGAGTTTAGGTACATATCGAACAAATTTCCTGGAAAATAGAAAATTTCTCCAATAGGTTTTCTCGCACGGTTACTGTAGTTACCATTTCGTATTAATAAAATTAGAATTTTCATGGTGATTTTTCTAATAAAATGTTTACGTTTCTTTAAAAAAAATTGATTGGCGGTCCAGAGATGAAGACTATGTTTAAAAGGTGGACGACCGCCGATTTCGATTATCTAAAAAAATGCAAAGTAGTAATTGGTTTTGTCCATTATCAAATACACTATAATTCAATAGGTATATATAATTCAATTACTATTCATTATCAAGTATTGGAATGTTCAAGTAATTGCATGGTACTTATTGAAAGAATTACTTGTCTCCAGTATTGCGCTCAATACTATCTGAACATTTAACACTGCACAACCAACGAGTTACTATTTGTGGAAGATTTGGTCAAAAATTTTCTGATATGAGGCAAGGAGTCACTATGAAAACTGTGACCGGCTGACTAGGGTCTAGGAGACGTGGAATATCTAACGACTTCGATGTTACGTAACCTTAAACTTCTTAGAAATGAGTATATATGCATCTCTAACAAAAGAAAAACTATGTAACGGTTTTCAAATCACTTATTTTTCCACAGTGTGTTGTAGGTATACCATAGATTAATAAAAAGGGTTGTTGGAAGTGAACGTGTGAACTGAGTATACCAAAGATGGTAACAATTAGAAGTGTTTATGGTTTCGTAGGTATATGGGTACAAAGTTATGAGTTTCATTCAAACTGCGAAAAGACAACGGTGTCGCATCAAGTGACGATTGTACCATATTCAACCGTGATCGGTAGGTTAAGGAAAAGTCGTAGATACTGTTGATACGGTACTTACTTAATAGTGTTCAATCGTTTTGTTAATTCCAATCTAAAATTCGCGCACATGTTTTGATATGTAATGGCGCTTATAGCCTAGTTTTCATAAATCCGAATTTCGCGTGTTTGGTACGAAATGCGGATATTCGCCAAAAGTTGACATATTTTCAACTACAAAGCGAACTTTCGCGTGAAATAAATGATGATAAAAATTCCTATGAAAACTAGGCTTATTATTCAGAAGGGTGACGTTTGGGACACGAGCGAACTTGCGCGCGAGTGGAACAAGTGATACGATAGAATAAGAGTTATTTATGTTTTACATCATACGACGGTACCTATATGGTTCACATTTCCAATGTCTCCGATGGTTGCATGGATTGCGAAATCTGTGAATTTTTTAAGCGGTAGGGGAGTCCTTTGTTGTCTGTGAACCCAGCAACTGGCAAACGCTTGGACCGATTCAGTTTAAGCTTTGTAGAGTTGACCTATATGCTACATGTAACAAGCCTATTGAAACCCATTTTCAATAGGCTTGTTAAATGTGGCATATAGGTCAACTGTGCAAAGTTTGATTCAAATCCTATGACCCGTAGGGGCCCCTTTTCTAGATCTGCTTTACACGCGGTTTATTTTAATTTAGATGAACTGTCTGAAAGACTCATACCACAGGCGTGACTCAGAAAACCCTTTTAATCTATTCTTGTACCATTCCTGTGCCAAACCCTACTCCATCGACTGAAAAAATTTAGAAGAGTTTTTTAGTCTTCGGCCAGAATTTTCAAAATTGAACGTTTTCAATGACCTCTATCTCTTCTCATTCTGTTAAGGTCAACGTAGGACAAATTACAAAATCTAAATCTAGAGAAAAGAATGTTAAGCAAGAGACAGACAGCTCCACACATGTCGAGTAACTCTGACTATAAAAGATAATTATAATCATTGATTGTCCAAAATATCAAAAAGAACTTGAACAGAACCTTTTTTTTAATTAGGTGTAAGGTACATTCTCATTTCGCCAAACAAATAGCCCTTAAATTTGGCCCAGACAGTAGGTAGACGTTTTACGCACTGGGGCCGATACCGGTGACTAAGTACACCACACAGGACAGCCGTGGAAAGTTCACACTTGAAGAAAACATTGGTCATGCATCATCCATTTTCTACACTCTCCTTTGGTAAGGCATTCGCGGTTTCGTTGTGTTGAATGCCTATAATAGCCTTTACCCAATACTTATCAAGGAATTTATGTCAGTAAAGAAACGAAATGGATACATTGAATTTCTTGAAATACATTAATATGTACAAGGAAATTGCCTTATGCAAGACTACCGCCCTTTAGTAGATGTACAGGGTGAAAATTTGGTCTGGGACACTGAATATATCTTCAAAAGAACAGTTTTTTAAAGAACCTTTTTATGGTATCAAAAACTACAAAATGATTTTTGATACAATAAATTCCTTTCACATAAAAGAGCGTTATTTTCAACGCAAATTAGTGAAATTATTAAATTAATTAATAATTTCACTAATTTGCGTTGAAAAAAACGACAAAATATTCGCCCTGTTATACGCAATTACGTAGGTATATAATTTCTTCCAGGATTCTGGGTTTTTTGAGTAGGAAATACGAAAGCACTGAGTTCTACTGGTGGATATGAAGAGAATGTAACCTCCAGCCAGATGTACCTGTCGAATACACAAATTCAGGTGTCAAAAAGAACAATGTGCAAGAGTCCATGTTTCCTGGCGGACTAGCACGAATCATGAGAATTTCATTACGCCCGGAAGCTAATTCTTTATTCAACGTACACTAAAAGTATAGACACGATACTTGTTAAGTTTTATAATTGTAGTCTGCGGGAAATTTACGGAACTTGAGAAAAGTAAAAGAATACGTTTTTCGCACTTTATAGAAACACAAACCATGGAACACGAGCAGAATTGGGGTAAAAGACCGCCGCGCCGACGTTTATAAATATTAATGCACTCTCACTATGAGATTTAAAGCGAGTTAATGACTTTTTCATGAGACTGCAATTGCAACATATACATACTACAAGGATCTGTCAAATATTTGAAAGCAGTAGTTGTCTCTCTTTGTAGTTTTACATCAGATAGCGGCCGTGTAGGTATCCAATTTTTGTTTAATTATTATGGGGAAATGCGAATAGATTTAATGATTACATAGACGCGACATCCCTCCCCTGTTTTATAAGACAGTGTTGCAATATTAAACATTTGGGCCAGCAAAATATTAATTAAATCTGTCGGGAGGAGTACCTAAACATGGTATACGCTTACTACATAAGCTTTTTACGTAAAAATCACCACCTTCCCTGCGGTGCGCTCACCTTGAATTTTGCCAAAGACTATTAATATGCGTCTAGGTCTAGGCGAGTGTTCAAGGTTTTTTTAGGTGAATATTTGCTATTTGTCTAATAATAATTTATTTATTGTATACGACTAGACGTTACCTACTGGGTGCCATTAATTTGAGGTACAAGGTTGTATAGATACAAAATTGCATTTCGATTATTATTTTTGGGGCTTTCAATAAATAAAAGGTAGTTCGTCAACTTGCGACTACTGCGTCATAATAAATAATAAAAAAGATGTTACAATTAAGATAATAGGATTATATCAACATGCATACCTAATTTGATGATGACGTAGTTTGCATGTTAAGTTACAGTTAACTATAGAATCAGGTGGGTCTCACAGTGAACTTTACCAGGGTAAGGCACATCTGTGATAAGGGGTAGGGGGAAATGTATTAACAGTAGGGATCTTGTAATACACGTGAACGAAGGTAGTTTTACGACACGCACGAATTATGTTTCCTTTCTGTTCAAATTACGGCATGGTTACTTACGACTGATATCTATAAATAGTCCATAAATCAATCTATTTCCCGTTAAACGATTTTATTATTAAACGCATTTTTGTTAGCGGTGTCCTTTCCGACGTAATAATAGTGATTTTCAAGGTACTTTGAATTGGTTAATCGTAGGTAACCCGTAAAGCCATGGCTGACTTGATATTGCTTCAGATATTTCTCCTCATGCAACTAACTTTTATTTACTCACATTTAATTCTAAAGTAGAAAATCAATTCAAATTAAGGAGTGAAAAAGTAATGAAATGTTAGTACCATTTTTCCTTGTAACATGTAAAAGCAGCACAAGTTGGAATGACAGATGCTGTATAAACGATTTCAGTGGCACATAACGAGTAGATAGATAAATTGATGGTAATAAAATTTAATTGCCAGCAGTTTAGACAATGTTAACCGACAAAGTGTTGAGAAAATGTATGGTGTTTACAAACGTAGTAAAGCTTTAATATTTGTAAGTATTATTCAACCGGGCATATTCATCTAAATGCGGTTTCAATCGATAAGCGAAATTGGTTGTTTGCCATTAGTGGCCCGCCTTTTTTAAAAGCACCCGCTTTCCTCATAGCTTGTGGTTATCTGAAAAGCACAAAATTTCTCAAGTATAGGTAGTTCTAAGTTGTAGTGCAGCTGAGTATTTCCATTACCATAAGAGCGAAAACGCGAATGTTTTTTTGTAATTCCTATTTAGTGTAGCTATTTCACGTTAACATTCCTCCATAAATATCGTAGTAAATTCCAAAATGTCGTGAAAAGTAGAAAATAAGAATTATTGTAAATAATATCAACGATAACATTATTTCAGTAATATGTGGTCTGATATTAATCAGCACTTAAGCTTCTGGAAGTCATTTATAATGTCGTGAGAACGGCAGCTCATTATACACTCCAAAACGTTATCCGCTCACAACTAAATATGGTGTTTTTGATGTTTATTATTTTTTTAGTGTTTCATAAAATTTTGTACCCATAAGCATACGAATTGGATTAGTAAGTTATGATTTGGATTCAAACGTGGCTCATTAAAATGTTTAACGGTATTAATCAATTGATCATAAATATACATAAGCTGAAATCTTGAATCCTTATCGCAGATCGAGAGCGTAATTTATCATCATTAAAATTACTACAGTTTAGTATACCAAAACACTATCCGTGGGCTAAATTTTCTAAATTGTAATTGAAATAATTTTTAAATCCTTTAAAAAATGTGAATACACCGCATTGTGGTCGTGCTGCTACTGGAACTGCTTCTTACATAAACTGTTCATTATTTTATAGGGAGGTAAGTCAGAAAATTGCCATTTCCTATCATATTTAGTTCTATTTTGAATGCCTAGAGACATTACAAGTGTAATTCAAGATTTCACTGCTTACGTCATCTCAGTATGGAAATGCTAACATTTCGGGTGTTTTTTCGCCTCAGGAATCAGACAATCATGTTTTTCATACAAAGTATACAGTGTGGTCCAATTTCGATGAGATTATATGGGTAATTTGCTTATTAGCGGAGATAAACCAAAACGGTTTAGGTACTCGTGACCTCTTTTTTCATGCTTATTCCATTACCTCTGCCAGAAATAAGCTGGCGTCTTGTATTTTTTCTACTAGACATAAAAACTGAAAAATGGCCGATTCTTTCAATTTGCTGCAACCCCTATATTTTTGAAGCTAGAACAAAATGGCTTTAGCATTATTCAGACACTTTTTAACGAAGAAATCAATGCCGTCAGTCGAATTGCTGCAAAAGTTGTTCTACTTATTAGTCGCAGTATTGATTGCAATTTTGAATGAATGCACAAAAGGGTAAAATATTAAAATACCTTTGACATTTCCTGCGTAACGCCACACTAACGATGTGTTTAAGACTTGTTTGAAAGATGCTTGCTATTCATCCACGTCAACAACCTTCATATTATTTATAATAGGATTTTGCATTTGGATATTGCAAGTACTCTTTCTACTTTTGCAACAAGCCACTGAATGGACTTCTTCAACCGACACCCCATTTTTTGTTCAGCAGCCACCGCGTTTGTTTGCGTCAGTGATTAATAAGAGGCTAAATCTTCGTGAGTAGGTTGGGTTCGACGAGACGGTCAGTTTTTTCTCTGTAAAATTCTCGATAGAGGTAGCTATTAGCTAATGATTTGCGCAGGAGTTAAAAATCACTATCACTAAATTTGTAGGACTATATCACCATTTTATTATACAAACATTCACTAAGCCTCATAGGCATACAAAAAAGGCCACCCAACCAGCTGATTTTCTCTATGCAGCTCAGTAAATGTTTGTATAATAAAATGGTCATATAGTCCTGCAAATTTTGTGGTACGTTTTCTTCGCTTGGATGTTTTTAACATTTGCGCAGATCATTAGCTACCTCCGTCGAGAGTTTTCAGTGAAAAAACTGGCCGTCTCATCGAACTCAGCCCACTAACGAAGATTCATTCTGTTATTAATCACTGAAAAAACAAAGGCGGTGGCTGCTGGACTATTTGTTTGCAAAGATGGTGATTATTATAAGCAAACATCAAGTGATATTTCCATGGCAACCATGCAATTATGAATAATCAGCCTACTTAATTAGAAATGTATTTGAGTATAACGTCAATATGAGTTCATTTTACTTCCCTTATTTTCAAATTATATTGCAGGTATCGAGGCAGGTATAATAAAAAAAATATATAATAAGAAACGCGTGTATATTTGGTCTTTAAAACACTTGCGCGTGCTTTAAAGACTTGATTATACACTTGTTTCGTAATACCTATACTATTCTCTCTCAACAGCAAATATACATGTAGAAATGTTCGAAGGAATCAATGTTTCCAATAAGAAACAAGAGTGCGTTTGATGTTTGCATCTTTAACCGTTTTGAACAACAAAATTGGTATTAGGTATTCGTATGTACGTCTTAATTATACGCAGTATGCCAACATACAGCAATTTCGAGTTCTAATCTAATTTGCAAACCAATTCTTAACAAATTTAATGCTTGCTATTAGTTTTACAGAACTCGCCAAAAACAAAACTCGATCCATACTTTTGAAATTTGCAGGACTTTCAAGGCACACTTGTAAATGTAGTGGGTTGGGCTGGTAGAGCAGTCTTGGCTGAAACGCCGCCCACTCAAAAATAAAGGCAAAAATAAAATAAATAAAAATAAATTTTAAAATCCGCATTCGTTCCCGAAATATCGCACTGTCCCATTCTTCGCAGAACAACCTGTATACCTACTAAATTTCGTAGTTTTGAAAAAAACTTTATTTTTTAAATGAAAACTCCTTTTTTTGCTATTACACTGAGCAATAACTGTAGTTTGTAATTACATCTCTATATCTACAATGCACAATTATTTAGAAAGGGGGCAACACCAACATTTCTACAGTTAATGTAGCATTTTTAATTAATAGTTGGCGTTGATTTAACACAACCATCAAGGAATAAATGCTATTCTGTGATAAACAAAAAAGTATCACGTATAGCCATGGTAGAAAATCTAACAAGCCATAATTTATTTGTATCTTGGCTTTTGACCCACAATTATGTCTTGAAAGTTTTCTTAAATAAAAGTCAACTAATAAGTAAAAATGTGATCACCGCTCCATAAATTTCGTTTCGCTCCACTTTCTACTACAAAACTGTTCATTTTAGATATAAGGATGTGATTAGAAACCACCCTAAATTTTATATGTGGGATTCACTAGAGAACAGCAAAAAGGAGGCATTTGAGGAACTGCGAAATTTGACATGAATTCATGAACACCCTGTGTATATTTTTGAACAGTTGTTACATACAACCTCGCATATAACGTAGGGCCTATAGACCTTATTGAAGCAGATCATCAAAATAATGGCCTGCCTGGTTTGCTTTATTAAAGGCAATTTATTACATGAAGGACATATTTTCCAAAAATTACAAAAAAACTCAATTCGAAAATTAGTCAACATCTTACTTAAATGTAAAGTCAACAGATAAAAATTGGGCATACGATTTAAAGTAACAACGTTGAATCAATTTCTGGTATGAATTGAAAATATTTTGTTGAAATGGACTAAAATTTTCAGAAAATGAGACGCATTAGATCGCCATTGAACACCTTATATTTCAAACATCAACGTCATGTGTAATTTGTATAAGTAATTAGTAGGGTTGCTACTCAATAGCCGAGATTTGTACATTTTACTTTCTGGCTAGCTTTCTATCATACCCCCAGTATAAATTGTATGGAACTGAATTAGATGCGCTAAAGCTGGTTAAAGTATAAGTCTTGCCATTGGTTTTATAAAATTACGGACGTATTTTAGTTTATTTTCATTTTAAATTATTAAATCTGTAATTATTATTTCATTAATTATAAATATTTAATTTATACTCGACTCGATTTATGCTTATTAATTATGAATAATAGTACTTACCTATCTGAAATGTAACTATTTTAATGTCCGACTCCAGAATGTCACATACGTACGCACTCATATTTAAAGTATAATGTACAGCAACGATCGTCTTTATTACAATCCTGTATCCCTGAATTACGCAATACAAAATATATAATATGTTCGTAGATTATATTATTGGACCTAAATGCAGGTACTCATTTTTTCCTCTATATACCTAGGTACGTAAGATATTATATTAAACTTTACTTTTTGCAGCATGCTTCCTACAGTTTTGGTTAACTTAAATACGTAAAATCAATGCTAGTATCAAGGTTTGCTTGTTGTTGAGATACACCAAATCTGACAATTCTGAATTTAATTTAGAGATCAAAAATAACAAGCTTAGGTTATATACCGTTTCCATAGAAACAGCATTATTGTATGTTCTGAACGTCATTTTATATCGTGCTTCGCGTCCCATTTGAAACAAGAATGACAGATATCATTAGAATGCCGCCCCACTCTGACTGTTAAAGTGATCACTTGATCTACCGTCACTTAAAAGGTACTTAGGCTACTCATTCAAACCTATTAAAATGTAATTCAGGTACCATTTGCTATAAAATAAACTGTAGGAAACTCAATAATTGAGCATCTATATATACCGGAATGTCTTTTTTATTGAAATGCCCTCAAAAATACAAAATGTGTGTGGTTAAACAACTGCTTTCCCGCTTGTCTGTCTATCACTGTATCTGAATTTTACGAGGAATTTTACCATAAACGAAGCATTTTTGCAGCTAGTTTTTTCTCTATTTTTTACATTACCCTGTCTATTTAATTTTATAATATTAGCAGCCACTTAATTTAAGACATTTAAAATTGCAACTCTAAGGTAGGTATACCGTGTGGCACAGGGAGAATGCACCATAGGGAAACAGAATTAATGTATTTTTTCGCGAAGGATCCACGAGGACTTTGATATGTATTTGAACTTAGTGTTCAAGGCGAGGTTCAAGGTATACGTTATTGCGCTTTCCTGATGTTAGAAAGAGATTGGAGGAGTACGTTGAACGCTACTTTCGAATGC
Source organism: Photinus pyralis (assembly GCF_008802855.1). Classification (NCBI taxonomy): domain Eukaryota; kingdom Metazoa; phylum Arthropoda; class Insecta; order Coleoptera; family Lampyridae; genus Photinus; species Photinus pyralis. The sequence continues at coordinate 17,045,250 of NW_022170510.1, read as the reverse complement.
CTCGTGGATCCTTCGCGAAAAAACACATTGCCGTCTCTCTATGGTGCGTTCTACCTGGTACATACTATATGTGCAATTGTGCAGTAGGAATTTTAATGTGATCTTGATGTTAAATAAAATACATATTCCTTCTTAATGGCACTAAGAAGTGTTTCTAGCGAATCTTGATTTGACTAGTTAGGTTTCGAAAATAAGTTGGTTAATCTCAAATAATTTTAGTAATTTATAATGAGTAAGACACTTCGAGGTTCAAAATTTCATAAATTTTTACAGAAATCGGCTTTTTAATAACTGGAAGAAAATGAAAGTGGGATTTGATCTGTACAAGATCATTTTGCTAGTACCACTTGTTCTACCTACAGTTATAAGTATACAATACCCGTCTAATTCGCATTCCCGTGGATCTGAACTGTTTGTTAGTTTCTAAGCAAGTAAACCACTCAATTTAACTGAACGTCATTTTATATCGTGCTTCGCGTCTCATTTGAAATAAGAATGACAGATGCCATTATAATGCCGCCCCACCCTTCCGGTTAAAGTGACCACTTGATCTACCCTCACTTAAAAGGTAGGTACTTAGTCTAATTATTCAAACCTATTAAAATGTAATTTACCATTTGCTATAAAATAAACTGTAGGAAACTCAATTGAGCATTTATATCTTTTTTATGGAAATGCCGTCAAAAATACAAAATCTGTGTGGTTTAACAACGGCTTTCCCGCTTGTCTGTCTATCACTGTATCTGAATTTTACCACAAACCTAGAATTTTTGCAGCTAGTTTTTTCTCTATTTTTTACCTATAACCTGCTTTTCCTATTAGCAGCGATTTAATTTAATAAATTTAAAATTGCAACTCTAAGGTAGGTATACCGTGTGTCCCAGGGAGAATGCACCATCCATAGGGAAACAGAATTAATGTATTTTTTCGCGAAGGATCCACGAGGCCTTTGATTTGTATTTGCACTTAGCGTTCAAGGTATAGGTACGTTATTTTAATGCGCTTTCCTGATGTTAGAAAGAGATTGGAGGAGTACGTTGAACGCTAATTTCGAAGACCTCGTGGATCCTTCGCGAAAAAACACATTGCCGTCTCTCTATAGTGCGTTCTCCTGGTACATACTGTATGTGCATTGGTGCGGTAGGAATTTCAATGTGATCTTGATGTTAATGTTCCTTCTTAATTGCACTATGAAGTGTTTCTAGCGAATCTTGATATGACGAGCTAGGTTTAGAAAATAGGTTGAGTAATCTCAAATAATTTTAGCAGTAATTATAATGAGTAAGACACTTTGAGGTTCAAAATTTCTTAAATTTTTAAAGATATCGGGTTTTTAATAACTGGAAGAAAATGAAAGATGCGATTTGATCTGTGCAAGATCATTATTCATTTTACTAGTACCTACCACTTGTTCTACCTAAAGTTATAAGTAGGTATACACTACCGATTCCATCAGTGGATCTTGAACTGTTTCCTAGTTTCTAAGCAAGTAAATCACTCAATTTGAATACATGCTCTTTTTTGGGGTTATTTTTAATTGCCGTTCATATGAATAAATTCATTCATTCGCGGTGACATTGTATATAAATTAATACGTACCTATAGCTTAACCGGAAATGAATTTTTGGGTTGAGATTCTATCTATTAGGTTTTGTTGAGTTATTTGAAATGTGAAACTGGTTTGTTATAACATCGGAAATTCTGTAAACGTACGGAATGCGTTGTAACACCCTTTATACATCGATCGTAGATTTTTATAGCTGTTTAAACGTTGCCATCGCAGTAAATCATCTTGCAAATGTAGTAATTGCATATTTAAAACGTTGTAGTGTAGGTTCCCACACAGCAATCAAGGTGTACAACGCTTCATAATCTGGTATTGACTAAGTAATAGCTGACCAAAACAAATCCAGTTACTAATTATAGCGGCAACGATTGAGAAGATGGAGTGGATTAATCATAGGCAGGTGAAGACGCGAAAGAAAAATTAATATCACGCTGATTTGTACGTTTGATGTTAAACCCGATGTAACAATGAGCTCATTAATACCCCAAAACCGTAACGGATGAAACTAAATCCATAAAGTAAAAGATCGGATAAGTATTCAAATCCCCGTTAACATTGCATGATTTACGACGCCTAAGGGAATCGAACCTGATTAGACAGACATAAGGCAACTTCTTGTATAATGAGACATGTATGGCCGATATCAAGTGCGGGTAAGAAGGGTCTAGCCTGTACTGACAGTGTAAGCTAATTGCCCTTTGATTTATATCCGACCTTTTCGAGGAGAGTATTCAAATTCAGACAATTATGATTGAACTTGAATCCGTTGCTGTTGCAACTATTGCAATGATATATTGTCAAAAGTTGATTAATGTCACTTTTATTATGTGGATCGCCTACGTGGTCGAACTTGCAGGTTTCTCTTTGAAAAATGTTGATTTTAGAAACGTCAATAAACTCCGTTTCCTTGGGACGTTTCCAAACAGTTATGAATCTGTCTTCAAAAGTTAAGCATTTATGTCTACAGGTTGCATAAGTTATTACCTCCTACAAAAAAAGTGTTTCTAAAATTAGTTTAAAGTAGCTTGGATCTATGCAATTCGTACAACTTTTTTTAATAGTTAATAATAAAATTATCTAATGAAAAATGATGTTCCAATTATAATTATGGTGGTCCTATGGCGGCACTAATGTTTTCATTGCTGTTAGTATTAAATGGAACAAATTGATTATACGTGCCCTCACTCATCAGATGAATAAATATATAACAGGTATCGGATCATTAGCGTGCTTTGCATTGTTGTGTATTTTACGGTGCGTCGTACATCTCTGGGGGTAGGTTCGTAAAAATCGCCGCACGAATTAATTATTCATGCGCTCAAGACCTCTGCAAGGGAGTAATTGCTTTAACGGGTCGACATTAATTATGACATCGGCGAGTTTTCCGATAGCCAATAAATACTGAATGGTCGGATCTGCAATCGCAACTTGATCAGCATGTCAAAAAGCTCAGAACTGGTTTTAGTATTACATAAGCTTCCCCAACTAGTGTATACGGTGGTAGGATAATCGTTACATTAACCGTGTCCGTTTAGTCCCATTTTAAATCGCTTTAACTTCCCATTACACTAGGGTTTAACATGTCAATTAACAAGATTGAAATTCCTTAATCAAGTTTCAAGGTGCTTCTCTGTAGACCACACAGGAAGTTCTATCCAGAGTTATTTTATTGAGAATGTGGACTTTACCTTACGAGTTTTGTGTTGTCCCGATATCATATCAGTGACACTTGCGACAGGGTAATGAATATTAATTAACCACATCACTTTTATTACTCAATTAATTGTTGCACTTTCTACACTGAATCCGAATTGTGATACCAGCACATCGTGTTTCTGTTAGGTTAAAAAGTTATTGTTCGTGATGCGCTCGCTATTAATAGGATATGAAATTATTAATACGTGGATACGTGAAACGCGTTGTTCATATGAGCGATGGTTCTTAGAATACGCGAACCTCGTGTTATTGTGAAGGTTCAACTGATATGTCAAAAATACAAGAGTGCGGTACGGGGCATATTTGCTCCCTCGACAGTTGGTTTGCACTGTGAACTGGCAGCGGATTGGTGGACGGTCTTGTAATAGTACTGGCAAGCTGTCAGCGTTTCAAACATCACTATATTCCGAGCGCACGCACACCTACCAACCGTCTCTTTTATTCCGCCACTGACGTCCGTCACTCTTTCTCTTTTCAACCAGCCGTCTGTTCTACAAACCTCAACCTCCTACCCCTATTTCAGCACCCAGATCATAATTCTTATAGCACTTACACGCTAAAATCATATGTGTCTCTTTGCATTTCAACAGTCGTATATGTTTAGGAACTAATGCGGACCGCACGCATGGTTAAGTAATTTTGCGTGTCCGAGTTGCTGATTACAACAAATTAATCATCCAGGTACCATTTATTCTTACGTTGTCGCTTTGCTCCCTTCATTTTAATACCGCGATGTATCTCGATTTTTAAAAAATCCTTAACAAAAATTAAGCCATTATGAAATATATTAATTAGCCCGTATAATAATGTTGTCTTCCCAAAACAAAAAAAAAAATTTAAAAACTGCCATCGTAAATCACAAATGGCCGGCAGGATTTAGAAAACTCAATTAATAATAGACTAGTACAACTGGCGGAGCTAAAAGGGCGGACGAGTCTAACAATAGTAGATGCGTTACGCATAAGCTGAAGGGTGCTTCGTCACTGTTCAAATCCCTGGAGCGTATCACGACTCAAAATGTCCTAAAACTTTGCCAAGTTTTATACTAAAAAGTGAAATAAATCTTATCTTGACGTTCGCTTTGCATACAGCAATGCAAGTGATAAACGCGGGAATATGCACTTATCCCATGTGTTAAAAATTACATGCATAATTAATTACCAGATGACTTAAATGACCGCGCGTATATGCCGTTTTATTTATCACTAATTGTCACAATATGATCACGTGACATATGGAACTTATTTACGTTAATTAATAACCACAATTAATTGCCCAATTCAGTTTGCATTTAAACTTGATAGTAGCTAACGAGGAAAGAAAATTGTATAATTTTCCGCAGGTAATTTTTCCACAATTGAAATTCGTAAAAAATAACGATGTAAAGTCATTCAACCTTTATTTCGTGTTTTTAACCCAGTCCAAGGACCATAAAAAGTAGTTCAACCGTGCATGCCACCTACCTATACAAGAATTGCTGTTGGCAATTGATTAAAAAAAAATTGTTACGCCCTTTGTGGGTCTCAAGGGAAGGTGCATTACAATCTTGACGACTCGCAACGAAACTTCGAGACAGTACCCACGCAAATGAATTTGCGAACAATTGCAATCGAAACGTTTTGATATTTATCATTTCTTCAAGGTAGAGAATACAATTTTGTCCACGGAATTTCATTTTCAAAATTTCACAAACTAACAGTCAGTCATCGTTATATGTTTCCATGGTTCATGATAATGACGATATGATCAAAATTCCGTATGAATTTCATCTTCATTTGTCGATTTTCATCAAAATGAGTATTTAGGCAAAATTTGATTAAAATACCACCAGTTTGTCGAGTACTATGGCCACAATCCAGTCCGCTAAATGTATAAAACTTCTATGTGACAATTCCTAATTTTCTTCACTTAACTAAAATACCTATATATTTTTGAGATCTTTCTTAAATGATTTTGATACAATTCATTGTCTCACTCAAACGTTATTTGTATCTTCGATTAGACATGGTGGCACGACGAAAGCAAAACAGACCGAATAACTCGTAAGGAAATATTTTTTGGAAAACTAGTTCGATTTTGTTTGGAAGTGGGACATCTTTTACTTAAAAATGTATACACCTCTGGCGTCAACCCGCTGAACAGTGTTTGGAAAGGGCTCTTAATATCCTACATGCCTATGGTTTAATTTTCAAATTTGAACGGGTCCTTTGAAGGATACAGGGTGTCAAATGACAAATAATTCAAATGAATATATTGAAGCTTTTACGCGAATGCACACGTTCATAAGAAATATTAGCTACACAAAACGATCCCGAAGAACATAAACCATAAGCCATGAGAAATGAACATAATGAAACCGCCCAATAACCCTCAAAAATTTAGACTTTTAAAACCTGCTAACACCTATCCGTATTATGAGCAACTGATGAGTTATCTGACATAGTCCAGGAAATAGAGACTGAAAATGGACCATTTCCTGCAAAACGAGAAGTAGTTCCAATTTCTTTTGCATGTCATGAAAGAATATCTGGTGGTTAAGAATCCAAGTTTTCGACCTCCCACCCCTTGTGCTTCCTCCGTACCACCCTTAAAACCAAAGAAATTTGGTTGGATTTTTAGTTTTTCAATCATATCTTTTTATAGGTTCATTTTACAAAAAAAATATTGTTATCAGAAATTGTAGAGTATAAAATTCTACACAACTTTGATATACACTACTTTTTTGTGAAATGTTTATTAAAAACGATATAGAGCTTCAGAGTTGCTTATATTTTTAAGAATTCTAAAATTTGTATGTAGATGTTTTAACCAAATTTTATACTTTATCTCTATAATTAAGAGTTTTATGAGAAAATATCTTGAACTTATCGTGGTATAAATACCCTACGCTGCACCCTTACCAAAGGGGATGCATAATAATTCAACTTTCAACCCTTGCTAGTGGGGATATTTGAATCACTGTGAGATTGTAGGGCTTTCTAATATACGTTTGAAACAAAAAATTATCTCACTTCAGTTCAGCTTCAGCCTCCATCCCCCCCTCCCAACCGCGGTAGGAATAGATATTTAAAGAGGAATAGAAAATATATGTAATAAGCGTTGTACTCTCTGACTAACTTCACAAGAGCGTTTAAATATATATTCCTTCCGCCGGGGGGGAGGGGGGGGGTTAAACTGAACTGTGAGTGAGTGAGACAATTTTTTAATTTCAAAAGTTTATTAGAAAGCGCTACAATCTCTCAGTGATTCAAATATCCTCACTAGCAAGGGTTGCAAGTTTCATTATTATGCATCCCCTTTGGTAAGGGTGCAGGGTAGAGGGATTTATACCACGATAAATTCAAGATATTTTCTCATAAAACTCTTAATTATAGAGATGAAGTATGAAATTTGGTTAAAACATCTACATAGAAATTTCAGAATTCTTAAAAATATAACCAACTCTCAAGCTCTATATCTTATTTATAATCATTTCACAAAAAAGTAGTGTACATCAAAGTTATGTAGAATTTTATGGTCTACAATTTCTAATAACAATATTTTTTCTAAAGTGAACCATTAAAAAGATATGATTGAAAAACTAAGAAACCAACCAAATTTCAGGGGTTTTGGGGCTGGTACGGGGGATGCACAAGAGGTGGGAGGTCGAAAAATAGATTCTTAACCACCAGATGACTGTCTATGACATGCAAAAGAAATTGGAACTACTTCTCATTTTGCAAGTTAAAACCCTCTGTTCCCTGGACTAATATGCCAAATGTTAATCTTTTGTCTTGGTTTTTAGCTCAGTTTTTAGGTACTGCTGGTAAAATACTGATATAATTTTATTTCAGTGAACCAGACGTATTATATGTAACATAGTTTTTTGTAACCCGCTATCACTTAGCCTTGTCACGTAGGTGTGAGAAGAAGTTTTTTGTTTTCATTATCGAAGTCATCCTGTGAGATCAAAGGGACTTCAGCGTATTTTTATGTGGCAGATCAGTATTCTATTAGCGAGTTATACTGCAAAATGAAAGTCGCAAAGTAGGTTTATCAAATATATATTTTATCCGCGTTCCCTTCCGACGTGTTCACTCGCAATTAGTGTTTGAAGTTTTGACTCCACCATTAATCAGATACAGTCGGGAGCTACCACATTTTCTTTGTTGCCTTGTCTGACTTCTGCCCCCACAGTTATATAAATGCGCCATTTTGGTGAATTTCGCTAAAAACTCTTTACTCTCCACCAAATATTCTCAATTTTTGGGAGACTCTTCATACCTTGAGCTTTGACGACACGAAAAAGAGACACCGCGATTCGAGCTTTAAGAAACTTTAAACTGAATGATAAAATTCGAAGTGAAAGGTAAATTTTGGTTCATTTCGCCCCTAGGAAAAAAACGAACTTCCATCACGCAGTTGTGCGCGTTTACAAGATCTTTCCAATATACAGGGTGTTTCCTAATTGAATGTCAATATTTAAAAGGCCGATTTTTGGGTCCATTTTAAAAAGAAAACTTCATATGAACTTATGCCCTAAACGTCTTAACTTTGGAGATACAGAGTGGTAAAGTTTTCAAAAATAAATCATTTATTATTATCTGTAATACCACTTTAGATATTTTAATGAAATTTGACATGTATGTACTATGTATCCAGGGGCATTTTTTAACGTACCACATTTTTTTAATTTCCACCAGTAGCGTTCGTACGGAATTTCACATTCCCATTTTGGCAGACATGAATGGTATAGGTACGTCACTGATTACTCTGAAAATAAAAATTATTCTTGAAATCCCCAATCATTACTAAGCAAATTTGATCCCTTTGTTTTTTTCAATCCGATGCGCGGTTTTCACTATATAAAAACCGTTTCTCTGTATGATCATGACAAATATCATGCAATGAAAAAAATTTTCTTTTTAGTCGTGCGTCGAATGAAAAAATTCTAGCGATCAAATCTGCTCATGCTTCGTCCGAATTTTGGAACTTTTTCACTAAAACATTAAGAAAACTACTTAGGTAAGTAAAAAAGAATAATTATTACTTATCATTGTAGTAGGCTGCGCCTCTCACAATTATTAATTTTCTTAAAAATGATTGGGGATATCAAGAATAATTTTTATTTTCAGAGAAATCAGTGGCGTACCCATCAATGTCTGCCAAAAAGGGCATGTGAAATTCCGCACGAACGCCACTGGTGGAAATTAAAAAAAATGTGGTACGTTAAAAAATGCTTCTGGATACATAGTACATACATGCCAAATTTCATTAAAATATCTAAAGTGGTATAACAGATATTAATGATAAATGATATATTTTTGAAAACTTGACCACCCTGTATCGCAAAAGTTAAGACGTTTAAGACATAGGTTCATATGAAGTTTTCTTTTTAAAATGGGCCCAAAAATCGCCCCCTTAAATATTGACATTCAATTATGAAACACCCTGTATATTATAAATGGCATTAAATAAATATTACCCACAGTTTAAACTATCTGATGATACCGTACTAGCAGTCCGTCGGTCCGTCTATTCTTACGTCAATTCGGCAATTTGGTACACATATAGGCCATACAGGGGAAAAAGTTATTAGATTTTGGCAGAAAACGCGAGGTTTCTAATTCTAATTCGTAGTAAATTTTTAATGTATAATAAATTACTGTTTGTTAACTATTTTGTAAATTTTTTTTTTTTATTGACTATTTGCTTTAAAAAATTCGTTTGCTTAAAGTTAAAAAAAAATTGGAATAAATGCATGTATAACATCTATGTAACTATAATGGGGGTCACCTCAAAGATGAACCTGAGACTACAGTTAACATATAATGATATAACAAGATGCGCAAATGCGAGTTGATTTCCAGGAAATACCTGAGTAGACGGAAGTATAAATAGTTAGATACCATTTTTACCGTTTTGCTTTTTTATTACCAAGTCACATTACATTGAAATCTGGTATAAGACCCGCCATAATATTCATTCCGTTGCGGATTATGGAGCGATAATAATATTATTATGTCGAACGTACCTACTTTCTACTTTTTTTAGTGCCTTTAAAACTGGGAAAGTGCGTTACATTAATATTCAAATGTCATTTCGCGTGTATACTTGTGTTACGGCTATACAGAGATGTACAGGTAAAAAATATGATAAAAAAATGTGGGAGGTGATTTACGATAATAAATTCATTACGCCCGATTAGGTAATAAACAAAACGACTACAAGAATCTCGTTGACGTAATCTTGTGTTGGTTAGTTTATTAGATCTTGTTACTACCGGTATCCACCTTTTATTATGTGGAGATAGATGGTAGGTGACATTAATCGACGATTTTTTTATGATAATGTTGAACAGGTAACGAATAGGTAAAGTGTTCGTGTATTATTCAATCCGTATGCTCTTACGATAAGGAACCCTTGACACAATACCTACACCTTAAAAAGAATTTATCGCCCTTGTACAGTACGAGTATGTACCCGTTCCCAACATTCTATTAACCAATTAGCTATACCATTGAGATTTTTTATGCTAACAGGAGGCATGCAAAAATAACGAAAGATTGATAAATGGATGTAGAAGTAAATCAATTCATTTGAATGCCGTTTTAGTAAACTTTCACGTTGAACTACAGAGTCATTAATTTAGAAAGATTGATATGAATAGGCAATGACTGTTAAATGTTATGCAAGCATTCGATGCTATTGGTAGCAAACATGTTTAATGTTCGTCTATCTTCTCTGTTTTCTGACGATTGATAAGCGACATGTTCTAGTTGAAATGTGGTCGGAAATAGTCTGCTTTGGGTTGATGTACCTATTCGAATTTCGAATTCTGAATAAAATCAGTATCAAGTAGGTACAAAAAAAACATTTGAATTAGCTACGACAGATAAACAATGAAACGACGTAATTTATTTCATAAGTTGAAAAATGGCGCATTCTATTCAATATGAAGTTTCCATTTCTATTGGATGCCAGAGCACAAAAGGCAATTTTCGTGTCAGTTTAGGTAGCGATATGAATTCAAGCAGATACTCGGAGGTTGACGGTGACTGATTGTAGTTTACCCTGACACCACCAATCAACCTTTAGATAGGTATAGCTCCACTGGAAGCCTATCTCTGTATTATCTACCAGTCGGTGGTGCCAAAGCAGAACAGATCGATTTGTTGTTGTCAAAGGCTGGTAGAGGTAAAGTATACAGAAATGGATATATTTAGTATTTAGATATAACGGAATTTAGTCGATATTTTAAACGGTTAGAATAAGGGAACTTTGCATATTGTGTTGTCTTTAGCTGGCAAAGGATTTTCTAATATCCGGAATGCCTGCGATCTTAGCGCATTGTGTATGCCGCGCGGGGATTAACCCATTAATCACCCCGGTCATTGTATCAACTATCAAAGCGAGCAAGGTTTCGCAACAATAGTCCGCGCGCTCGGTTGCACACACCCCCACGCGGAGTCGCTTCACCGCTTGCTATAAACCCACCCTTCCCTTCAATCGCAGAAAACAATCAACTTTTCCATTTTCTGAACTATGGAAGCGCTCAATTTTTTTTGCTAATTCCGGCATTATTACAAACGAGATACCATTTACAAGTCCTTAGCCAATGAAATCCGAAAATCTGTAACTGAATCGACCGCCTTGGTACAGATTATTCCACATACATGAGTTTTAATTGAAATCTCTCAGTCAGCCGCCCCCGCCTGACGTATTTCATCGGTGTCATCGGCAGTGGCCATTTATCAACCCCGTAAAAATTGCTCAGTCTACAGTAAAGGTGGATTTCAGCGAAGCAAAAACAACACCGATTGGAACGGTCGCAGCAACTTTGTTCATTTATATAGGTACCCACCATAAATTTAAAATTATAAAAAATAATACTATAGCCGTATTAGATATATACCTATTACACAAGAGGAAGTGCTGACTGACCGGAATTCAAATTAGATTCCATTGTCAACTAACACACACAACAATGAAATTCATATCTCCCATTCAGTAGATAGACAAAAGGATCCCTTAAATTCAAAAAGCGCATTTCTGTATTATTTTTTCCTTTTCCACTAATTTAATTGTTAATTTTGATGGGCATTAAATGGAAAAACAAGACGTCTTCATTAAATTGCCTTCATTTGATAAATTGAGGTAGACAAGGAAGGTTAAATCTTCATTTATTATTCTTTCAATAAAAGTATGGTAATCAGAATGTGATAGAAACAAATTGTTAGAAATAAATTTAGCTTGAACAAAAATGTCTACGAGAATTAATCGTACCTCACGAACCAGACAACCTCACCATTATGATTTCGTTTAAAAAATGACCGATTCTTTTTTTACTTTCCTTCAAACGTCTTTGGGGATTGATTTTCAGACAAGTAGTGGGTTCGCAGGTCGAATACTTCTTACCTGCCCGGCGCTTTTAACAAACTTTGCACAAGTTTGTATTCATTCAAGTTATGATGACTAAAAAGGTTCTCCGTAGTTTAATTTTACATATTGGGTTTTTCTAGATCCAACTGGTAAAATGCTCGACAAAGAAAACCTCCCCTATTTTACACAATAAAAACAGTTAACGGTGTGACTTTTTAGTCGTGACGTTTTAGGGAGCATCTCTATATACAAGGATTATGGGAAGTTTAAAAATATTAGCTCTCTCTCTCTCTCTCTAAGTAGCAGAAAAGTTATATTCTTCTGCAGAGTTAGATATATACTAGGCATACAGCGTACTAAATAACTGGGTAGTGAATGCTACATTTAGTTTCATTTTGGATATTTCACAATTTCCTATTTATATTAAAGGATTCAGTTTTCACGATGAACTCGGATCTATAGAAATAGTGTAGGTACAGGGTGGTTCAAATTTGTGGCTCACCATTGGAATTTCCGCAACGGATGGGAAATACAGTGTAGGTTAAATGGAGGCAAAGTGTGCCCTTTTTAAAACTAAACAAAACGTATTTGAAATTTTAGAAACATTTTTGAAAATAACTGAAAATATTAGCGAAAAACTGAAACTGTCAAATTTAGTTTTCATTTTTCCTAGCCTAAACGGTCCAAAATGGGGATCTGTTATCAGAATTTCCATAACACGTTACATGCGGAAACAACATGCTACTACTTTCTTATTTCGTATGGGCGCCCCATTGGATATTTACAAAAATGAGATATAGGAAAAACAATGACGTGTTACACGTTTACTTTTAAGTACATAAATTTAAGGGAAAATTTCAGATCAATTATTGTCAATATTTCAAAAAACATCGAACCGCGCGTAACTAGATCTTACTCGTGCTAATATACCTATTTCACAGAATAAAGAATAAAGATCTTACTAAATCAACGTGGCTATGATGGTGATATAAGTACATCATTATCTTATCTCATTCCGTAAAAATCCAATATGACGTCCATAAAAATTAAGAAAGTAGAAGCATGTAGCTTCTACACCTAGCGTGTTATAATTCTGATAACAAAATCAGATTCTCTGAAAAAAAGTGCCCACAGAAGGTGCTCACGGGAACCGTCCATTTCCGACCGCTTAAGCTAGGGAAAATGAAAACGAAATTTGACATTTTCAGTTTTTGAGCGTTCTCAGATATTTTCAAAAATTTCAAACGCGCCTTTTTAGTCACAAAAAGGGGCAACTTTTTCCCTATTTAACCTACACTGTATATCTCACCGTTACGGAGCCCCCAATGGTGAACCACCCTGTAGGTACAGGTAGTACACCTATACATAAAAAGCGTTGAAAGTGATACCTTGCACACGTCTGTAGATATGGTGAATAAAAGCATGCCAAAAATATGATTCCTAATCAAAATGCAGATGCGGATGCTGCGTGCTGCCTTGCGATTGAAGGCGTTGACGCAATATAGTTTTTCTACAACTGTCAAAAAACCTGTCAATTTCGAAGCACGAAGTAGGTACTAGATTTTTAAACGATTAATAAAATTAGTAAGATTTCTCTGAGAAACGTGCGCGAAAAGGTCAACAGTGAAAAATAGTATATTAAGATACAAGTGTATAATCAAGTCTTTAAAGCACGCGCAACGAGTTTAAGGGCACGACGCAAAGCGGAGTGCCTTTAACGTTGCAAGTGCTTTAAAGACTAATTATACACGTGTATCTTATAGTATTTTTTATTATACCTGCAGTATAATTTAAAAATAGGAAATACAATGAAGTCATATTGACGTTATACTCGAATACATGTCTAATTAAGTGGGCTGGGTGTTCGTAATTTCACGATTGCCATGGAAATGTCACTTGACGTTTGCTTATAAAAATCATCGTCTTTGTGAATTAAACGATTTCCGTTGAAAAAGATAATACACCGTCCATTAAATCGATTGTTGTAAAATCTAAACAAACGTTGGTAGGTGTAAAATCCAACTACAGTAAAGCCTATTATAAAGAATATGAAAAGTTGTTTCCATGGATGAATAGGAAGTTACTTACGAATACAGTCTTAAATGCATCCATAATGCTGGCATATATGAAGGAAATGTCAAAGGTTTTTAAATCTTCTATATTTTGGTGCATTCATTCAAAACTTTAAAACAATGCTGCGATTAAAAAGTGGAACAGATTTGGAAGCATACCCTAAATTACGCGCGTTTGTGAAAGCTTCAACCAAAGGATAGGTACAAAAGCCAAAGGAATGTTCTGCATTTACAGAAAGCGACCTAAGAGGATTTTTTATTTCATCCAGATGACAGTTTCAAAAGTCATACTTGAAGTATCGTTACTTAGCAACTTTAAAGCACGTGTGTTTTAAAGGCCCTTTTTCGCACGCATTTGAGTGTTTAAAACGGAGATTGTGATTCAGGTATAATAAAAAAGTATTTCGCGCACGGACATAGTTGTACCTAAACAGCAAATTTAATGAATAATCTATTCAGTTGTAGAAAAACTACTAGACTAGACCCGTTTTTAAGCACAAACAACCCTAGCTACATCTCCTGAGTACTACTACAGCACGCAAAATGCAAAACCTTTAGGTACACCCTTTTCTTTGCGAGACGAGACTGTATAAAATAAATAATGTTATAAATGGCCGGCGAATATAAAAAGAAGGGTATCTAAATGTAATCATCCCGGTAAATGAGTACCTTCATTACAAATGACATTTTATTATAGGGTAGCAATATTCCGATAGGCTTAAACAGTATCTAATTTGTCCTTAAATTATAGCATTACAATTACACTGCCTACTGTTATTACCGTTTTTGGATGTGGCCGATTTAATTTTTCACTCTAAAGTTATAGGTACTTAGGTATTATAGGTATAAATTACTTTTAAACAACTTCTTTCAAATTTTACTGTAGGTACTATTGAAAAAGGGTAATTATCCAATTTTCTCGAACGAATAACAAAATGACCATCATATACCTACCTACGCCCCGAAAATAATGGATTTATAATTATTGAAATGGGTGTATTCAAACATCTATCGTTTTGTGCAAATATTATGACTCAAGGGCACCAAATTTAAAATTTAAATAACTAATGAAGTTTGTTTGCTTTTAAATGTATAAAATTCGAGACATATAATACTTCCATTCCTGATTCCAATGAAGTAACAATTAGGTATATTGATTGCTAAATAAACTTAAATACCTAATCTTCTTGGAAAATAATTATTATTTGCAATGGACTACATGCGATGGATTTAATATAATATTATAAGATAGTACCTAAATAAAAATAATATATGTAGGAGTATTGCGCAAATGCAAAGCTGATAGGGTGCTTTTAAAGAGTAACTTTGGTAACTGTTTCTATCGGAATGTTGATGTTTAAATTCATATAATAGTTCTTCAGAGTCCATTGATTAGAGGATTAAACTTGGTAAATGGTAATAACGTAGGATTATCAAAGCGCCCTATCGCAGTTTATTTGACAGTAAACATGACAAGCATTAGATGTATCGGCGTGAGAGTTTTAAAAATTAACTTTTTCTATTTCGATGTGGAAGTGGAAACAATACCGAAACCGTACTTGATTGGACCAGTTTGCGTGCGTTTCTAGACAGAAATGATGCTGAAAGAAATAGTAACGTAGGTACCTATTATTTTTTTTATTTTGTTGGATTGGTACCCCTCGCTTTTTTGCCGTTAACGGTATCCGTCAAATCAAAACTAAACATAACCTGTAAAGTGTAAATAAAGTACGAGCGAGAGAGGAATTTTTCACTAATTTTCAAATAAACAAAGGTATGACAATTTATTGTGAATCACATTTTATAATAGGTACTTAGGTACTTTCCAGTGATAGTACAATTATTGTACACCTTAATCGTAACAACACTAGTCTCGGCTGCATGTACTGATATTCCAGCTAAATGGTCTATTTCGGTAGTTGTATTACTGATCATAGTTTTTTGCAGTGGCGGACCTTGTAAACTTGACCGATTGTATTAATTCCGATTAATTTTGAATATATACTTCAAAGGGTGGAGCTTTTTTTTATTTTTACTTAGCGTAGTAAAATATGCCATGCCAGCAGTACATTCTCGCTTACTTTTTGAACTCCCTTCTCGGCCAGCCAGTTTTCAAAAATTTTGTACTCCTCGTACTTTACTTTCGATTTACAGACAGTAAATTTAACGTCGCTTCATTGGCAATCTCTTGGATCTCTGGTGGGGTACAAGAGACTTGATTGTCATCCGAATTCATCATAACTGCGGCGAAATGGAATTATGACCAAATAATTAAAAGTTTGAAGTTTGAAAATACAGGAATCAGGTTAGCCAACGTGAAAATAAATGAACTGTGTCTATTACCAACATACACTGAATGATAGTTTAAACAATGGCAATATTTATAATTTGTATAATTTATTATTTAAAAGTCGAAATAGAAAAAATAGTATCTATAAAGCACACGTGTCATTTGTCTACTTGTCGCACTCGGCTTTTGCCGCATTCGCCGCTATGCGGCTTATGCGGCAAACTACCTCGTGCGACAATCTTCGTCAAATGACACTTGTACTTTAATATACTATTTCAAGATACGAATATTGACGTACCTACCCTTTGCGCTATTGCAATGGAAACACATTGTCCATATTTCTTCAAAGAAACGCTATTTTAGCAATTCAATTGTGCAAGACCCAGAAAACGTAATTTTGGAAACTGGCTTATTTTTTTATGACAAGCGTTTTAGAGAAGTAAAGAGAAGTAAAAATAGTATCAGGTTTGAAATGGTGCAAAAACTGTGAGAGTAAATTTGGCAAGTAGGTTGACAAAAGATACCTACGTATTGAAAATAACCGCAGAACATGTATTCAAAGCAAGCACAACGTAGGTAATATTACCTATCGGCGATCCGATACCGTTGATAGCAAGTCTCTATCAATAAAATAGAGTACACAATCATTCTGCGTAATTAAATTAAGTAAAGGTATTTGTTTAGTTTCTTTGGATTTAATCCAAACATTCGTATATTTATTTTGGATTATAACTTAGATACAACGAAATTTTTTTAAAAATATTTTGATCGCAATCTCGTTTTCACATAAATGTAAAATTTCTTCTTTAATTAAACACTAGACAGAATCCAACAATAATCTGGAGATGTTATGTGTACCAATGTACTTGCGCGAAACCATTTGGCGTAATCTTCGATTTTATAGTGCTAAATGGCGTAGTTTCACCTTGTAAACCAGTCATATGTACATGATCCTGTAATCATTCTCAATAAGATGAGTAAAGAAAAAAACCAGTACCTACGTATAGATAGCCTTATATATCTGCCATAATTAAATCTCGAAAGTAGGTACACGTGTGACAGTTCCTTCTATTTGGTGTGTCTAGAGAAGTAACCATGTTTTAGGCGTGATTTATATGCGTCAGCTAAAACGTTATAGTGCATAGCCTAGCCTTGCTTCCCCTTAAGCGACATCTCGTCTGGGACGCCATTTCAATCACATCCCGGCAACAGACACAAACTTGGCAAGATGTATCGCATTTTAATTAAAAAAAAAGTATTTAGCTAATGGAAACGGTTTTGCTAACACGAAGTTTATGGTATAAATTCATAGTTTACGGGTGAATGATCCAGAAAAAATATTACTCGTTAATCATAATTTTCTAGTTACTTGAAAGTGATTGAAACTAAATTATTGTAGTTTCGATAGTGGTTAACCTTTTAATTACCAATGTGATTAGTAGCACGATTTTATTTTACCGTTTCTTTTCGAATGCGGACCGGAACACAACGTGCATTTACCTACCAAATATTAAAAATGAATTCGAACTAAAACGCAACATTTCATCTAAGAGTTAATAAACTTTACCTGCGGTCATTAATATTGCACGATCGTTTACGTATAGTTTAGTTCGACTAGGTGTGGATTAAGTATCTATGATGTAGGTATTCATATTAAATAGAATGCTGATATTATACATCCATCATTAACCGCATTAAGCACGCAAAGTTACTTTGTGTGAAATGTTCATAAAGTAAATAATGCATCTCAAATTAGCTCGCAGTTTTCTAAGATAATTTATGTCTTTTAGTCTTGGAATACTTACGTAGGTAGGTACCTATTAATTTTACATTTCTACATGGAAATTAGTAGTTGGCATCATATTCTTCTCTAGGTACAGACTGCATAGATATGTGAGTAACTATAGAATGAGCTACTTTACTATAAATCCATTTTGATTCACATTGCCACATTAGTGATTGGAACTAGTATTGTAGAGAACATTCCAGAAATCCCGATAGACATTCAGGCGCCATGAAAGATTAGTCATCGGCGATAAAGAACAAAGGCGAATGTGATGCAATTTTTCCGGGAAATATGGCGTGTTTGTTGCAGAACAATAAATAGTTCCCGCTGTTATAAATTGTGTACCTGTATGTGAGTGATAAATGATATTTGTACTGTTATAAATTAATTAATTTCAAGACTGTTATAAATTTATTGTTAGTTAAATATAAATAATTGTACGTTATAATATTAAAACAGCTAATTGTGCATTTTAATTACATCTGTCATTCTTATTTCAAATGGGACGCGGAGCACGATATAAAATGAAATGACATTCAGAACATACGACAATGCTGTTTCTATGGAAAAGACAGCAACCGTAGAACCTAAGTTTGCCATTTTTGACGACTTAATTAAATTCAGGATTGTCATAAGCTTTACAATGATTTATATCGCTTCTGCTATAAAATAAAGTTTTGTATTATACACGACGATAAAGGGAAACGATACAGCACATTTTTCACTCAATGCGGTTAAAAATATCCCTTTACCGTCTTATATAATAAATAACTACATATTTATGAGCGAGACTTTAGGTCACGTATGTATTCCGCTCAAAAGTCAATTCGGCAGTTAGCCACAGTTGGTAGGCACCGTTCTTTTTATTGAAAGAACATACTGTGAATTAAAATTCTAATAACAGATTCAGATTCCCCGAAAAAAGTGAACATAGATGGTGCCAACCAGAACCTTCCATTTCCGACCGTTCAGGCTAGGGAAAATGAAAACTAAATTTAACATTTTCAGTTTTTAGGTGTTTTTAAAGATTTTTCTAAAAATTCAAATGCGTTTTTTTAGTCTCAAAAAGGGACAACTGTTGCCCTCATTTAACATACACTTTATCTCTCATCGTTGCGGAGATCCCAATGCGGTGAGCCATGAATTGGAACCACCCTGTACATACTTAAGTTTATCTTTCTGGTATCTTACTTTTCTTCAGCAATGCTTTTGATTAACCACGTTAAAATCAACAGAAATTGGATAATTAAGACGGTAGAAATTAGAAAACCCCTATATATATACGGTGTGTCCCTGATCGCGTCGGATTGCACGGGTAACTTTCATGTTAGAGATAGAGAATTGGTTAAATGGGCAATGTTTTGCAGTTTTAGATGCTTATTTAAAATTTCCTTGTGGAAATTCAAAAAGTCGCAGAGGTTCGATGTAAATTCAAAAAAACTAAAATTACCTAGTCATTACCTTGAATGTCTTATATCATCGAAAGTATAAGAGGTATAAAAAAAGCTTTATATAAAAGTTACTGTCTTTGATACCTACGCTTAATTTAGAATTGATGTCAAAAAAAATTCAAAATGGCTACTTTTGAGGAACATTTACCAACTTCCTAAAGTTAAATAGGCGCCACATTGTGTAAAATGAAGCGAAGTGTCTTGAAATGTGTTTAACGGGATAATGGCGTAACATTTTTTCGAGGGGATAGTTTGTAGTTATACAACCATTTTGTAGGTATGTAAGTATGGATAATAAGATAATCAATAAGGGATGTCATAAATGTCAAAATTCTGGAGGGAGTTGTAACGCCCAAACCCCCCAATAATAATAATAATAATAAGAAACAACTCACTCGTATTCAACCGAAACGCAACAACCTTAAAAGCACTACAGGCTCACAAAATACTGTAATGTCTCCACCAATAACCCAAGCAACCTCACAAATACAACCTCAAGAACAAAGAAACACCATAAATATAAGTAACGCAACATGCACTACAAAGACAGGTCCACCCAATAAAGTTACACGCCCTAGCACAGTTAAAAAACACAATACTCCTTCTTCTCAGAAACAACCCACTCGTATACAACCGAAGCGCAAAAAACTTAACAGCACCACAGGCTCACAAAATACTGCAATATCTCCACCAAAAACCCAAGCAACCTCACAAATACGACCTCAGGAACAAATAAACACCATAAATACAATTAAAAAACACAAAACTCCTTCTTCACAGAAACACACCACGTTATCACAACCCACTCGTATTCAACCCAAACGCAAAGCCAAAGAAACACTTACACAATAAACTCCATTTAATAAAATTACAGGAATTATTATAATGATTTTTGTTTTGTTTTGTTTTGTTTTGTTTTCCTCTTTCCTGATAGCGTTGGCTATTGTGCCCATCAATAGGTATGTTGGTAAGTACGAATTACATACTATCCCTAGATGTCCAATGTACGTGTGTGATTTTAATTTTTTTTTATTTTTTTTATTTTTTTTTTTTTACATACATAACTTCACCAGACACAGACATAGACACTAATCGTTACTTGATTTTAATCCGTGCGATTAGTTAACCAGGCTAGACCTGAGTTCTCACAAGAAACACCGACCAATATATTATATATACAATTACAATTACATTGAAATACATTTGACGCAAGTATTGTCAATACATATAATCAAACCAATCAAAGTCCAAGCCGGTGCTCCACAAATTCCGACACACTATAGGGTTCAATTTGAATTAGTATGTTTTTCACCGCTCTTTTGAATTCATTAAGACTACTTAAATTTTGTATATTTGTTGGAAGTCTATTATAAAATTTGATGCAAGAATAATAGCAGTTCTCCCCCATGAATGCGCCCCTGATATTTTAAACATCTGATGTACCTAATTATTTTCATTGTTTTGTAGCCTCGAATAGATTTTGTTTTGTTTTTTTTAATTCATCACAGACTACTTGATTAAAATATAAAAACCGTTGATATAACTGGTAGATATCTTATTTTCAATCTTATGCTATTGATAGCTCGTTGAAAAGAGAATTAAAAAATCTATTAAGTACCTAATCTAAAAATCCAATATTGCGACAGTAACTTTATATTAAACTTTTTTTTTAATATGTGTGTATAGGTACCAGATCAACAACTACAGCTGTTATACATGGCAGTGATAAACATTAACTTATCAAACTTACAAAATATCGACGTTAGTTTTGTATCGAGGTGTACTCCTAGGTATTTTACACATACGTCTTTGGGGGCCACGTTATTTCATTAGAGTTTATGATGATAGGGTGGTTCTCAAGAGGCATATTTCGTTTCAGCGTAAAAATTTTTGCTTCACATTTAGAACGGTTTATCGTGATATTCCATTTTTTGAACCACTTATCTATTGTATTTATAGCGGTTTGAAGTTTTTGGATAGAAGTGTGTACATCGTGTGTTGTGCTTATATTTTAATCCATCAATCCAAACGCAATCAAATGCTTGAGCGATATCTATGAATAAAGCAGCAGTGAACTTTTTGTTCACTTATTCAATTTTTTCCCAAATTCTTTGTAGTTGATGGCTGGTAGAATGAAACCTGCGAAAACCGAACTGGCAAGGAGGGATGGTGTTTTTTTCTCGAAGCTGATCCTCTAGTCGCGTTAGAAGAGCGTTTTCGAATAATTTTGAAAGTGTAGACAATAAGCTCATTGGCCTATAACTTGTGACCAGCGATTTATCTTTTCCAGGTTTTGCGAACAGCTTTATTTGAGCATGTTTCCACGGTTTTGGAAAATACCCTAATACCTCTTATACTGTCGATGATATAAGACATTCCAGGAAATGACCAATTTTAGTTTTTTTAAATTTACGTCGAACCTATGCGACATTTTGAATTTCCATAAGGAAATTTTAAATAAGTATCTAAAACTGCAAAACATTGCCCATTTCACCAATTGTCTATCTTTAATAATAAGAAAGTTACCCATGCAATCCCACGCAATCTGGGACACACTGTATATATACACTACAGTCTGATTTATACACAATTATGCACTGAAAGGTTGTAACGATAAATAATGTTAGGTACCTAATAAATTATTCAAAACAAAAGTGCGAAGTTAATCATTCTAGATTAAAGAAAAATGGAGATTTTTATTTGGAATTACGGTAGACGATCAATATGACGTCACTTAAAAAAAGATTCCATACCTACTCCATCTCATGTTTTTCATTTCAAAAGTAAACATAACTTGGTTAATTAAAATCCCCGTTTTTTTCTCTATAAATATAAGACAACAAACATGTATAGCCTTCAGCATCTTTTGAATTTGTTTACTGTAGGTGTACCTACAACTCCCAATCAGAATGAGTAGGTATAATTAAAACAGAGATTAAAACTAAAACAAAGAAGTTTATGATTGGTTAAAAAAGAGAATAACAAGTCAACATTATTTCCCAGGAATAATAAGCATGTCTATCTAACACAAATTTAGTATTCACTATAGAAAAATTTGTAATGAGAATCCATTTTATAGTAAATTAAACGTACAAGGCTGTATTCTAACAAATTCTGCTACTTCAAAATGGGAAGTTAAAATGTGTACCTAAGTATAAATGTTGTCTCTCACTAAACACTAATAGTTGGACATTTTGTTTTTTTTTAATTATTCGAATTGAAACGAAGCCGCTTTTCCTTAGCAATAAATCTACTATAATACCACTTGTGTAGGTAGATTCAGTGAGAAAAAAAATTCCGTATGGATTTTCACATGTTTATTGCGAAATTATCACATTCCTCCTTCCAGAGAAATGAAATTAAAGAAAAAGTAGGATTTTGCCAAAACCACAGATAGTTGAACAATGACCACATATATAACCATGAAGTTTATAGTAAGTAAACCAAACAGTTTTTTTTGAGAATTAGATAGATCCATTTTCGTTCACATCAAATGTGGTATAATATCTCGATCACTTTAGTGGGCGATCATTTAAACTGGAGACCATCAGTTCGATAGCCCAGAGAATGCCAAACTATTGGTGTCACTTTTTAATGATTTAGTAGACAATGATTTTGGTGTATGAGCATCTCACACACTCGAAAAGGAAAGGTAACCAGGAGTTTTGTTCAACTGCTCTCATGTCAAGCAATAAATTGTGATTATTTTTAAATGGATTCACCGCATTATCGAAAGAATATAATTTACGTTACGCCTATTAACAATTTCAAGCTTCATTGGTTATGCATTAGGTGTATGCAAAATTCTTGTTTTACGAATTGGTAATATCCGGTATTTAAAACAAAACGGTCACAAAAAACGGAAGATGGCTTCCTCAATAATAAAATTATAACCACTTAATCGTGCATTTTAGATGAGTAAGGCGATTTTGAACTACTAATTATATTGATAAGTAGAAAGAAATACCGGAAAATCGCATTTTAATACCGGTTTGTCGTAACGGATAATAATTTGCTATGACGTGAAAGAAATAGTCGATTGTGCCGAGTTATTTCTTCGAAAGCTTGTTGCAAGGTAATTTGCATAAGTAATACAAGTTGTAACAATCAAAACAATTTTAAGAGAAAAGTAGCATGCAGATTGTTAATTTACAGCACATGTACAATTGATATTACGCAAACGTTTATGGTATTTGCAGTAACGCATGTGCGAATTCCTAGCATAATTGCAAATAACATAAATCTTTGGAGCGCTGCAGCAGTATTTATTCACTGTGGCCGTGGATATGCGCCCCTGCACTAATCTGAAAAAAAATATTTTGACCGTTTTATTCTATCGATTACTTATCAATCGCGTTTATTTAGTAGGTAATACACTTAAATGCTCCCAACACCCCAGTCGTTATTACTCGGTGTATTAATCAAAAACAATTGGCTTTCAAAATTTTAACGACGGTGACTAATTTAAAGGGTTGCCGCCTTAATTTCATAATTGAAATAAGCGCGATATCAAATTTGAGCAACATGACTGTAAAAATTCCTTCCGCATTAAAATAGCTAAAGTGGGCGGTCGACGGTATATAATCAATTCTATCTACATTGAATCTAGTCCACCCTATCAGGCAGACAATCAATTTCAATTCCGGAAACCTAAAACTAGTTTACGAATTTACAATCGGTTGAACTGGAAACAACAGTTAGAAATTAATTTCGTATAAATTTTAAGACGCGGTATTTGGTGAAAGAATTTAGGTTTGTTTTAAATTCTTACGCCACGAATTATTTATTTTAAAAAGGATGATATGTTTTATCAATTCTGCTAAATATCTCCTAATTTCGCATATATCAGGTAATGGTCCACGGCATGTTTTGGTAAAAAGGAGTAACGTTAGCTATTCCAAGGATGTCCGCATAGTTCTCCATTTAATAAATTATACAAGCAAACTGTTATAACATTAATTACTGGCTCCTTTTCGAAAACCGCATCGGTATGAATCGATCGTATCCTGTTTACATGACAATACATGTTTCTTAAGACTAAATTTAATCAGCTTTTTATTAAATAGGCACAGGATACCCATAACGAGTGGTACCGATTATTAAATTGCATTGAAGGTTAATTCGCTCCGGCAAATTCACTCATGCCAACTCGCCCCAGTAATGTTTATCCCTAAGATCGCTCTTTTCAGATAAATTCGCCTTAAAACGGCAAAAGAAAATGTGTACTTGTAGTATTATTGTTATATTTGAATTAAAATAACTTCCCCCCACATATAACACACCCGAACCCATCTTAGAAAAATCACCCCCGGAAACATCGCCTTCGGATACCTTGATAAAGAAAAAGAAACGCACATCATATACATTACAACCGGGTAATCGAGAACTGAAGTTGGCATTGATTTTGGAATAGGGGTTCTTGGAATGTGGTTGCCGGTTAATGAATTTGCTCTCTTCTAACTGCATTAAAATATTTTAGTTTCCAGATTCGGGGTGGACCCATGAAACGAAAACGTTCATGAATGTTTCCTAGAATTCCGTAACATTTGCACTTTTTTTTTAATAACCATAAATCACAGAAACAGACATAGCGCCTTTTGCTAGATATATGAACATTTTTTTAAAATGTTCGCTTTCTATGGTGAATACAAATTCCAAAGTGGCATTGCAGCGTTTTAAAAAATGAAATTCGCGAGTTGTTCACAGAAATCGAATACTGATGTTCTTATGGATATCTTTAACAACGAACGAGATTTAGGTATTCATCTCCGTCAGTTTGAGTTTGCCATTTTTTGAGCGGGATTCAAAACCAATAAAAAGCTCAAACACGCATAATTGAGAACCTAACAAAAGACGGTACCGAAAGGTGAATACCCTGTCATTTCCGAGTAGAAAATCTAAGGATCTAAAGGGCTTAGCTTAGCAGCTACGCCAAAATTTGAGTCCCTTTTTTAATTTTGTCAAAGGGTGGTTTCTCATGCGTCAGTTAAATTCAAATCGAAGCTAGGTTCTAGAAGTTCATTGAATTAGTGTGGATTTTTTGACTTGTGCTTTGTGTGTCGTCTCTCGTTTAAAGGTGCATCATCTTGTGGTAGGGATATTAGCAAAAATGATCTGCAATACCATAGTATTAGAAAGTAGGGACCTATTTACTTTTCTCAGAACGTTTAAAACCAAAGTTGCTTGATGTTTGATTCCAGTTGAAAATAGAATTACACTTATTTTGTCAAACAAATGTTCAGCGGGTTTTATAAAGCCTACTTGGATTATAAGAATCTTTTTTTATCATTTCAAGAAAGAAAACTTTGGCCTATCCGAGTATTTGTTTGAGAAAATAAGTTATGCACCAAAGATAGGTTACGGTTGGATGAATGAAGCTGATTTGTTTTACAGACTAATGAATAATGATTAGTACTGCCAATGACTAGGACAGTGTTTCTTTTTTAAATTTTTTATCTAATTATAAGATTAGCTTATTATTATAAGATATCTTATATTCTGAGAAAAAATTTAAAAAAGAAACATCGTCAAGTCATTAAGAGCATACCCATAATTAATCTGTAAAAAAATCAGCTTCAGTCATCCAACCGTAACCTAGTTATAGCCTTGGAAAGTTTGTGAAAAACCGACCAAGAATTGTTTTTTAAGGAGTTATTAAACATTAATTTTCTTAAATATTTTTTTAAGAGCTATTATCACCGTTTTCATTGGTTATTTTCTAAAAAAGAACCATTTAGGAAGTACCTAAGTAACATGACCTGAGGCGACAGACGTGAGACGGTCGATTTTAGCATACTCGAATAGGCCAAAGTGGAACTTCATCGGTTAAAATTTTGATCACTCTCGTGCAGTGGTTTTCGGGCTAGCTCCCCTACTATAACAGGCGAAAGGCCTAAAACAAAGAAGATGACATTGGCTATTTTGTTGGTATATTGTTGTTTTATTGTTTAAATTACGCGCCATTTGACGCTTGTATGCTCAGTGACAATATATGAATGGCAACTCACGTATTACGTATAAATGCGTTTGATTCTTTATTCTACTTCTAATACGTTCTACATTATCAATACATTCAATTTCCCATTTGTTTTTGTCCTTTTTACCTATTTATTCGATACCAAAGTACATTTAAGATTTTAACAATTACCTAACTTTGTAAATTTAACGTTTTAACTTTTAACGATTACCGACCAACCAACAGGTTAGCAGTTAACGAAGTTAATCTTTGGTTTAACTTTGCCCACCATTGTGATGTACATAGAACAATTTTAAACATAGAAAATCAAAATACTAAATGAAACTTTCAATGAAGCGTGAAGTTGAAGTAGTTGAAAAATGGGAATAATAATTTCCGTACACGTACACGAACAAAAAGGAACGGATGGAAACAATCTTTAGGCATATTTACTACCAAACAGATAATTTGCAAAACGATTGCGAAGAACAAAGAAGTATGCTCGGCATGAAAGGAATTTAAAAATGTGAGCAGGACCTTCAGAATATACGATAAGTAAATAAACGAGTAAACAAATATAGCAAACGAGCTCCTGGGTATGGCTATAGCATGCGCAAAACCAAATTTTGGAACTGGTGTTACATTTGCTTTTATTCGAAGTGCCTATGTATCAAATTTCATTTAAATGTTTCCATAAATAGGAAAGTTGGCACTGCGCATGCGCAAAACCAAATTTTGAAACTGGCGTTGCTTTTATTCCAAGTACCTACCTATGGTCAAATTTTATTCAAATACCTTCATAAATAAAAGTTTGCGATTCAGTCAATAAATGGCCGAAATGCAAAAAGGGCACTGAATGTTGAATCGATCAGACTCAACTTTTGGAACTGCGTATTATATCATTAGAGCTATGCCAATATTGAATTTTATGCAATTCCGTTCATAACTAATAGAGATCTCAAAAGAGCCTTCTTTATTTTTTGACCTACATTGCCAATTCACGAACTCCAACCTACAAATTTTATAAAGAATCCACCTACAAAATTTCACCGTAATCGATCCATTTGTTACTGAAATATCGTGCTAACGGACGGACGGACAGACAGACACTGCAAAATTATAAATTCGCTAGGAGCTCGTTAATAAGTAGATATTGCCATTTGTGTGCATTTGATTTGCGCATGCGCGACGATTTTTCTTAGCGAAGCAAAAATATGTTCTGAAGATAATTTCGACGATAAAATGCGCAATTTCTTTTGAGAGGTAGTATGAAAAAGCTATTCGAGAAATGCAATTAAAATTTTGAAAAACTAATGTTTTGGATTCGTTACTTTCACCTGCTGTGTTGCGAAGAGATTAAAGGAGAAAGCAAATTCTGGGCGATTTTGGGCATAGGTTCCAATTGCATTTTAGATTTTCGTTTTTCGTTTGGAAAGAAATAGTTGTCTGCCAAGTGCCAATCAAATTTATCTGACATACACCCGCTATATTCTATAAAAGTGTATCAGATGCTAGAGGGAACCAAAACAAGCTTTTTGTTCGAATTAAACGGAGGGTCCAAACATGCAGCCTACCTACTGAAATTTTTGACACTTTACTGCCGGACAGTGTCCTGCAGTGTGCTTACTTATCCCCATATACACCGGAATTTAAAAACGTTGATCGCTAAATTGTATAGATCACCTACTCCCAAAGGTGTCGTACTCCTAACTAATGAAAATTTAGGGTCTCCGCAATTTATGCCGACTAATAAATATGCAGTTTTCATGTTCGAAAGCATCGATCTTGTCGTCTATTATATGACGTCGGCATAATTTATTACATAACTTAACGCATGTCTTATACAGGTTGCGGGAAATTAACATCTTACTTGCCGAAACGTGTAGACGTGGTATGTCGCTATACAAAATTTAATTTGTAACCAATCTTAAGGTTTGAACTTTGTAGTAATTTAAATAATCAACAATGCAGTGAAATTGAAGTATGGCAATATATTTTGAATTTTTCGTAACAGTCGCAATTATTAATTTTTAGTACATCAAGTATTAAGTATCTATATTCACACGCGTTATGCGACCTACATTTGTAGATTTCGCAAAAATGTCGGCTTATTATAAAAAGGCGTACTGGAAGTGCAGTAGTTAAACTCATTTCGTTAATCTAGGCATTAGATGTATCTAAATCTGTTTTAAACCAATGCTACTTATTTCGAGGGTGCCGGTGGGACGATATACATTCCATTCGAGTTTCAGAATACAACTCGACCCATTTATAAATCTACGCTGCCTTTAAAATGATTGGAGCGACGTGTGTGAAGTATGTTAAAGCAAAGTTTTGACACCAAAGGATGCTCGAGAGCAATTGGAATGTAACATGGAGTTCTATTATTGTTTTAAGGGCAGTAAAGTCGTATTTATTTTCAGTAATTGCATTACTCACCAACTTGGGATACGCGATGCTTACCTGAAACAAAAAAAGTACGTATAAGTTAAGTATTTTCTAGCAACGAAAGAAACGTATAAAGGGGACACGACAAGAAAGTATTAGAATTCAAAGAGTGTGACAAGTAGGAAACAGTTTGAATGATGGTAGTAGACCCGCTTTGCGCAACGCAATATTGCAAAACAGTAGGATTATTTTTAATCCCCCCAAACTCTTATTAACTTTCCCCGTCTCCCAGACATCCCCGGCAGGATTAAATCCCCGGCTCTGATCTGCCTCTGCTGGCTCCGCACCCCGTAGCTGTCGGGATGCCACGGAACCATAGCAACGGAGTGCTCTTCGCTAGCCTGTCTCCTGTCCCTTGATTTATGGGGATGGAAAATGCGAGAAATGAAGAGCGGGACTGGCAGACAGCGCGCTTTTCGGTCGACGGGTTCTTCATATTTATATGATAACAAACAAAAACCCCCACACGTTCCATTTTGTAATTAGAATGTATCAATTACAGATTTAATAAGATAAACTCCAAATAATTTCGAACTTCAGTGAGGTAAATCGATCATCATTTTAGAATTGAGAAACTCCAATATGTATTAGATATTATTATTTCCTGGACAGTATATAAATATTTAAATTTTAAATCGTTGACCTACATTTACAAATGGATCTTAAATAATCGTATCATCACTAACCAATTGTAATAAAAAAATTAATGAGTAGCAAATATGCTGATAAACAATTCGTATGTTTTCAGAATCATAATTTACACGGTGTTTTGTAATAAAATTACCGAGAAAGGTTCGCAATAATTATCACATAGTATCTTGCCAAATGCGAACTGCTTCACATTATTTATACTTTAAAAGATCTACGTGGGGGTGTAACGACTGAAAACCTTCATTCCAGAGACTGATTAGAAAAATGTGTTGTAGCGTCTAACCTATTTTCTAGTTTAGGGTTGGTATACTGTATCAGATAGCAAGAAACGATTTTTTAACAGTGTAGTTGGTTTTGCCATAAGCAAAACGTCTTTTTGTCTTCGCTACTGTTAAACCTTTAATTACCTACTCGCTACTTACATATGAAATTGATTAACTGCTTTAAGATGAAATTGGATTTTTCTTCAGCTATCATTAAAAAGCAATTGCACGTGGTTGGTGTTCTTTTAATATTAACATACTTAATAAACCATCCACCAGTACGAAATAATTATTACCTACGTTGCAAATAATTAATTAATATGCATTGCAGATGGGAAGTTAACGTGTTAACTGGCACTAATAGGCTTTTAGTTCTGCTTTAGACAAATGAAAAGTGCCTTTGTGGATTAATGAATTGAAAATAGTACGTCCAGTTTAAGTTAAATTTGGTAGAACTTCATAAATCATGTATTTATTTTAGCACCAGATGCATTTCATATCGGCACGTGTGATTGGTTACATCACAAACAGATACACAATCGAAACGGAATCAAAAGCATAAAAATATAACGGCAACGACCATTGATATCTCGCCGAATTTGATTTATGTGAAATCCTAAACACTATTGTTGCATTAAGCATTGACAGGAGCAATGATCAGAAATTCGTTTCAAATGGCATATTATGCAAAGTGTTTAGGCTTTCAATATCACGAAACCACACCGGTATAATTTGCGGGAGTGAAGGATATTCAAATCGCATTAGTCACATTACACTCATCGCAAACCTGCAACCTGTAAATAAGGATAATATAGTGTTGGCAAACACAAAAGACTCGTCAGTATGTCGGGTTTTGCAGTCATATATCGCAGTCTAGCGCATGATTTGTAGCTCTACTTTTCACTATTCTCCCTTTTGTACTACTTTTGCTGATGCTTTAAAAAATATATAATTCATAACCCACCATCGTATAAGCTAATCCATTTTGGGGGAAATTTCAGACGAAAAATGTCAGCAGTTTGATTACTGCGACCAACGTAATATTACGAGTAGGTATTATGTAAACAAAATTAATCGTTACATCGCATTGAAATGTATTATTCCTTGTTTAATAATTTATAAGACGTAGCAATTACAGACGCCGCCGAAGATTATTGGTAATTATAGCACGATCAAGTAGCAACGACTTGACAATAAAATATTGACACTACATTGCGTGCCTACGTAATATAAAAATTAAAATTGTATTTCAATTGGCATTCCTAAGGGGCTCTAATACAGTCGAATTAAATTGTATTTGCTAAATAATACAAGCTAATTACGACCAGAAATTTGTTTACATATGATAAAATCAAACTGTACCTACACCAGAATAAACGTTATCAATTATATACACGCTGTTTCACGCAAATCGTTATCTAAAAGTATTCAGGCTACCGCTGATAGTTTAAATCTGAAAATTTGCACACAAGAATAGTTTTTCACAATCTATCGGAAAAAATATTATCATGATTGTTTCACTTCCGGTGGATAGCAACATTCTTATTTTAAATAGAACACCCTTTCGCATCATCATTGTTGTACCTATGCCTCTGTCTTCCAAAATCAACAATACTGGCTTCATGCTGCCTGAGAATGTTTTAAATTTTGAACGCCCTTCTACAGGGTGCTTTAAAACTAATGGCCAATTTTAATAACTTCAAATATTAAAAAGTTAATTTTTTGTAAATAGCAAAGGCTTTTTTTCGCACTTTCAAATGTCGAAAAAAATTCTAAATCGATCAATTAGGTATACATTCGCTATACCTATCTGTTATGATTTTCGTTTCATTGTAGATTTTCTAAAATTGTGACTGTTATGAATCATTCTATTACAAGACCTTAAAATAAATACGTTAGTAGACCTATCAGACAAATATTTTTTTAATTAAATTAAAACACCGAAATAGAAAAAATAGTATGAAAAACGCGTGTTACAATGCTTTATTGTAATACTCCTATCTTGCGGACACTCGTGGCTACGCTTCGCGTCGCCACTCGTGCCACAAGATAGTCGTATTACAATAGGTCGCATTGTAACACTTGTCTTTCAATATACTATTATGATTGTAATTGTAACTGTTATTTAGATTTGTCTGACAGGTCTACAAAAGCATTTATTTCAAGGCCTTCTAAAAGAATTATAAATTAAACAAGTTATAAATCAGCATAATGCATTATGAAAGCGCATTTTTGGTAATATAGATCAGTATTTTATTAGCAAAGTTTAAAATTATCGATCGCACAAGTAATCTAACTCAAAATAGACTAGAACCTGCACATCTACACTATAGCAGAGAGCTTTTATTGAAAATTTGAAGTCTCAAGCTATTGTAATTGCCGAGATCTCAGCCGGATAGCCAGTCAACCATAACGAATATAATAGCATATATTTTTTCAAAAATGTGCATATAGGTATAGCGCATAGGGAATGTAATAATTGATCGATGTAGAATTTTTTTTCGAGATTTGAAAGTGCAAAAAATACAGCCTGTTCTATTCGAAAAAATCAACTTTTTAAAGTTTAAAGTTATTAAAATAGACCATTAATTCTAAACCTCGTGTAGAACGACGATCAAAATTTAAAGTACTCCCATGTAACGCCAAGTCAGTATTGTTGGTTTTGGACGACTTTTTATAATTCCAGTCAACAGAGTCATAGGTACAGTGCTCAAAAGGAAAGTAGTCAAATGTCAAAAACTTAAAAACCGTTGTCGCCGGGTATAGGGAAATGTAGTATCAGAGGACGTAGATTTTTATTTAGATTTCCAAAATGCAATAGGGTGTTCTAATTAAAATAAGGAAGTCAACAAGCTGTCAACATCCGGTAAAACAGTAAAGGGCACAATCATGATATTTTCTTTCGATAGATCATGAAAAACTATGATGGTATGCACATTTTCAGAATACTTCTAGGTAACGGTTTCCGTGAAACAGCCTATATAGTTTTATACTGAGCCAATTTTATCTAATCGGAAAATGGCGGAGTTAATGGGGAAAGAATTACTACTTTATGAGATGAGTTTAATGCATTCTTTGTTTTTTTTTTGAAAGAATGCAAATCATGTATTTCCTTGAATGTCCCCCATTTTTTCCACATATTGAGCTGTAATGGATTTATGGTACAAACGCTTATTTTTTCTAATGGAAATCATAGTGACATTTTTTTGAAAATGTTCTTTTCTTTGAAATATTTCAGAAAGTTTCCAAAACATTTATAATCATTTTACAACTTAGCAAACTGATCTTGCAACCAAATCTCCTTATGATAGACAACAACGCCAAATTTGATCACAATTCCCTACTTTAAAACGTGACCTAACCTATTCCTATAACATCTAAGCTTAAAACTAATTCCGTACAATTTTTTGGAAATTGTCAGAAATATATCACTGTTGCAGTATAAAGTTATGTGCAAACACTACGCATAGCATGCAACATCAATTTCCATATTTCGGAATGTCGAGTTCTGACCTCGGTTCTGACTCAGTTCCAGTTTGAGATTAAAATCTCCAGTAACAAAATCAACGTTTTACGAAGATTTTAAACATTTTTTGAGTGTAGGTATATGTTACGCTAAAAGTCAGAAAATTTACCAATTTACCAACCAGGTGTGGTAAATGTACAAAAAAATGGTTTATTTAGTTAATTTTGTGCTTTTACCAAGCCAAAGTGGTCAGTCTTAAGATTTACTAATTATTAATGGTAAAAGCAAGTTTACGTCACGGTTGAACGGATTATTAAGCATTCGACAAAAACAAAAACAACAAAATGAGTAAATATTTTACATTATTAGCCAGGTAAGTGAGTTTTTACTGGCGACAGGAGAAGTTGACTAGCGAGCCGTTAGGCGAGCTTGTCATCTCCTAGAGCCAGTAAAAACTATTACCTGGCGTATAATGTACAATATTTTATTTGTTACTCATTTGTAAACGTAAATAATTAGTTCTTAAATTAATCTTGAAGAAATGTCTAAAATATCATGTTATCCATGTAACAGAGACTTCGCATTAATTCTGGCCAATGAAATTACTAGATTACTAACTTGTAAAATTTTTACAGGTCTGCTGTCAGTTTTACAGGTCTGATGTCAGTTTTACAAGTCAGTAGCGTTTAAACATGACGTTTACCCGTTTGCGTTTTGTCTTGATAATCAACGTTTACAACTGAGTAACAAATAAAATACTATATTTCACACACAAAAATGCACTGCAAACTTTTATTACAAAAATACAAAAATTTATACAGATTTGCAATCGACATGTGACTGATTTGCTGTTGCAGTGAATTTCTTGACTTTCGGTCCACATTTTTCGAGTCACACTCCAAATAATACAATTCGTCGCCTGAAATTTAGAATTATCGATTCGCAAACAAACATCTTCCAGGATATTCACGCATTTTTAATCAATGCGCTTATACCACCGTAGGGAAGAAGGTCTCAGCAAAAATAAGCCCAACTAAGGAAGGCCCACAGGTATCTAGAATTATGGGTTGTGGGTTATGAGGAATAGTTGGTCAACAATAATATCTTTAATCAAAAATTCCAATATAAATATGTCGACCGTCTGACCTATTTATATAATGGCAAGACGCGTGATTAAGGTAGTGAAAGAGGAAGAGGCGAATTATGAAAGTTGTGCATGTCACGAAACTATTATAGAAATGCAATGTATATTTCACACAATGGCGATGGTGCTTATTGATAAGCCAGTGCATAAAATATGTGTGAAATATTATTACCTACTGTAAAATAGAGCGCATGGAGTGGGGGTGAGCAGCAAATCATATCGATTTGTTCGTGCGGCGCAAGAATTTATTCGTTACTATTCTCATGGGTGGCCAGAGTAATTCTCAACACGTCAAAACTTTTCAACACTTTGCAATTAACACAAATATTTAAAAACGTCGCTTTGGAGTTTAATTCGCCATCATTTAAATATCGAAAAATAAATTTCATTATTGACGCTAATTCGGACAAGCACTTGATTAGTGGAGCAAATTCAGTTTACGTTTTCATGTGAAATAGATAAATGAGGGTGTAGGACAGAAATCCCATTGCGCGAGTTCTAAATGCACGAAGCGTTCCAAATACATCTTCTCACTTCAGCAAGTATCGGTAATGTATTACATCCAAGCTAAGTGATAACGCTTATAGGCTGCGATGAGACCATAAAGTGTAACGGAATCCGTGCCTCTTGGAGCGAATGAGCTACCGCTAAGGCCAAGTTCGCGGCGTTGGATTCGCAAAATACTGCGGTATAACTTTCGTTGTTCCGGCTGGGGTGAAAGTGAGATATATTCGTTTTGTGGAGCCAACATTCCTACATTTGCTAACTAACTTCCTTGTTATACGGACTTAAAAGTAAACACACTATTTATTGATTAATTATAATCCGTTTCGGAGCAATTTCCGAAATAAAATGTTCGGGGATGGTTTCGCGTATAAATAAGGATTGAATGGATCTATTTGTGAATTGGTTTAGCTTTTAGGTGTTATTGAAGTATAAATAAAACATGAACGTCTCTTTTAGGAAAATTTATATTTGGGCGGAGTCTTTGTTAAAGACTTTCAGTACGCCAAAACTTATACCTATTTTTTATTCTGACATTCTCATTTCATCGATTGACATGGAATAGTTTTCGTCTGCCTACTACTGTTTAAGTTTAAGCCTGGAGTAATAGGTACAAGCCCATTATTTTAAGTTTTGGAAGCGTTTGTAAAATAATTTGCTGTGGCTACCACAGATACCACCCGCATACATGCCCAAAAGCTTTTCTGCTCTTCCTTTTATGTCTAAGAATAGGTGTAGGTATCAAATTTGGTATATCTCTTGAGATTTACACCTGATATACCGTAATGATTGAAAAGGGTGAAATGCTAGAGAAGATTAGATGGAATCCCAAGAGAATGGAGCTCAGAATTGTTACATCTAAAGCTTCGCAGCTCCTGAAACCTGGCAATGCTTCACCACTCCTACTTGTCCTACTTGATTAATCGAGATAGGGCTAGGGACATGCGCATTCTTCCACACGGACGTCTGGTAGCGACTTCTCCCTATCTAACAAAGTGCGACGCGCACCGCCAATGGAAACTATGGAATCAGCTACTTAAAGAGAAGAAAAGTAATGGAACATCGCGGATATCTATCACACAACGCACAGGAACTAAAATGCTTGCCAAAACAAAAATAATTTAATAATTACACGATGTGAAGAAATTTAAACAGTAGCAAAGAGATCATTGTTTAAACATTTGTTCACTATTATTAAGAGCACATTGATCGAATAAGCAAAAAGGCAACTGTATGTCTGTGGGGAATGTAGAAGGGCTTTTGAATGTACACGAAGCTTGGACTCTCGAGCTCGACTGGTATATTGGTTTTACACTGTAGTGATAAGGACAATTTTGTGTGGTAACCTGCCATGCGCAGGGCAACCTAAAGGAAGCAGCTAGGTAAGGTAGACTCGTTTGGGAGTTACTGGAGCCATGAAAACCACGCCAACTTGGCCATGGGGGCACTTCTGGGACTACAACCTCGGAAGGACGAGGCAGTAATGGCTGAACTCAGGGCATTCTGTTTTCAGCACTGTTTTAGTTTTTCCGATCAGTAATTCCCGAGAAAACTCGATTTAACAGAATGTTAGAAACAGTTCTTGGACCTTAGGTTCCTTGGTAGATGGGTAGAGGTCCTATCGAATGGCCAGCCGGATGGCCAGATATGTCGCCGTTAGATTTTTTATTGTGGAGTGCAGAAGAACTACGACAACGTATCATATACCAATACCGTCAGATTACTCTAAAAGTGTTACAAAACGTACTACGCCATTTTGAACTAAATCTTTATTATTGTACGGAAGATGGTGGTGGCCATTTCGAGCAATCAAATAAAGTGATAACTAATTTTTTTCTGTAATTTTGAATACCTAGGTAATTGTTACTGTTACGAAGTACTTACTACTTACTTACCAAAATTATTTTTTTCTATTTCGGTGTCACAATGTTGATTTTGTACAACTGGTTTCAGTTGTACAAAGACAGTGATTATAGTCGTTTTTTTTGATAACTCATCTGCATCTCTTAAGTTGGCAGTTACTAGTTAGTACAAGTAGGTACCTTAGATCATATAAACATGGATGGAGCGATGCAATTACACTATGTCGCCAACATGTTCTGATTCAAGACTCTACATACTTTTGTGCTGTATCTCTCTTGTCGACGTACAATTTATATGTTGTTATTCCATGTACAGTTTCAGTGTTAGTAACCAATCAGAAAATTCAAATCTTTAACCTCACAATGTTAATAAACAATGCAATATTTATTATTTAGGGTAAAAAAGGTTCTCAATACATGAATAAATACATCTTTATAGGACAATTTAGTGGTACAGAACAGTATTAAAAGTTTAGTTTCATATACAACCATGTAAAGTCAAGCAAGGTTAAGCAACAAAAACAGCTGTTTGCGAATATAGGATGTCAAACGGACAAACGTCCTTACAATCGCCAAGCTTGCGCACTTTTACAATCAACCCGGCAAAGGATAAATACATTACAACTTACTAATAGTAAAAGATGATAGGCATAAAAATGCACGTTGGAATGTTGGCGACGGTTGTCTTTTAGTAGAGCTTATGAGATAGCTCTATCCATGTTTATATGATCTAAGGTAGGTACAATACTTCCATGTTTGAACTTCAAAATGTCAGTCTTACTACGCTGCCAACCTAAAACTTAACGGCATAAAAAGTGTTCCCAACATAAAACATGTTAGTTCTAATGTTCCCTATAGTTTTTGATAATGATTTTTTTAATTAAATTAAAGCACCGAAATAGAAAAAATAGTATGAAAAACGCGTGTTACAATGCTTTATTGCAATACTCCTATCTCGCGGACACTCGTGGCTACGCTTCGCGTCGCCACTCGTGCCACAAGATAGTCGTATTACAATAGGTCGCATTGTAACACTTGTCTTTCAATATACTATTTTAAAGACTTCTTATCCTTCATATCTTTACTAACTATAAAAAAGCAAAAAAATAATAATACTAGGTGTGACGCAAATATTTAATAATTTTAGTGTGCCGCCAGACAAAAAAGTTTGAGAAACACTGCTGTATACACATGAAGTGACAGTCAGAGAGGGCGGCGCTGAGGCCTCCGTCAGCAGACAGGTTCGGAACGGCTACGGCGCTTGATTGTAGACTAACTGTAGATAGATTAGGTGGATGTAATTTGGTAAGCTTGATCTGTGTGCCAGCGCACTGCAGAATAAGCGCGAACAAGCTAGTTCGCGAAAGTAATGATGGGGTTTCGTCGGGCCCCAACCTACCCTAGGAATTGTTCCCTCCGTTATCAGGGCCAGGATTAATTCTGGGTTCAGTGGCAACAAGCGACTGGGCCATTCAGGGCCTTCTTAATAGGGCCCCTTGGCAAATTTGGGTCTTCTAAGCTTCTAAAACTGAATAGAAGTCAGATTACAAAGATCATCGGTGGGGGCAATGGATGGTCAACTATCAGCTGCACAACATTGGACTTGTAGGAGAACGCATGTGCAGGTTCTGTGGCGAGCCAGATGAAACTACCGAGTATATGCCATATGGTCAGTCGCTGTGGCGCTTTGATCAGTGGCAAACATCAGCTCCTTGGCGACAGTTATCTGGAACCGGGGAGGGTGTAGCATCTTAGGCTGAACAGGGTCCTATCCTTTATTGAGAGGAGCGGGCTGTGAACCTAGTTGCGAAAGAAAGGTGGTAAGCGCAATGGGTCTTTGGTGTGTCTAAGTGGGTCAAGTTTTGCAGTGTTATGTACTGACTAAAATTTCGTTTAGAAAACTTTTTGTTGGACTGGTTCAAAAGATAATAAAAAAACTCTCTTTAACTATGTCAAGATCGAATATAGCGTTCTTTAGCAAAAGAATATTGTTATTCATGTTGTCACTGTCCACCATCTGGACCGAATTTTTGAGTGTATCCTATTGAAGTAGGAAACGATATATTATATTGTTGCCATAACTTTTATAATTACCTACAAAAAAATTCAATTTTCTGAGCGGAATCTTGATCCGTACACCAAACTGCAAAACATTTCTCATTTAACCTAAACTATTATATTTGATTTGTGTCTCTATCAAGTTGATACTTTTTTCTGGGAAAAGCGGGCGTCCGGGCGACCTTTACTTTTATTTTCAACAAAAATTCAACGTTTTCTAATTTTTTTAACTGTGTTTCCGTCACTGTTTCGTAGTATTGCACACATTGTGCAAACGTTCCCAGACACCTAGTTCTAAATACTTAATTCATAAAACAAAGGTGGAAAAAGGAATACACAAAGAGCAAATACAAAGTGGATAAAAAATATCGGATACCTATTGCAAACAAATCGTGTACACTAAATCCAGGGAAAATAGTCAAGAGAGGGGTATTAGAAAATTAAAAACGGTGTTGATGTGAGATGGAAATTCTAACCAAGAAAATGCAGCTAAAGGGAATACAAGCATCAAAGAATATGTAAGTAGAGATTCAATCAAATAAAAAACTAACATTATGAAAGGAATTCAGAAGTCAATACTCAGAAAAAGCTAATGTCTAAAACTATAAAAGCCAAAAGCATTAACGAAAGGGAAACATACAGAACCAGTATTACTAATTACAAAAGAGAGTAAGGTAATAATAATATACACTATACAGAGCAACTCTCAAACCGACCGGGATGTGGCTACCAATAAACGCACTAGGAAATCTGTAAGGAATGTTTGTAAAGCGTAACAGGATATTGATACTTCAAGGAATGTCTAGGTAAAATGGTTACCGGACCTCCCTTAGCAAATCGGAGAAATTTCAAAGGTGGGTTTCCTTAAGGGTCATTTTTCCTGAACCTGAAGGAAAGTTTTTTTTAAGCGTGAGCTAACTTTTTCATATGCTGATCTTCTTGTGACGATGAAGTTTCTTTGGAAACAAGTTTCCTTGAAAGATTCCAAGGGCAAGCTTTGCTGTGTGAGAATCTTCCGAGTGCTATTGGGGGCGAATGTTCCGAAGCGATTTTGCAATTGAAGGTCAATATTTAGGAAGCAAATTTCACACGGCGAATGTTCTGGAACTCGACGCGCAAATTTTCTGAGCGCAAAAAATCTGCAATTTTTCCCATCATTGCCATATTATCGACTCTGGCTTAAAATGTGCCAATTAATAGAGGTATGTGCTATAAGAACAGAAAATGATTACATTGTTTCCTTTATTATAATTATAACCATTCGATTTTTTTGTAATAATTAGGCCAGAAAATTAAATATCCATCAGCATTTGTTATACCTATGTAGTACTTCATACTGGAAATAAAACTAACGTGTAAGTAAAAGACATCGGAGCGCATTTTATAGGTAGCTCTGGAAATGATTGACAAAATTCCTCCTTACATTACAAAACTGTTAGTGCTACTACCTGGTAAATAATGAAACTGACGATTGGGTACGTTATCCGCGCATAACAAAACAATTAATAAGATGTAATTTCCGATTTAATTCAAGTGATGCGTCACCATAAATTCATTCATTATTCTTACTGACTAATTTATAATTTGCACCAAATCCTCTGTTCTTAAAGGACCACCCAATGTAAAACAAATGTTATTGCTACAGCAAACATTATTTCATATTCGCTGAAATTATACATCACGTGTGGGGTCCTAAAACGCAAAACCCAAACACATTATAGGTACCTACACAATTTTTTACCAGTTTTTCATTTTGATTTCGTTGTAGCCACATTTACCTACTAAATAGCCCGAAACTATTATATTATGTTTTACTTCAGGATTTGTCAGATCTATGCCATGCACTTACTAAAAATTATTCAAGGCGAAGTTTATGGTATCTAGTTGTATTTTCTTACATGTAAATCAAACCCACATGCTTAGCTATTAGCAACGCGTGGGCGATAGAAAAAGAACTGAATGTTAAACTGGTAGTTAAATATTATAGGCATCTCAGCCGTTGACAGCTTATAATAGTCTTTCCTTAACTATCCGGATCGGGCCATGCCATCTGTCCATATACGACTTCGTTGGCTGGCACTAATTAATTCGTTAATTTATAAATTTTACATAAATTAAAGGTAATGCGACCGTTAGGAAGAAAGGTAAAGTTGTTTTCGTACATTTCGCTCGGTACGAACCCCCACGTTTATGCCCAACTTCAAACTTGCTGCAAATGCCAAATTAACCAGTTAGTAATTTAAAATTTAAATGTGAAGACCTTTATATTGCCATTAAGATATTTTACTTTCGAAAAAAAATGCACTTTTAAACGAAAAAGTTTATGAAAAGCCTCGGAATAAACTTTCATTTCTTTTCATTCGCTTTGTGAATAAGCTGACAATGTCCCAGTTTATGTAAAGAAATACAAGTTTCTTCCGCCACCCCAGGTTGCTATTACGCGTGCTTGTAAAACTTTTAAAAGTTTTATGTTTACAATAGTCCAAATTAGACGAGGGTAAAAAGAGACCAAAAATTGCTTCTCCGGAGTGAAAGTTGAAAAGTACCTACACTTTATAAAAATTGATTTACGACCCAAATATATACACTAAACACTAGGTATACCTAATTTAGTTTAAAAATTTTATGTTACTATTGCAGGTTACTGAACCAAAATTCGTTTGTATGATTATTGCATTGCATTGTTTCAATCTTGGACCTTAAAAGACGGCCATTGGTAACGTGGTCTTATTCAGAGGAATAAATATGAGATTAGTACACTTTGATGTGGCCGTCAATTTAGCACAATTAACTACAATGACGAGATGACACTTGAAAAATGGGGGCTGGAATGTTAGTATCCTAACAATTTTAATTGAAGCGTGCAAGCATAAGAAAAATTTGACCAAATTACTATTTCCTTATTACTTTTCCTATTATACTTCTGACGAATAGGAATTCCGTCCTTTATAAATTATTGGGAAAAATTCCTCCGTAAATGTCAATTAATTAACATGAGATTCATAAACCTTCGCATCCGATGCACCGCCACGTGATTCGTAATCTTAGAAAGCTTGTTATGCATAATGCTGTTTAAGTGCAGGAAACCTTTAGTTTCGAATCAGAATGGGATGGAAGCTTAAGAATCGGCCGCAAGAGACAGATCAGCTATAAGCACCGTGCACTATTTCTTCAGCCCTAATCCCTCGTTTACGACCGTCATAAATATTGGTATCACACTATCACGTCCGCGAATGGCTTCTGCAGTAGTTCAAGCAAGCTCTTTCGAATCTGGACCAGTTTATATCGACTTTTTGTGCATCAATTCGAAAAATTAATTATATCGGGTAGGATTTTAACACATCGTTGACGTAATCTTAAAATAAACCGGTGCATATCTTTCGAAAATAAATTTTGGACAAGTCCTCGACACGCGTATTACCTACACTTTGGTCAAGTTAATTGAAATCGACAGCAACGCGAATCGCAAACTACGGCCTGAATATCAAGCAGGCTTTGCAAATTTGCAATAAACACCGCTCGATTGTAGGTGAGGATGAACTGTAATTAATGTTTTATATTTTGTCAGACAATGGGTGCCCATTTATCAATCTCGAATATTTAATTAAAACATGCGGACAACGGATTCATAATGATTTATGCTTTTCGAGGCGACAATGAATTGATTAAATTAAATTTTGTCATCCCCTTTTTTCGTATCTTGGTGAAACTTTTTCGGGTTTACTCCTAAATTCACATTCACATTCAGCTTACCTTTTAATGTCAATTTTTGCTCACTTTCGTTTCCGACGTATCATGTTGGAAACCCAAAGAAAAATACGGCATAAATCAAAATAAACAATATTTCTAGTTCGACGACACCGTTAATGTCAAATTAGAAATAACTTATGGAGAATATTTAAAACTGAGATAACACACATGTCCTTTGAAACTTCCAGATTAAAGTAAATGATGGGAAACTATCACCGGTCTCGGCCTTGTAAAACTGTCCAACATATGAAAATAGCGCGAGGTCTCTCACTCGTCATAACGTCGGCGTATCAGTATACTTGCCCTGCTATTATTAATGCCCAAATGTCACTTCACGGAATATGACTTTATTCCCCTCCATGCTAAACAATGAGTGCTATGCCACGGGATGGACCTTAGTAATGGTTCTCGCGTGACGAAACTTTTCTAGTTGTATATGCAGATCATCTCTGCTCATTGTTGGGTAACAAAGCACTTTGACGTCTTCATCACTATAGTCTACCGCGACCAGTTTTTTTCCAGTATTCGCTGATTTGTGTCGAAACGTTTCTTGAATGACAAATTAACCGATGGAAACGGGTTGGATAATTTATGTCCAATATGTAGGTTTTTGTTACGTTATTACAGCCTGCACCTTTATACAACTTGGCGTAGAATCCGGCGGGAAAATTGCGGTATTTTAATAGTTCTTATTAAGAAGTAAATGTACATAGCATATTGAAAAAGGGCGATTATATTTGGTATATATTAAACGTTTGTAAATATTGTATCCTACGATTTACATATACGATATTTGCAGACACAAGGTAATGTAAACGGAACGTAAAGAAGCAAGCGCGAATCCGTCTAACACTGGAGTGAAGCTGCTGGACCGACGCTGGTAATCCCGCACTTGTGTTCAAGCGCCACGACGCTATGCTCATGCGTCCCCCGCCCTCTCCCTTGAGCAACAACAGTGGCATTACGAATATCGGAGGCGTTTGTGTTTATTCCCT
Organism: Photinus pyralis; assembly: GCF_008802855.1. Classification (NCBI taxonomy): domain Eukaryota; kingdom Metazoa; phylum Arthropoda; class Insecta; order Coleoptera; family Lampyridae; genus Photinus; species Photinus pyralis. Next base: position 17,001,911 of record NW_022170510.1, on the reverse strand, counting down.
GAACGAATCTACTAAGCTGTCGGTCTGTGACGGCAACTTTCACATATGGCATTTACGAATTTAATGCGATAAAAAAGTTTCGCTCCCAAAATCCTCTCAACCCGTGCAATTCCCATACACATTGATATAAAGAAAATGAAATGATATTTATATTTTGCTCAATGTCTATTTTAAAAAGTTCGTTGAATAAGAAAGTGCGACCTAAAACCACCTAAAACTGTCAGCATCGATCGTAAAACTTTCAACTGAGCTCCCTTACAAACTCTTCGGAATATCGAATGCTTGTTCTTTTAATAGTAAATAAATACATATTCAGTACGACTAATATTGATAGCAGGCTCATTTATTATAAATCTGCAAAATTATTATCGTCTTAAACAAAATTTGCAAGTATAATTTGCACCCACATTAATTAATCAATTACGGTCGCCATTATACCTATAAGCTCTTTTTCGTTTGCGCTCTGAACTGCAGTTTAAGCAGCGACGCCGATGTTGCAAAAGTTAATAAACAAATTATAAACACAAAGGAAGTAATTGAGGAAACAAATCAAAAAGAGGACTATCTACAATAACAGAGGCCAGTCATCTAAAATACGTTAAATCCATTGACTCATTCTATACTCCACAAGTAAGATAAAATCGTATTACTGAAAATTATGGGCACCATGGAAAGAACAATGTCCTTTTAATAATTTCTCTTTTTTTCTACGATCTATTTCAAGGGTAATCGCAAAATAAACAGCAGTTTGTCACTGCCACTTGTTAAGCTTTCGAAGAGAAGGGAGAATTAAAATTTTTTATCGTAGTTTTGTCACTAAACAATCCAAATAAATGCAAATACAAAGATTGTTTCCGAAGTTGTTTCAGACGTTGGAGACTTGAGGGTACGGAGAGAGGAAGGAATTGCAGTTTAATTGAATGTACTCTTTGTTGATTGGAAAAAATGCATGGCTACAAAGGTAAGTAACTACCTATTTTGCAAAAACAATGTTTTTGATATTTTTTCTTATATCTTTGTTTTTATTATTATACTTTTAAGTAAATATACCTACGTCTAACAATACAAGCTATACTTTTTTCTATTTCCTTGTTTTGACCACACACAGTGTTACAAATTTACAATGGAATCATTGTAGTATTGTTTTAGTAACTTTTTGGTTTTAAAAGTTGGCCGTTTGTACAGCAAAGACATAGGTACCTACATTTTTCAACATCAAATATGTCGTTTTGGGTTTGACATATACTTCAATTACCTACAGTGACTGACTGTATAAAGATAGTGTGGTCATAATATAATAATAATCGGTTTAACATTCGCAGTGCCTTTTTTGTAATCTCGGTCATTTATGGACCGAATTACATGAAGTTCAAACTGACTGGGCTTCATCATGAGCGGTATAATATACGCAATGCCAAACGTTCACCCTAGTCGATTCAACATTCATAGTGCTTTTTTATCATTTCGGCCACTTATGAACTGAACTGCCATAGCCACTTTTGATTATGTATCGTCAGGGCTTAACTCGTGCATATTCTAGTGTTGGCATATTCAAATGATGTCTTTATCCAAGACCAAGTTCTGCGGACCTCTGCTAACCAAGCTGTCGCGGGCTGCATCAATTGAACCATGAACTCAGGCATTACTCGATTTTTGCCCTCGGGCGACTCACATTCCCTCGGGCCAGAGGCCCTCGTCTGTCGCCTTCGGCATAAATAACGCCTTAATGCCCTTGATACATAAATAACTATTTTTGAGTGGCAGTAAGTAAAGCATGTCAATGATATATTATTCAATTATGGGTTATTAAGGATCACTAGATGCAAAAAAAGTCGTGTACAATACATTTCGAGATGTGTCTTTTTTCATGACTTCGCAGTCTGGTTTTGGGTCTCATACCCAAAACTATTTCCTCGACTATTTCAAATCAAGTATTTCAATCGAGATTTCAATATTTTTGTTTTGATGAGTTCTATCAAAAAAAATATTCCTATTATTGCTTAGATATAATGGTCAAGGTTGCATGCTTCTTCCCGATTTCCGGGGCGTAGAACAAAAAAATTAATAAGGGCTCCATTTTAATGCGCCACTGAATAATATCGACATTATTCTCAATATTATTTAGTGTGAGCTGAGTCTCATGCACCTACAGTAGACTTGGAAGTTCATGTATACAATCCTATTATATATTGTGTAGAATAGGCATGGCAGTCTTACTTTGCGAGTTTTTTAAAAATGGAATCTCATAGCGGTGTAGGACATTGTTGCGTGGCCTGGAGCCGAAACACTTTGACGCACATAGATATGTTGGCGGCGTGACGCGTGACTGATCATTCGGCTTGGCATGGCGTTAGGAATAAACAGTTAGGGCCCTCTCAAATAAAAAGATGAAATTTTTCTCATTTAAAATCGAAAAGTAGCGCTTGCCACACCCAAAATGCAAATGCATGTGAAAAGTAGTAATTTAACACGCTAGTGTGGGAAGTATATATTTACACAAATGTCAATCTACGTTCATTTCTTTAGTTACTATCTAGGCGTCGGTGATTGAAGATATTAGACCATTATTATCGGTTTATATTTATCTACATTTAAAAATGACGTTCCGTTAAAGATTTATATTTCAGTAATACAGGTTATGCGGCGTTATCAAAACCAATGACCCCAAGCCGTTTAAATATTTTTTATTTTGGGGAAAAATAGAATATTTGAGAATACCGGCAACTTTTTTCATGTTTCGATAAGCTTCAAGTGACGATTAAGTTTTTAAGTGTATAATTTCGCGGCGCCAAAGTCTCCCGGCGTCCAAAATGTCTCGGCACAAAATCGTCCTGAACCACGTTGACCGCGCAAATTCGGCGACACCATAGTGAGAGCGAAACGGTCTGGATGCGTAATGAATCGCCACTACAAATGAAATTTTAGCTATTGGTGGGCGCAACAGCTTTGATATTTGATTAGATTATAGAAATAACACTTACTATGGAACACCCTGGGTAATTGTAAATAATGTGAAAGAAAATGAAATTCTGAATGAAAAACTAAGACAGAGAGTAATGTTTATGAGCGTAGGAAATCGCTGGAAAAAACATAGCTAGTAAATAAACTACAACGCACTCAATATAAGTTAATAAATCTTTAATAAACATTCGAGCATTCCCTTCAAAAATAATTAATTTTGTTGAATCTTTCCATAACACAATGCACAGTTGTTTCTCTCAATATAATCTTAAAAATGCTTGATATTTGCTCATTTTACCAACGTCGTAGGCCGTAGCTCTACTAATAAGAAAGTTGGCATAGTTCCTACTACATATACAACTATACGGGGTTTCATTAAAAAAAAAATATTTTGAATAATATTTCCATCAACAGATGTAATTTATTTTTCAACGCATCGCAGATTATGAGATCCAAAATTCGTTCTTGAAAGTGTAATTAAAACTTGAGGAGACATTGACTGAACAATTAATAGATCAACCAATGCGCATATTAAGATAAGTAACGTCGTGCTTTTCATGAAGTTTTCTAAAATATAGGTACAATTTAACTGGTTTTGAATCTTCTATAACAAACAATTAAAGAACCAAACCTTCCTCACCCACTCAGGAGACACAAAAGTAGAGAAATGTACGGCATCAAATTAGCTAAACAACAAAGTATATCCAAGGAGAAGAAGACAAGGCAAAATGAATCGCTGCAGCCACAGTGCAAAATTCCAAGTAATTTGGTATGGAGAAATAGAGGGTCAGAATGTTCGAAATTGTATGAAGGCTTTAAAGAAAATAAGATTTGATCGTGTAATCATAGTACTAGGTTCAGTAAAATCATACATCAAATATGTATATCGGGTTTCATGGAGTTTAGAATAGTAAGGAGAGAAGGTATATAATGTCGCCAGGAAATGAAGACTAAACAGATCACCTGATCTACGCAAGGGATAAAAATGTTGGAGAATGAGAGGAAGCATAGTAGTAGGCATTTTAGAAACATGACGACAGTAATTGTGCACAATTTCGCTCCAAGATTTTCTCCGGTCCTTTTATGAAAGAGTAATTATGATCCGAGGAGTCTTAGATGCTACACCCTGTACACCAGGGAAAAACTCGTTGGAGATATAATTGATATATACCTAAATAAACGTGTTAATTAATGTCTTCATTACCTCCTTCATCAGGGAAAAAGTCTCCAACCTTGGTAAAATGAGGTAATTTATATAGGTACGTCATACGGTATAGAATTATATAAGATACTGCAAAGCATAGAGCATTTTAAAGAATTTATCATGAATTCATAACGGTCAGCGCCGCACACACTCACCTCAAAACTATCTTGTCAGAACAAAATGTTAAGATGTATAGCAAATTCGCGTTTTTTGAATTTGGCGAACATATATGTATTTAAATGCACAGATTAAGTTAGGTAGGTATATCAATTAACAAATTGCTTGTGCAAAGGCATGCAAACCGCAGTTTTCAAAAGACTACTTCAGATTATTAACATTATTTTGCGCGAAGATTGTGCAAATTAAGTATGACTAATTGCGGAATTACCACAAGGCACAGCCTTGAATTTTAAAATTGTCCGAACTTGCTGCAGTCTAAAAGTAACTTAATTTCAATACACATTGTTTAAAGGCTATTAACTTCATTTCGAATCTACATTTAAACAAATTTAAGCTTTTAATCAGCTATGTACTACCTACCTACTCAGTGCAGTTGCTAATGCATGCAATGTAAATGCATCATTCACCGAGAAAATCTAAGCACAATACAGCATGTAATTATACTGCAGATAAACAGCAATCGAACCGTGTCGTCTCTAGTGCTAAAGTTAAGCAAGCAAATTTTGTTCTCAAGTTAACCCAAATGGCAGCACAAAGAAATAAATATCCTCATTTAACAAAAAAGTCGTAATTAAGGATTTAAAGTAATGTTTACATTTTACCTATCTTTACTGTTTATCTTTAATATTTAATTCAAAACAACCGTTGCTTCTAGCGTTCTAGCATTACTATATTTGTCACAGGAAGCTATAAAATTTATGAACGGAATACCGGGTTAACAAGGCATAAATATTTGAAGGCAGAAGTCAATTAGTTTTGTAAAAAAATTTGCCATAATTACATTTTGTCAAAATGGTGTGTTAACCTAGAGAATTTCGATGGGCTTACGATATCCGACAAATTACGTGCTTAACTGGTTCAGCTGACCGGCTCGTGTACATAATTTAATTTCCTAAAACTTAATGATACGTGAAATGCTTAATATTACAGGAAAAGAAGAAAGTTTAATTTCCGCTATTGATTTGTAGGACGTACTTTGGATTGTTGCTTATTCCATAATGAATGATCAGTTTTTAATTATGTAAAAGTTGACCCCGGTTTCCCATTTTATGAAAATGCACCGGCTTTCTTATACACAATCTTAAATCTAAAGCTGTCAAACAGATAATTTATTAACATGCAAATTTTATTTTATTATTCTTTAATTTAAATCACTATATAAAATAATGAAACTAATACATAATTTATGAGTCCAGAAAAATGGTTATGGTTTGTGAGTAACAACGCAACACTGTCCGCGCACAGAAGTAAATCATTTAAAAAGCAGATAGTACTAACATGTTAATTAACACAATGCGACACGCTCTCGAATCGTAGAAAATTGCCATAAAATTCACATACAACAAGAATATTGTAACGTAAACAGGCAATAAAACGCGTTAAGAAGCAAAATAATGCACTTACAGAGTGCTAACTAAAATGAATTAAACTGAATAAAATTCAAAGAACGCCTAATTACCTAGGTTAAGTTGTAACTAAGTACCGTCTAACCACAGTTTCAACGAAATCTGCTAAATTTCGTCCTAAAAATTGAATTTCATTTTCGCTTAAAACTGTTGCGAAAAATTACGGTTGGAAAAGGAATCGAGGCGCTTCTTGCAAGGCGGCTATCAAACTAAGAAATTAGCATTCTGGTCAGGTCACCGACTTTAAAAGATTTAAGTTCATACGAAGTATAGTGAGGGTGATACCAATCCACACCTAATCCATTTTAGATTAAGATTCTTGTAAGAACCGAACGGCTCTGTACTGCACTTTATTGATTTACTTTAGGGAAACGTTTTGCTTCGATTTTGGACAAATTAATATAATGGAGAAAATATTGTGATTAAAAATAACTAACGACCATACTTAATTTTAATATTGTGTTATCCTGCCAAGATTAGATTTATTAATATCTTGACCTTTCTCGTATTGGTGATTCCTCATTCTGATTGTTTAAAAATTTATAAAACCATTAATTATAATAAAAGAAAAGATCATAGTCAATGTGTTGCCAACAAAGTAAGTGATATATTTGTATTTATTTATAATTTCTTTTTTTCTTCTTAAATACTTTGCCAAATGCTTTTGATGGTATAATGATATATAGGATTATTTTGCCTTTGCAATAAATTTCATTCTAATTTCAAATGGGACATATTTCCACATTACACATTTTAAAACGAAGTTTAGAAAAAAAAGTGTGCGATTAATACGCCCTTTGCCATCATGCTTAATATTAACGTTAATCTTTCCAAAGTCGGATAGTTTCTGCCAATTAAATATATAAATGATATATATTGCCAATGAATTACTTGCCTCTCTTGGGAGTTTGAACCAAGTTTTTTATATCTAAAGGTGTCTATTACTGTTGACAATCAACACAATATGAAACATGGTAGGTACCTACTATACTTTAGGAAAAAAATGGATTTTGCATAAAGGGCGAATAAAAGGATTAAAAGCCAATGGCATTTTTTAATTCCTTAATTTACAAGAAATCGAAATACAAATAGTTTTAGAGAGTATGTGACTATTATGGAACACAAACATCTTCTGAATAAAGACCCTGCTGAAACTGCAATGCAAGAAATTCCCACCCATGTCAACTGTCAAAAATCAGATGATGGAACTGCCTATAGGGTGTCGTTTCAAAGAATGCTTTAAAAAGCAGCATGATGAAAAAGCTAGGTTAAGTTACATACTAGCGAGTTAATTTTTACTTGAGGAAAAATCGATGACAATTAAACTATAACATTAAAATATTATCGTCATTAAATATAGTCTTTAAATCCATGATGTAAAATTAATATATTAGTTTGAAAAAGAAAAGAGAAGAGAAGGGGCGGGATAAAGGTGAAGGGGCGAAGTGAGACTAAGGGTAAAAGAATGCAACATAGCAACATCGACACCATATAAGGAACCAAATAGAGAAAAACGTAGAACAATAGCTCTTAAGATAAAGAACTAGTAGCGTCCAGACGGACGGGCGGACGGACAGACGGACGGAGAAAGTGGCCACATTAGCACATTTTTTTTATTTTTCTGGAAATGCACATAAAATATGCAGTATGCAGTAATGAAGTTTGACACATAGCAGTCTAGATACGGGTATGTTTCAATTTTAAATGTCATTAGATTAACGCAGCAATTGTTTTTTACTTTCCTCACTAGAGAAGAAAATCACACTTTATTCACTCTTTTTGGATACAAAAGTTTTTGTTTCTAAAGTAATTTCAGAAAAAATAGTCTTTTAACGTTTGCATAGCGATGATGGTGGCGTGAGGTTCCATATTCACTATATAGCTTTATCCGAATAGAAAAACTTACTAAGCACAGATACGAAGACGATCGATGGCGCATTTTTAGCGCAATCTACGAATCTGAACGCGAGTGTTTTACCTCTTTTCCATCTGTCGGTCTGCGTTACCGTTATCTCTAGATGGGATATCGGCTTATGATTTTTACATGTCGACTTAACCATAATTAAGGAAGAGAGTATGCTTCTTTTTGCTATATATTACAGACAAATTATTTCAAATGTGATAACTAAATGTAACCATTGCTTTAGTGTCGTAGTACATAAAGCTCATGGTTAATTTGCAACGTCTCTAAACTACCGCGACCTGACAGAATATTAATGTTATGATATTCCCTTACGAATTCTAACAAGTGATGTTTTATTAACCAGCGCATCATTATATCAAACTATATTGCGAACAAGCTAGAACCCGAGCATATTTTGTTACCGCTTTAGCGATTCATGTTGGAAGTTGTTTTTGCACGCTTCCCTTTCTCTTTTCATGAAAAACCCTCACGCCAACGTCAGTTCACTACAGTTAATCTGAAAGAGATGAATTAATCCGAACTCCATGTCAGCCAAACACTCTAATTTATTGCTTCAGGAAAACGAAATTTTGGCAGTGTTTTATCTAAATTTGAAATCTCTGTCGGCGCAAAAACAACCATGTAATTAGTTAGATTGCATTTTATTGTAATTAAAAAGTTTCTTAAGGTTATGTGAAATTCACGGAGGATTATTATGAAACCGAAATGCATTTTAAGGCGTCTAGGGATCGATATTGTGGGAAGGGGGTGGGTGCAGCTGTTGTGTGTATAAAAAATAAATGTGGAACAATTTCAGAATAACTTCATTTAAAGTTACCAGTTAGAGAAAGTTTAGGGTAACTGTCTTAATTGTCAAATTCGCCCTGTAGTTAGCAAATGTGGACGTACATGCGATTTTGCTCCCAACGAGAGCATACCGTAACGTTTTCTCTTTCTATAATTCGTCTCCAACGCCATATATAATGCGTCATGCCTGCCTGTCTATCTGCTACCAAAACCTTAGAGCGCCCGCCAGCTACTAAATCAATACCCAAGCGAACTTTCCCGTCTCAACCCCCTCGTCTTAACGCCTCTCATCTTTACCCGCACATTGGAAGATTGAAAATTGCCCTGAACCGTACAATTTAAAATAGTATGCAATGTATGGTTTAGAAGCAATACGCAGGGCAAATTGTTTGTTGCATATCATATCAAGATTGGGCTATTAACATGAATTTATGTCCAATCACAAAGAAATGCGTTAAAAATGACATTAAATTAAAAGGGTCATAACTGGATTAAAGCGGAAAAGCAGAAGGACGAAAATATGTTTCTCCGCCTACATGGAAAGTTAGTCATGTTAGCTGACGGAGTTTGAAGCATCGCTTCGCGAAGTTTACGTCTCCTTTGAATTATTTATTTGTAACTCAGATATTTCGAGAATTAACTAAAATTTTAGTTTCGGATCAAAGAGCATTCATAAATTTAGTATAGCACTTTAAGACCAGAAAGTGTTTTTTTGACAGAAGCAACACCGACCTTATTCAACAAACTATATTTTAGGTTACCCATATGAAAACTAACTGCTACGGAATATAGCATCTGTTTAGTTACAATATGTGACGAGATGAACAGCTGCAGTCCGTCACGTGATATACCTTTGCTCACGAAGGATTTCTTTCGAGAAGGAACGCTTTATTGACCGCATTTGTGGAAGAGTGACGGGCGGCAACTACAATCTTTGCCGGTTTACAAGGGAAGAGATACTCTAGTGTGACACAGAAGCCATTACCAATTGCCCAGAGCAGTTTACAGAGGGGTAATAGTTACTTATAAAATGGCGGTAAGTGCAAAATAATCTTCTTTCGACCACTAATGGATACCTTCCTCAAAAATGTCGTTCAGATATATCTATACCTAGTTACTGAATGTTTTCAGATAAAGGAAAATGTGCGCCCTTTATTAGACGCGACCAATATACATACCCGATAAAAATCTTATGACATTTGTTGATATGAAATACCTACTTCCATAACTAGATACAATTTAAGCTTGTTAGGTATCCTGTGATCGAGATAATATTCATGACTTTTTTTATTTGAATTAATTTAGTAAATTTGTGAACACTTACTTGTCAAAGTATACCACCCAAATAGCTATTAATGAGGGAAATAAATTACATCGGGTATCAGCAATTAGGTAATAGAGCATTCTTTGCATAACAATCTTGCTGTAAACGCGGGCGTCTAGTAAAATATTCCAAAAATTAAAACTCTCTGAAAGCGGTACAATAAAAATTGGATACGCATAAAATGTAGGTACTCTAATACGTATGTGCGCAAATGGATGTAGGTATAATTCACTCAGTTATAATATCGTCTATACACTTTAGTTACAGTCTGTTACGTCAACACCCCTACTTTCGAACGCCAAACCGAATAGAATGAATATAAAACTGATCTGGGTTAATTTTTTGATAAATTCAAGAAAGCATAATCGTAATAAATAGTTGTCAAATTTTTTTGTCTACGAATTGTCGTTTTAAAAACAAATCACACATGCGAAATGTTACATAAGAAGCACATAAATTTGTTGTTTTATTTAATATCATACTATAAATTTAAGGGTGCTCTCGAGTCAAATGTAAACATATTTTTTAGTTTCCACATCTGGAAAACAACCGCATAATTTTAGATGTTCTATCCGTGTCACAGTAAAGATAGTAAGAGAGTAATTTATTCCGTTCCATATATCATGCGATAAAGATAAACAGCAAATCATTAGATGAAAGGTGCGATAGATATTTAAAAAAAACGCATTTGGAAACACAACCTTTATTTGATACATTTGAATTTGTAACATACAAAGTATTTTAAGGATAAATAAATTTATAAGGCCGGTTCATAAATTTTTTAAGTGGGTGACATCTATTACTGAAAAAATTATTTAAGTACCTCGCTCTGCTACGCAATTAGCGGGCACTATTAATTTTGCACGCATTCCGCGTTTTAAATGAAATGATACCGTTAGAGATGTCAACATCCAAAAGCTTTCAGTCGGGAATTAATGATAGTCATTGTCTCGTAGGCTGTTATTATAAGTTAATTTCTATTAACTTCTAATGGGATCAAACCACAACAGGTTGGATTATCATATACATATTTAACAGGTGGCCACGGAATTCGTTTTTACGAGTTATAAATTTGCATTTATTTGTAATTGATGGGTTTGCACGTAACTTCAACTTGAGAGGGCATGGGGCTTGATTATATTATATCGGAAGGTATTTGGAAGCCTAGTTTTGACATCAGGATCTTAGCTATATAGGTATAGTTAATTTTTGATGAAAAACATAAAAGACAATGGCAAATATAGTTCCTATACAAAATAAACGTAGATACTTATATGTGGCGCTAAGAACAAAACTAACGAAAAAAATTCTGCATGCCGGTACTGTGTAATTTGTTCATCTGCCGATTATTTAAATTTTATAATGATATACATGTTTCAGCATGTACCCATACGTTATTATTTTTTGGTTTAATTAGGTGTATACACTGAAAAAAATAATTTGGTTTTCCTTTTACTATTGTAGTAGTAATGTACTTTGGATTAACTACAATAAGGACAATTCTACTAGGATTAATACTGTGCGATCAAAAATGAGTTGCTGTCGAGTCACCTTTGGAACTTTTGTTTACATGGTAAATCGTATTTAACTTGAACTTCCAAAGGCGACTCGACAGCAACCCATTTTTGACCGTTAGTACAATGATAGATACGCACCACTACAAAATGGTACACTCTGTAAGTAAAATTTACCACTACGAATGTGTTGTGCTAAACGGAACAAAATGCTTAAAAATTATACAACTCTATTTCTTGTGAATTTTACCACTACTAATGGTTCGCAACGAATAGCTTACTACTACAAACACTAACATTGCAGACTTTGACTACTACTGCGGTTAATATTATTCAAGGGATGTGTTACGGTTAATGAAACATTAGTAGACTGAAAGAAATATCTAGGGATAATTTGGCCGTGGCCATTTAGCGGTTGAACATTGACGCGTTAAGTGTAAAAGTAATGTAAAGTAAAACAATAAATACGGAAGAGTTGCTAAAGGATTGGAATCTCCAAGAACTACTTCCAGTTTTTACTGGAAAAATGCTGTGCGAATGTAATTTCTTCTGAAGGGCGCCTAATTTTCAAAATAACTTCTTAAAACAAATAAATGTCTGCTTTGGCGTCCGTATTTTTATCTTCGGTCATGTGGGATGTATTCCGCCGAAGAAAAAGTTGATATTGTCAATTGGTATAGTGCTAGTAACAGTTTAAGGAGCGTAAGAGATTTATTTTCTGGTAAGTCAAAGCAACAATATTCAAACTAATTAATATGACACCCAGATGTTTATTTGTTTTCAACAGTTATATTGGATGGACAAAATTAGGTGCCATTGAGAAGAGTTTTTGCCTTTTGAAAGGAGACTTAGGGAAAAACAGTAGGTATATCCTCGGTATATACATAAATCCCTATGTCTACTTCTCAATTAATATCACTGTAGAAGAGTTGCCTTTACTATTATATTCTTTTTTAAAGTATATTTCCTAAACTTACCGAAGTAATATACTAGCGTACGATTTACCGGTGTGTAGTGGTAAATACCTATAAGTTTTAAGAAAGCGATTATCATAACAACACGTAGTAGTAAAATTCAATGAGATCAGTAGCGGTATATATCACTTCGCTGTAATGACCATTGGTACCAATTACCATTCTGTAGTGATAGCTGTTAAGATTTTACAAGTTGGCGCCTATTTTACCATAAAAATGGGTACCCCTGACCGGTTTTTTTTTCAGTGTAGCAGTCGTGATTGGAGTATAGTTCTCATCAAAATAAAGTTTTTTTTTCATTTTACACAAACGATAACCGTGCAAAATGATAAATTTGCTAAAAACAGACAAAAATCAACGCGCAACCTTCTTGCCAAACCATTGCGTTTGAAGGTTTGGAATTAGTAATTACACATCATCTTTCAAGGGTGCACGAGTGTTCAATGAGGAGCGCGTATAATTTATTTTACACGAGGTAAAAAAATGAATCATGTACCTACGAAAAAAAACAATGGATAAACTTTCTTCATGGGCTAGCGAATATGATTTATATATGACCTTGATTACAATACTGAAGCGCATTCCATATCACAGTCTTTAAGTGTAGATTTTCGTTTTATCGGGAGGAGTATAGAAAGTCTGAATTGCAAATATGCAAAAATATGAATGCAGCAAATCGCGACCAAATCTCATGTGGTGGAATCATGTGATTTTGAATTTTCGTTACTTTTTATTTTACAAGAGCAATCGGGGGCACTATCAGCTGTAGAGGAAACTGATTTTAACGTAGTTTTCGATTTGGAAGCACAATTGCATTACAATTATTTTTTATGTGTATCAAGTGATATTTTGAAATTTTTGATTAGAGTGCAAATTGGTTACATAGCATTAAAATAAATTTTTATTAGAGATTAAAATGATACCCTTGATGATACCTATATACCACGCACTGTGGTTTTCTACTTTTTACTGAAATACCTAAAATTTTTAATTCAAAATATTATCAATGTGTTCTACCAACGCCTAAAACATGCTGTAGGTATGGTTTCAGTTTTGTTTTCATTATTGGCAGGTAATAACTAATAACACTTCCATCAAGATGAGGAATAGGATAGAAATATCGACTTCTGTAACAAACAGTATTTACAGCCGATGGTTATGTCAAAAAGATTCCAGGAAGGCGGCCAAGTGCTATTGTTAACTGAGGAAAGTCGCTTTACTAACGAAAAGTTTTCCAAAAACATGGTAGGTACCTATGTATAAAAGTCAACATACAGAAGACTAGTATGGCGTGTCCAAAGCAATGTAAACCCCATCCTGTACACCGAGCATGCGTGACAGGCGCCATCACCGCTATCCCCACCGTGCGCAATCTGTCATTTTTAAGGGAGGTCAAAGAATATCAATTGGATGTGTATTATAGATACAGCTCTTTAAACGTTATACCATTGAATAAAAATAGTGTTTTTTTTATTCAATGGTTATATGCTGTGCGAAAAGAAATGTATCAGGCTGTTTAAAAGTATAGCTAATAATCTTACTGACATCTAACGTAAGTTGGTGCTCATAGGTATTTCTAGATTAGTCAATTCTTGGAGTCAGGCAATGTACGCCTTTCTACGACATTGTAAACTCATTACAATTAATGGATTGGAAAAAAGCTCAAAATCTTTTCCATGTAAAATAGGTACATACAACTAACACTGATGAATTGGGGGCCTGCTCTTTTTATTTTTGACAACTATGAAATCCTTACATCTGCCTCTAGGGATAACTAGAAATTATATTTGATGTGTTCTTTACCTATTATTTTCGTTGTAAATACATTCATTGATATAACAAGATTATATTTCGTGGTTTAGGTAAAAAAAAGACAAATAGTCATAACCTAGATAACGTAGATACGAATTTAAAAAAATCATTAATTCATTAGGTACAATTAAGTTTTAATGCCCCCTTCCTACATCATGGAATAGAAACGAATGAGACTTCCTTTTGGAGTTTCACCCACTGTCGAATTAAGTTTTGGAGGGGTTGCAGACTTGCAGTAAAGTTAGTGACGTACTACAGCACCGTACGTACACCAAATTGAAAAACTATAGGTATACTATACAGAACAGATGTTGAAGTAACTAGAATTACTAATTTGTTGAAATACATAAACATAACAATATAATTTATTTAATTTAACTTTTAGTCTAAGATTCGAACTAGAAACGACGATATAAGTGAGTTGTGGTGGGGTGGTGCATCGCTCGCACTCGCTAATGCTATAGGTACCACTAACTCCCGAATAAACAATGCTGCTACAGTAACGTATTGAGGCGAGCAACTACTGATTTTCATTTGCGAAGTGATTTATTATGACTCGCATCCGCACACGGTTTCCCATAATTTGCAACATTGCTTTGTCGTTAAAACATTGGGCGCGGGAAACAGTTGTCATAAGCGCTGAGTCGCTGAGTACGGCTGAACGCGGTCATTGAATGGCGTTGCAATTATCAACGATAAGTAGCAAGTTATAATTTTCCTCCAAAAGCACGCATGCGCAATGAACAACTTATTTGTCAGTGCATGACTGACGTGCACGCAAGTAACGCGCGTTCGTATTCTTCGCAGACAAACATGTCTTTTGTTTTAACATATAAAACAATATAAAAAAATCATATGAAAGATAAATATACAATATTTTTTATTCACCTTTACAGAGATGCCATGCTCATGGTCATTCAAATGCCATACTGAAATATAGGTAAGATAAAATGTTTTATAGTGATTATTATCGATGATAAAGATAACCGAATCAAAAACAGTACGAGTCTTGAAGAATGTTTGAAGAAGGCAATAGTTTCCACTACTACTACTGAAAAAATGGAAAGTGGAAGAAGACAGGCAGTGAAACGGACGCGCAAGTTAAAAAGAAGTGTCAATTAAACCTAAAAAACGTAGTGCAAACACTGGAACTACATGTGGCTGTTGAACTTGTAAAAGTTAAACAAAAACACAAATAAACCACAATAATATATTAAAACCTCAAACGCGTTTGAACAGCCATAAGCATAACTTGTTACCCGAAACCAATTACCTATTTCAGCATGGCCCAGTTTTTTACAATTTATAGTAATGTAACTTTAATTCTTTCAAATTTCTCATATTTTCCCTTATACTGAGTTATCTGTGACACCTTGTTAGCGTATTTTCCTCAAGGTGAAAAATGGCTATTTGCCGCACTTTGTTGTCCGTCCGTCACACGTACTCCTTCTACACCACTGAACCGATTTGGGCGATATAAGGTTCATTGGGAAGAGCTTGGTCCAAGGATTCAGGGCATACCGATATTTTTTGGTTTTGCGCATGAACAGTATCAAAAATTTGAATTGACGTTTGTGCAATATTTAAATGAAACTATATGTAAACACTATGAATATAAGTAAAATTAACGACGTTTTCAAAATGTTGTTTTGCGCATGCGCAATGCCAACTTTCTTACTTACGAAAGCATTTAATAGTTATTTAAGCTACAAGGAATGTAAGTACCGCAT
The DNA here is from genome assembly GCF_008802855.1 of Photinus pyralis. NCBI lineage: Eukaryota > Metazoa > Arthropoda > Insecta > Coleoptera > Lampyridae > Photinus > Photinus pyralis. The sequence continues at coordinate 16,986,096 of NW_022170510.1, read as the reverse complement.
TAAGCTTCGAGGAAGTTTATAATATTAGATTAGAATATTATACTTCCAAGAAGGTTAATAGCAACTACATTCCGTGTTGCTTATTAGATTTTTCGCGCTAATTATTAAGGGAATCGCGGGAGATGAATTATTGTGCAAATGTAAAATGTGACACATAAGTCATTATTTTCCTCGGAATGTAAGTAAAGGCGGAAACACATTACTGTCACGTCACGTGAGCTCACGTGCTATCACGCAAACTCACGTTATCTGCGCAAAATGTGCAACTCCATTGACGTATAGAAGTTTATGACGTTTTATGTCTTTAGAATCATACTACTGTCACCTCACGCATTCACGACGTGCTGTTCTGATCTCGCATGATATCACGCCTCCGATATCCCGCAAAATTACATTTTGTAGTAGAACGTGACATCACGTCAAGTGTTTTCCGAAGTGGTTTCGTCAAGAAAAGATGGACGAACATTTAATTGAACTGGTGAGACAGCACGAAGGGCTATACAATCACTCCTCTGCCGAGTACCGGGATCAGAGGGTTCGACAAGAAGCTTGGGAGGAAATTGGTAGAATCTTAATTCAATATTTCGTGGACTAATTGACGAAATTCCCCCACTTCTTCTCTTCGATGATTTATGTGGTGAATCCAAACAATGCGCTGTATTCCATTAGCCAGTATAAAAGCAGCCACGTATTTTCTATATCCTCTTCCTCGTCTAAAGAACTTGACGAAGAAGAATCTCTACTTTGCTTCATCGCTACTAATGACTAAATGCAAATCTTAAATTGCAACGACAGCTACCGCGCGACACCGTGAGCGCACACAAGTGTGTCTCCTAGCTTGACATCACGCGAAGGTATGCTTGACGTGATAGCACGTGACGTGACAGTAATGTGTTTCCGCCTTAATAAGATTGTAAAGTCTGCTGTCAATAGCAACCAATACTCGAATGTAATTGGAGCCTTACATTTGACGTTGTCATGTATATAACTTTTGGCCGTTTGCACCGACAAATTTAAGCGCTAGCTTATACTGTATTCATTTTAAGAAGGTAGCGGTAGAAAGCATAGGGAAGTTTTGACCTTCACTGTAATTGGATAAAACACGAGTCAGTATTACAATGAAACATAAAACGACTGGTGAATTTTGTAAGGTGGTAGTTTATGTTGCCAACTAACCTGCCGAAGTGTCATTAGTTGTTATTGTCAAAGATTTATTTCTGTTCGCAGTGCTGAATATTTCTACTTTACAATAATTTATTGCCGTTTTACATTTTTCCTGTGTGTGTTTATCTTCAAACACAGCGCCATCTACTACTTTCTTATAATGAATGCAGTATAGTTAATAAGTTAAGCGTAGCTTAAAATTCATGAGAACGATTATTGAGACAATGGTTGTCATGGATTTTAAGCTACGCTTAAGCTAAGCTAGCGCTTAAATTTGTAGGTGCAAACGGCCAATAGTCTTACAAAGACGGAAGCGCGAAAATGAAATTTAATGCATAGGCACTTGGAATACAAGCAAATCTAACACCCGTTCTAAAATTTGGTTTTGCGCATGCGCAATGGCAACTTTCTTGTTTATGAAAGCAATTAAGTGAACTTTCTACAGGGTGTTTATTTAAAGATGGGCTATAGAAAGTACACACCTAGCATTACGCAATCTAAAGGCGTTGAGTTATTTAAAATGAGTCATAGGGAAATTTACATTGCGCAAATTGTTCTCAAATCTTGACCTTGCGCTTATTTATTTCAGTGACAGTTCTCGATCTCAATCCTTCAAACTGCATCAACGAAGCAGCAATATGTATTCCGCCACTCGAAGAGGTGTTCATGTAGTACAATTTGTACAGGAGTGGGCACAGTAGCTGAGTGGTAATTCGAGCTATTCAGTGCCGAGTATCGGGTATTGTTTGGTTGCCGGTTGAAAACAATTCGAGCACCGTTTGTAATCTCATACATTTATATCGGATTTGAATAAATTTGTTGATTTAGAAACAATTTCTGCAATGCCTACTGTGGCAGATGATTCGCGAGTAAGCTATACTTACCTGAAACAATTGATGCAATGTAGATTTCCCTATGGCCCATTTTAAATAACTCAACGCCTTTACATTGTCGTATGGCCCATTTAAAAAAAAAACATCGTGTATGTAGGCACTTTGAATCAAACTAAAACTAATACCGGTTTCAAAATTACTGTTTACGCATGCTGTATGTCTCATTTATGAAGGTATTCAATGAAATTTCTAATGCAGACAATGCGGAATGATATTTACGAAATCATTTAAAAAATGTTTCTTATGTAGACGCTTCGAATAAAGGTAAAAACGAATGTCCATTTCAAAATTTGTTTATATTTGTATACGTTCCACTATTTTTCATTAAACCGTATAGACTTCGACGATAGGCGGCTCATTTGAAAGAGAATGGGGTAAGGATCACCCGTGCCTATCGGTATTTTTTTTCGGTCCTAGCATTAATATTATTAGGAGGAAAATACGCTCTTGTCATTTACCTATGTTTGCATAATGACATGCACGATGATAATTGTTTTATTTTTCCAGATACGACAGAAACAACGAAAAAAACTACAATGGCAATTTGCTCAGATATTTTAAATTGGAGACTACTACAACGAATTAATCAGAACATTATCCTGTTTCCCCCAATGCCATTTCCATCAATTTCGTCTGGATCATAATTTAATTCCATAAATACTAATAAATCTAAAATGTTAGAAATTAATATGTGATTAACTTCATTAGTCTATCACCATGCCTGAAATCATGATACATCATATCTCATATGCAAGCAAAGAATCCTATAATTTTATTAAGTTTCATTACTTTTCATGATAATTTTCAAAATCGCTAATGTAATTTCAACCTGTATACGTATTCCCATTCATCGTCAAATTTAAATGATTGTCAGTATCTAATTTTGTATCTAGTAGCAAAACACGAGTTTGATTTGGAAATAAGTGTGGTAATTCCGGTGCCATGGGGTGTCTCCTGCCCGAGACATGACGCGAATCAGCACCAAGGCGACTAATGGACGTCAGGCACGGCATCAACTGTATCCACCGGAAAATTACGGCCTGCGAAATTGAAGTAGTTTCTAGAATACAATTTGAAACAGAAAATAATTTAGATGTCTAACTTGATGTTCTTTGTCATGAGATCGCCGAGTTTTAATTATATTATTATATCTCCGACCGTCTACTATTCCAAACTTAGAGCAAGGCTATTATTTGTTGCTTTTAAACATGTATTTAAGGCTTTTCTGTATTATTAGAAGTAATCGTTTATGAATGTTGACAGTTTGATCAATTATTATTAGTTACGTAAAACTAGATTTTCACAGAAAATTCATTTACAGCGAGGGGTTGCATGTCTGTAGGGGGTAAAATGTTTGTGGAAGGAAGGTTAAAAGGACCTACTGATGGATTTCTCTTTGTGTTTAGTTACTAGCCCGTTCAATTCAACCGGATCTTGTGCAAGTAAATCACAAGTATGTTAGTCTGGACGGTACGGACACTACCCCCTTTGAGCTACTTGTTCGTTGCCACCGCCTACCCCAATGTGCACCCTGACATTCTATTATCGATTAGGTTACAACACCCCATTTAAAAATATCTGTAATATGATGAATTTGTGTTAAATGAATATTTCCAACCACATAGGTACACTTTTAGGAAATATTATCGTTGAGAAATCGAAGGTACCTATTAAATAATGCATTCTCCTTCACAAGTGTACAAAATCCCATGCTTTGTTATTTATTGCTTTCTTTCCTCCATTTTCCGACTGTAATAATATTCCTTCCTCGCTTAAGTTCATCACTAAACCGCCCCCAGGGTTTCCAATGAGAATGGTAATTATTAGGGTACATACACAGGGTCGAACTAAACAATCAGCATTTGAATACACTCGAGTAGTTACATTCTATTGAAGGTAAATTTATTCATTGGACGATTAATTAAAAAACGAATTCACTACAGCGTCGTTAATTCAAATTGCTGCAAAAGTGTAGTTTAGCTCGAGATTTATATTTTGCGATTTTATATCTGATAGCTTTAGGCGTGTGATTTTCGGGGAAGCTCCAATCAATCCAAGCGCTGACCCGTACACCATCCCTAGGGAAACTTGCTATTTCTACATCAGACACCCTCTAAAGACCCCATTCTGCAAGCTCATCACTAGTGAATCATCTTTCAGGGTATATAGCCACATAAAAAATAAATATTTATTGAAACCGTGAAAGTTGCGAAATGAAGTGGCACGGTTGTTATACTGTCGCACACCGTTTGTTTACAATTAGCTTTAATATCCTTTTACATTATAACGTGTTGTCGATATCTGATTGTGTAAATGATGCTTTTACACGTATCTCGGTACGTGATCCAGGTAATCGACTGCTCCTACACATGCAAAGCACCCGTAAATTAAAACATTTAATGAAGATGGTGATTTCTGGTCCCACTTAACGGAGAATTATAAAAATTAATTTAAATATGATGATGATTTTATATTGTGAATAGACCACGTGCCTTTCGTTACGAAAGAGAATTACACACCGTAACAGCAATTAAAAGAGGTGATGCGTAATTTTTACGAGTTCGAAGAAACGGATCTTTATTTTTTATTTTTATTTTTTTACAAAATCTCCCTACTAACTAATTCGGATTTGTGAATATAAAATAATTTACATTTATTGATTTCGTCTAATGGCCAGTATCTTGGTGTTATTGCATTCATGTCAATTGGCACAACGTAATCTGAATGGGGTGGACAACCAGAATTATAAAACTGATGGTAATATAGCAACTAAGGATACATTGGAGGCCTAGATTAAAAAAGGTATTCAATAGTGACCGCAATTTTTTACGAAGCATGCCTCGGATCCGTGTATACACGAATTGGACCCCAACAATCGTTTATAGGTAAATTTAAATAATCAAGTTTGCGAAGGCACCTAATTAATACCTACACTGCAATCAAAAGTTTTCCCCGATTGTAAATACTATTTTGGATAACTTATAATTGAGAAATAGTATCTATACAGAGTGTGGTGTAATTTAATTCCGTATTGAGGGAGTACGTTTTTATAATAATTTTTTTCTTTAAATTACGTTAACTTGGATTATTCTTGCAATTGGGAGACAATGCAATTATGCGCATTTAGTGGGTCACTGAATCCAGTAAACAGACGTATGTAAATCTGAAGGCTGTCTTTGGAATATAATTAACGTATAAGAACAATTTAATAAGTGAATTTCCAAATATAAGCCTTGGAAGTAATATCAAGTCAAAATGCAACAGAACGGGTAATGAATTTACCAAACAGTACACAAAGGCATTTGTAATGAGATGAATCATTATTGCTGGCATTGTCCTTCATGTATTTTTGACCCTGATGTAGGTATATTTCAACATTTCATTTTTTGAGAATTTCAATTTTTACACCCTTTGCGACAGTAGTGCATGCGTTCGCTGAATGTACAAAGACGTAGGCTTTGAAATTTCCATGTTTTCAATGCCCAAAAAAGATTAAGAGGCAGTAAGGGGGATGTAAGAGGGATAATATTCCGTACGACCTCCGCTGTCCTGTAAAGCTCAAAAAGAGGCAATGGGAAAGTGTTTTTTTTTTTAATTTGTCTGTATCTTGTCAAAAAACATCAGAAAAACTAAAAACGAAATCGGCAAATTTCGGTTTATCTGGCATATCTTCGGAGGTAGTCTTAATTTTCCAAGATCCCCATGATTAGGCATCCATATCTTTGGCCACAGTGTATACAATAAACCAAACTTCACACTCATTCCTATAACTGTGGCACAATTGGCGATCACCTAAGCGATCCCTTCCGAAACTTGTTCAGAGTGCTTAGGTAGTGAGCATAGTCCGGACTGTCCAGCTGCCGAAGTGGCGAGCCGCGGTGAGGAGGTAGGGAAAAGGTACAATTTTTGAGTTTTCGGCTTGTATATTGGCAACGATTCATATCGTAGGGGAAAATGTTCTTATATTAAATGAAAGTTCATTAAATTCTCTACAACCCGCCGTCTGCCGTTTATTATATCCCCTTTCGGTTTATGAGAAATTATCATTGTACGCACAACGTCTCTTAATGTTTCACTTAATTACTTCACGTTTTCAACCTCTGTGCCCGTGAGGGTCTTGGCAAGGATTGTTTGTCCTTGGCATCCTCATCCTCAGTTGTCAATGGTACTTCCTGAAAGGGCTATGCATCGTCTTCGTCAGCGTCCTCTAAGCAGTGGAAGCACGGCGCAGAACAGTTAAGCAATAAGCACTGTCTTTCGGCATCCGCTGGGTCAACTGCGACCATTTTATCGTGAATTTTTATCGACGAGCTAAGAGGGAACGCGTGATCTTTGTGGGAAGTGTCCAGACGCATGAAAGTGGGGAATCATTTTTTTCACTCAGTTAAGGTGCGCGTCCCAATCACCAGATCGTTCGGCATATATTCTTTGACCAGATAAGTCATCTTGAAATACTGGATCCAAAGCCGAGCTGTGGTTAATGTGGTATTGTTTGCGTTTTGTCCGTCCGTCCGGACCCACTTCTGCAGATTCGAACTACTTCTAGGGGAATGGTCCTAGACTCCTGGAAGTCTGATCGGCTTGTGGGTCAGTTTAAACTTCGAGTTCTAGCTGGATTCGATAATGTGGACCCGGCTTAATAGCAAAGAGTGCTAATAGCGACCCTTTATAATGAGATAATCGCCTGAGGCTTTTGAAAGTGCAATTTAAGTTGCCTATTATTGTGTTAACGTTTTGTTTTTTTTTAAATTGCGTATCTACTTTTTAAGAACACTTTCATAGTTGATAAAAATACCTATCTTTAAGTGTCGACGTAAAAAATACTGTCGCATTTCCTATTGGTACTTATCGTTATTCTATTCATTACCTACAACCACTGTTACTTATTCATGAAAAGATTTTTGCATTATTGCGTGTAATTAAAAATTTTCATTATTTCAAAGAATATCTAGTATCAACAAATGCTTAGAGTTCCATTACAAAAGCAGCTTTTCATAAGAACGTTTGGCTGTATTTTTTACATATTGTAACGTTATTTATAAATTCGGGTTCGATTTATATCAATATTTATTAAACAAAACTAAAACACTATAAAAACTGTACAATTTATATCGACTATTTATATCACACACTTCGCAATTTGTATTTCCGCGCTCGATGTTTCATCCGTACTCGATCTCGTTCGGTAGTAAACTGCCTGCGATGTTCGGTCCGCAACCATTTATACACGCAAGCAATGTAAGTCCAGAACACTCGCGTAATTACCGGATAAGTCTCGAATATTCCTATACAAATCCCACTATCGCGCGCGTAGAAAATTCCAGAGCGCCAAAGGCGACGTCACGTCTGGAGCGTTTCCGTTACAATATCTATGGCGGATTGACAACAGAGGAGCCTTAAGACCCACTGACTCTGGTATAGTATTTGACTTGTCAGAGATTTTACAGCATGATCAGTATTTCACTCATCTCCATATCTCGGAGTAATCAAATTCTATAATATCAAATTTGCCTCAATTACCATTCGCAAACTATTCTAAATCAACCTTCGTTATATCTCGATTTCTCTTTAATAAAATATACGAAATGATATCAACGTTTTAATGGAATAGAAGACTCAAGGGAGGACCAGACGACCTGACAAGTGGTTGAAGGTCCGAGTGATCGAAAAAATGTGAGAACTTAATCAGATCTAATAAACAGCTATAGGTAAATAATTACTAATTGCATAAGGTGAATTTAGATACAGAAACATTAGCAATGATTTTGATTGAGATTTACAATTGAGAATTCGCATCCAAGATTGTTTCAAGAATTTTGACTAACGGTGGATTGGCATTTCATCTGAATTTATTAAATCAATGGCAACGTGAACTATTGGTACGCCACTGCTGGGTAATTTAATAACGACATATTCTTTCAGCATTAGGCTAGATTATGATCGATTAAGGTAATAATATTGTTACATAGCCAACAAAAGTCGAGGAAAATATGATGTATTTATTATTGCTGATGGCCAAAGAGATATAAATGACAAATTAACACAGAAACGGAATTTAAATATGTTTGCTAGCTAAATAAAGGCAATTCACCTTGTTGCGTGGTTACAGGTATACAGGAATTCATAATTACTAAAGCCTGACAGTCGAATTACCTACTTTAAATTTGAACAAGAAACATAAATCATACATGTTTTATGTGGGTATATGTCAAAACGTTGCTCTTGTTTGGATAAACGTTATGCAAGTATAGTAGCATGCAGGTCGATAACGAATTTTGCAATACTAATTCATTTCGGAAGATCAAGAGCTATTAGTATTGGAATAGGTACTAGATCCCAATTAAAGGTACAAACCGTTAGGTTCCCGTGGCAAATACAAAATTGAATTTCTCAAGTAATACAAGAAAATTGGTACAACAACCTCAACCTTAGTGAGAATGTGCAATGTGCATTTCCAATTGTCGTTTAAATTTCTGAGTGGCAGTGATAAAACGCAAGTTTAAATAAGATACTCATAATCGTAGTCGTAGTCGTATTATGGGGAAAAATCCTAGATTTCACACTTTTTTTATTAGGGTCGTTGTCTGTTAATTAGAATATTTATGTGTTGCATAAATTACAAACATATAACATGCAATGAAATAATCAATCAGATACTAATTCAGAATTTGAAAATTGCAATTACTTAGGTACTGCTGAGATAGCTTCCACCAATTTTTAATTAGTTTAGTTAATGTAAGTACTTATTCAAAAGTAGGATACCAGAACAAGGGGATGAACTAGAATGCGGTCCTAACGTAAATACGCCATAAAACTGTTTACGCTATCTCTACAAATGTGCAATAGCTAGGTAGCTTTAAACTTTCTCTTAAAGATCCCTTTTGTGTGTTAGTCATTATTACCCATTTCAGTTTATTGCCAACGAAAAATGTAAAGAACCCTATGTGCAGAAAGAATGCAACTTTCCCTTTAGGTATAACACAAATAGATATGATTCTTGGGGAATTGCAGGCAGTGACGGTATTCATACCAGAAAGATTACACGTGTAAAGTAGAAGTGTAGTGTATGTAGTACATAATGATGCGGTGGTAGTTAGTAATTTTGGATTTTCTATTACCTTCCGAAACGGCGATGGTCGTTACTCTCATCTCGCTTAGGGAGCTTAGAAATTTTCTGACGATTCAAGCAAAAGTGCGGCGTTCTACGTAAGGAAGCCTCCCGTGGGAATTTGGTACGATTTTATGGTTGAAATGAACGTTTAGATAAATTTTATATGGTGCTAGGTGTAGTAAATGTTAAATCCGACATTATTTACGGCGCCTCTAACAATATACGAAAATATACAAAAGAAAAGGTGGATTAAAGAAATTAACTTAAAGTGGAAGTAAGGATATCATAGGCATTTGAAAATGGTTGATTATAGCTACTACAGGAAATAGGCGGATCTTGTTTGGAAGATGCATGTCCTTGTAAACGTCCCGGATTCTTATATTAACTACAATTTCAAAGCTACTTGATTTATTATTATAGCATAGTTGTGTAGCTTCTATTAAAATGATTATTATTTTTAGGTTTTTGAAAAACAGTTCCGAGGCGGTAATTAAATTGTGAAGGAGCTAATTATTGCATGTTTAATATTAGGAGGATAGGAACCTACATATTTATTTGGTATAGGGAAAATCTGCACATTGGCCGGGTAATTTACAGCAACAAACGCAGTTCTAATGCTTCAATCAAACTATACGAACCGAAACACCTAATTGCGAAAAGCTTTCGTATCGTATACACCACCCTTAATGGGATTGTTAATTACTTGCTACCCGCAACCATTACCGAAGAACACGACCCCTCGATTACGTATATAGCGCAGTGGAGTTCAATAGACAGAAAAAAACGATTCCCGTCTAAAACACGCTAATCGGTAGCCACCGCATAAGATTATAATTCAGTAAGGCATAACGTAACACTCCTTGGTCATTTTAAATTTACAATTTTTCTGACTTGTCTTATCTAACATGCGCATTTTTTGGTGATATTGGTATCTAATCTGAAAACTTTTGAACAAAAACGTGGTACTTAATTATCTCTAAAAACGTGCAGGCAATTTACGTAAATATAGAAAAATTGTACACATGATCTCGCTTTAAATAATTGAAAACGAAAAATAAAATAAGCTAATCTCGATAATGGTACAGTATCATTTCTATAATCCTGTATCGTCCCTGGACGTGTCATACACGACTCAAGAGCGTAAAAGGTCGTTCCTCTCACATAAAAGACCATTGGCACAGATTCTGTGCCATTGGTAATTATATTATGCAATACAGTAGAACACCGATTATCCGATGCTCCACGGGAACGGACGAAGCAAGGATAATCCAAATCTAAATTAATACTTATTTCTTACATATTGAGTACATATATAATATGTACTAAAAGGGATAAAAACAGAGTATTTTTATACAAAAAAATTTGAACTTCAAATATCCAAACTAAAATGTTTACGGTGATAAATTGTTATTTTTGGATAGTTACGCTTTTGAGAAACAGTTGACATGTTGCTGTGTAATTTTAAAATGTAAGTTAAAAAATGTAAGTTCAATTAATGTACATTACGGCACAGTTAATCCGCTGCCCGGATAACCCGTGCACATAATCGGGGTTCTACAGGGTGTTTCGAAATTCGCGCACATGGACTGTGGGATGGTGTTAACAACGAAAACTGAATAAAAAGTTCCTCTACCAGTTTTCGATCAGACCGGCACTTTTCGAAATGTCGTTGTTCGAAAAATCTGAAAATGAAAATGCCGGAAAAGAAAAGATAATTCAAAACAATTTATTGTAATTATCGTACAATTCAAATTGCGAAATAATGGCCGGTAATTATTCAAATCGAGAATATTACGATATGCCGATGGCACTTGGGGCTTGTAATAATCGAGCAGGGCAAGCGGTGCGTTTATACGAGTTGATGCGACATCCTCTGCGGCGGCTACCAGATTCTAACGTTTTTAGAAGATTATAAGACCGAATTCTGTTCAACGGTAATGTTTCGGTGCCACAACGTGTTTTTAAAAATGCGTTATTATTAAGTTTAACCAGTGGGGCGCAGCGTATGGGGGGGAGGGGAGATTTTTAAAACCGCGGTAGCACGAAAATAGCGGTCTGATGGAAAACTGGTAGAGGAATTTTTTGTTCAGTTTTTATCGTATAACACCATCCCATAGTCCGTGTGCGCGAATTTCGAAACACCCTGTATATGTACTGCATCTACAAAAAGCGAGCTATACTGTCAACGTCATTTTAAAAATATGGTTTTACAGATAGTCTTACTATGTTTGTAGGTACTACACTAATAAATACACCAATAAATGAAAAGCAAAAACGACTTCGTGTGAAAAACCAAAAGTAGATGCGTGTGCGTTTTTCTGTGGGACACATTTGTTGACAAGTGAACGAAAAAGGTCATTTCAATGCCCCGCCCCGTTACTTTTATGAACCATATCATTTTCGAAGGAGTGGTAGGCTTCAAATAAAACGTCCTGCACATGACATTACTTACACATTATTTAATGGTTTGCCTATAGCATATCTGTCGAAAAAGGGCAAGCCAATATAAGAAAGTAATAATTGCAACAGTTTGAATGCATTTTTATTCATTTAGGCAATCTAAAGATTTTTTAATCAGCACTGGATTTACCACACAAGGCCTGGGCCTAAGGGTGCGTTGTTCCAAGGGGCGCACGGTCGCCAAACCAATTAAAAATTCACACTTATGATAATTTCAACTTATCAAAAGAAAAGCTGCAATTATAATATACAGGGTTCTACAACAGGGCGCTATTCTCATCTACTCATATCTGGTAAAAAAACATTGTGTGCAAGTGTCAACTATAGATGGTTGCGCATTTATAGAAATTATTTTTGAATGTACAGTGTCCCACTTTACTGTGTAAATGAATAACTGATTTTCTTAAAACTGGAACACCCTGTATATTTTTAGTTCTTTTGATGTCATTTGTTATTTTTTCCGAATAATTCCCCGTATAGGCGGACCTTACTTTGATGAATCGTCGTAGCGACCATAATTTTTGAAGTTAAGACATAAAATGTAAGTAATATTGTCAATCCGACTTAAAAGGCAACACTTTGCTAATGAGAAAGTTGGATTTAATGATGCAGGGTTTTCACAATGCAACCTGGTAAATTTTCCGAATTTCAATGGAACTTACCACTATTTTATTTCGCTATTCGATTGCCTTGTGTTTTCTTGAATTTTTATAAGGGATGTCGTATCTCTAAACTCCGTAGCTTTTAGATTATTCAATATTTTTCACAAAAGACATATTATTTTACTGTCCAATGAATTAGGATTTATTTACCAAACCTGGAGTTAGTTATGTTTTTAAATATGCTGGTTTTCTAAGAACAACATTTAACCACAGAATATTATGTTACTAGTATTGTGAATATTGATATACTTATACCTATTTAAATTAGTAATTCAATTGCACAAATTATAGTAGTGAAAAATACTACATTAAGCGATTCACTGGTATCCCTTGTTATTTAGTTGGCTCGATTTACAAATAACTAAACTGATCGTTAGTGTAGCAATTTTTCGTTCAAATTGTGCGATCCGCGGATGTAAATACCTACGTGAAAAGGATAAACATACCTATCTATGTTAGATTAAGTTAACACTACCTACCTTGCCGCGCCTTCCGACGGAGTGGGGGGAGTAAATTTTTTCGGGCCTAGGGTGCGCACAAGCATTAAATTCGGGCCCTGTTTGTATCAATGTTTTATTTATTTCTCAAGACTGGCTGCTTTCTTTACTAATTTTTTTTTCAGGTGTTGCCCATGCTAAAAATTGGTGGCAGGACCAGGATACAACGTCCATAGTAACAGAAGCGGGAACAACATTTATGGAAAATAGGCCTTACGAACAAATATTCTATTAATATCAGTACCATCATTGTTTAAAGTATTATTTAATCTTCTTTAAATACTTTAAACAATGAATGGTACCTACCATATAGGATTTTGTGCTAACCATATTAGTCTACCATTTTTGCCCACTTCTGTGTGCTTTGCAAATGCAGAAATAGGACTGAATCATTTTCACCAAGCAATAAATTTAGGTTTGACATGTTACATAAGTCCACCATTTCAATTCCTTATTGTGATATGGTTTCTCTTTAACACATCATAGGAATATCTACCTACATCTAATTGCTAATCGCCAAGGCTGAACTTACTTGTTAGTGACAATTATTAACAGGTAGGTTCCAAAGTTACATGAGACTTGAAATTGATAATAACACAACAAATAAAATATATCATTATTATCATTTTTTGGTCAGCATGCATGTATCCATGAATTTACATGTATTGCCTATTTTCGTTAGCTTTCATGGGGACATATGGATGAACATATCTACTTACCGGTAACCGAGGGATTAACCGCGGCCCAAAATATTGTACACTAATGCCCGTTTGCACCGAAAAATTTAAGCGAAGCTTAGCTTAAAATCCATGGCAACCATTGTCTCAATAATCGTTGCCATGGATTTTAAGCTACGCTCGATTTTGCTGAACTAATACTTACATACCCACTATAACACCTAATATCCATATTAATACCCACAAATACCGACTAATGCCCACTAATACCTACTAATACCCGCTAATACCCACTAATACCTCTGGTTAAATTCCACATTTAGTAGTTAGAAATTAAGTTATTCATCAAAAACTTTCAAATACTTGGAATGAGAAAAGGGTTAAGTATGTACAAAGCTACCTATATTTCAGTTAATTAAAACATAATTAATATGCATGGAACATGGAACACAACTCAGAACACAATAAACGTGTAAACAAACATAGCAAACGAGCTCCTGAGTATGGCTATAGCAGAGGCTATAGCATGCGCCTAATTTTGAACCTGGTGCTAGATTTATTCTAGGTGCCTATGTATCAAATTTCATTTAAATACTTCCATAAATAAGAAAGTTGGCACTATACGCATGCGTTAAATTAAATTTTGAAATAGACGTTAGATTGCCTTTAATTCCAAGTGCTTATGTATCAAATTTCGTTTAAATACCTTCATAAATAAAAAAAGTTTGCAATCATAAATGACCGAGATGCGAAAACGCCCTGTGGATACTCAATCGATTAGACTCAACCTTTGGCATTGCGTATTATATAGCTAAATCTACTATACCCATATTGAATTTCATGCAATTCGGTTCACAACTAACGCAACAAAAAGAAGAAGGCACAATGGGCCTTTGGTGTGCTGCCCGATCGGCTCCCCTGCGAATAGAATGAGGATGTCAAAAGGACCTTCCTTATTTTTTGGCCCTACATCGCCAATTCACGAACTCCGATATACCCCTACTAATTCCTCTAATACCTAATATTTGTACACCACAATACTCTCGCGGTTTACCCCTCACCGATAACTGAACATACCGAGTTAAAGTTTGTATATAGGCTACATAATATGACAAATTATTCCAGTATTCTAGGACCATTCCCCTAAAAGTAGTTCAAAACCGCAGAACTGGGTCCGGACGAACAGACAGACGGACGGACAAAACGCAAACAATAGCAATTTTTTTTTAATTCTTAAATTATGCGCGAAACTCACCTCGAGTTTTGAATTTTAGATTATTTTGTCTTCAAAAGGAATATATCATAAACAGATTAATTTATCAACTATTTAGTTGTTAGGTATATTCCAGCGAGGAATTTTAGGATTTTTCATTATAAAATGTAAAAAACATTTAGGATCTCAATATAACTCGAGAAACTTAACCTTTGACTTTAGGACTAATTTGTACCCACTATGAAATTATAACGTGTAGGTAAATACACGTTCAATTTCTACCTACCACAGTCCTCCTCCTTGACTCCTTATCGTGATCGATTCTTCATATCTCTAGAGCGGAGTGTCGGAAGAGGGTACTTATACAGGGCAATTGGGACGAAGAAATATATCCATTGATAATGTCAAAACTTTAAGAGCCATACCTTTATGGTTAGATAACACACCTCACAACTGAAAGAATGGCAATATAGGCCATTCCTAAAAGTAGTTCAAAACCGCAGAACTGGGTCCGGACGAACAGACAGACGGACGGACAAAACGCAAACAATAGCAATTTTTTTTTAATTCTTAAATTATGCGCGAAACTCACCTCGAGTTTTGAATTTTAGATTATTTTGTCTTCAAAAGGAATATATCATAAACAGATTAATTTATCAACTATTTAGTTGTTAGGTATATTCCAGCGAGGAATTTTAGGATTTTTCATTATAAAATGTAAAAAACATTTAGGATCTCAATATAACTCGAGAAACTTAACCTTTGACTTTAGGACTAATTTGTACCCACTATGAAATTATAACGTATAGGTAAATACACGTTCAATTTCTACCTACCACAGTCCTCCTCCTTGACTCCTTATGATTCTTCATATCTCTAGAGCGGAGTGTCGGAAGAGGGTACTTATACAGGGCAATTGGGACGAAGAAATATATCCATTGATAATGTCAAAACTTTAAGAGCCATACCTTTATGGTTAGATAACACACCTCACAACTGAAAGAATGGCAATATAGGAGAAAAGAATATGCAACGCTCTGTATATACAACCATGCAATCTCCCACTTTGACCGTAATTCATGCTTTTGTTTTGAGTACCGTTATCTTAAATAATATGTTTGCTTGTTATAATGTACAATTGATTATGCATTTATACTGTTTCATTAAGTATTTATGTACGAGGAAGTTTATTATCAGTGTGCTGTTGTTCTGTATGCTTTGATTTAATTATTCCATGAAGGGAGTGCCGCGTGCAGTTTGATTATTGGCTGCATATGTTGCTCCTTCATCTCGTCCGGACTGCAGCTCCTCTAATTTGATGTTTTTCTGTATGAATGGTTTAACTGTTTCCGTGGAGTAAGTACCTCATACAGTATGATTCTTTGCTGTATCTGTTGCTTGCTCAGTCCTACGGAGTGCAGCTCTTATGTCTTAGCAATATACAAGAAGGGCGTCCCCTAATTAACATTTTTTCTATTTATAATAGGTATGCTTTGCTTGGGCGATAATGAACTTTAAACATGAATAGTAGCGCCTTGTTTTTGACGTGGTCTTTTTTGTACATGCATAATTTGCCATTTTACGTTTTGCCTAAATTGATCGTAGATTTGTTTAATATGTTTTTATATTGAATTGATCGATTATGTTTTTCACTTGTATAGGTATAGGTAGGTATGCCTCTTGTGTTTTGTTCTTGTTGATTTAACTGCATTAGATTCCATTACCTGATTTGATTGATGGTGGTTTCTACCTGAAAATGATATGGCTCTGCTCGTAGTTTTTTCCCAGAGTTACCAACTGTAAGTATTGGGTCTCACGATCGCAGTGCCGGTTTGAGGGGGACCCTTACAGCGAATATCTTGAAAACGGTATATCAGAGAAGTGTGGAAGCGGAACGCCTGGCCGAGATACTTGTGATGTTAAAACATTTAGTGCCATTATCTGCAGAACCGAGTGTCGGAGGGTACTCTCAAAGGGCCATTGGAACGTCTAGATGAGACATAACTAGTGGCAATGTGAAAACCTTAGTGTGAATATCTCGAAAATGTAGTGTCAGGAGAAGGTACCTACAGAGGGAAATGATATAAGATATATAATGCAGAGAATTCTACATCTCGCGTGTTATGGAAATGCCGATAGCAGATTCAGATTCTCTGAAAATGTGCCCATAGAAGGTGCTAACGGGAACCGTCAATTTCCGGTCGTTTAAGCTAGCGAAAATGGAAATGAAATTTGACATATTCAGTTTTTCGGTGATATCTCAGTTATTTTCAAAGTAAAATGTCAAATGCGTTTTTTAGACACAAAAAGGGGTAACTTTCTCCCATTTAATCTACATAGTATATCTTATCTACCGTTACTGATATCCCAATGGCGATTCGCGAATTTGAACGACCCTGTACACAACAAATTTCATGCAATTCTCTTCATTTCAGTTGTCCGGCCAAGAATTAGCGCCGAATTATTGGAAAGGGTATACCCCAAAACCTATTCAAAGCCGTGCCACCAGCCTTTGTAACTCTTATGGTTGCCGAGAAAAAAAATAGAGAACAAATGCAAATTTCACCACTTTTATGCGGAGATACGTTGGACTGTTGGTTTATTTGGAAATATTAGTCTTGAGTTTTTCAACGCTCCAGATCTCTCAAATGCTGTAAATACTTACGGCCAAATTTAGATTTTCGATGCAGAATATTTCAAACAGTAAACGAACATAATGAAATGGCACCATTCCAAATTGATAAATTTATGAATAAAAGAAAGCCTTTCTAACGATATGCTAGTTGCCCCAATATAGGTAGGTACCGCTTAAAGTTTTGGGTGTTGTGGAAGATGCTACCAACACATTGCCGCTATTTTGGCCACGTTATTCCAATTGGATTCCAACAATTACATGTATGTTCCTATTTCAGATGTAATTACAATTGCATTAGCTATTAATATTGTAAAGCGCTAACTCATACAGGGTGACTAACAAAAATGTGAGCAAAATGGTTGCATTTGGTTCAAAAAGTGAAGTGTCAGAATTTTTAATATTTATTAAAATTTGTATGTAACTATAGTATAGGTACGCGTAGTCTATTATGCAGTGTGTTTTAATACGCTCGACACTATGGCTAAGTTTCTTTAGTAGTGAATTTTTCGTAGTGTACTACTGTTCTAGTAAAACATAGACATGATTTTTTTCTGTATAGAGCGCACGAGTGAAAATTGAGGTGCTAAGATAATTCCACTACAAGTTAACACTGCCAATAAATGTAAATCGAAAGATTATAAAATAAGGTCATAAAAGAATCTGCCGGATCCCTATCATAAGGGTTCATCACGTTAAGCAAAAATTGGTTTGTAGAATATACTTTCACGTTAAGTTAGCTATACCTAATAAAAAAGAGAAAATATTCCCCTGAAAACGGTACCAAGTATAATGAAAAAACTTGCCCTACTGTAGTTAAACTATCTGTACTTATCCCAATTTCGCTACTGACGAAGTTGAAGCAGCGCCTGGCAATTTAAAAGTCATTAAATTCCATCATACCCCTACCGTTAAGTTAATGGAAGACAGAAAATCTCAAACAAAATTTATTAATAAAAAGAAGACATTGTCAAGGCAAGTGCATTATAGGGTAAGTATCGATCTAAATTTATAAAAAGTAGTTAAAAAAACTTACCATAATTTGAAACTTCGTCTCGGTTTTAATTGTAATCGCATGTAATCCAAAATAAATCCACATGAACACAATTAATATACCTGCAACAAAAATAGAAAATGTATTCAAGTGCATTCTTAGGAATTGCTATAATTAGCGAATTAATTTAGCATTGCATCTAATAATGCGAAAATTATGTTAATCGCACATTTAAAATACGTTGCAATATAGGTACTGAGCCTCTATTGGGGTGCTTGCAAACTAACATAAATTTCACCCTTAAGCAAGGCGCCACCTCGTGCACGCGTCGTAAACGTTAGGGGAAATAGTAGTGCAGCTAATATCTGGGTGGTGTCGACACATGCGGCCGCCAAATTCCACAGGTTAAATTATGTACGTTTTTATTTAATATAGCCGGACTGACATTTTAAAGGCCAATTTGCATTTGTTAAGGTCAACCCTTATTTCTGTTACACATCTCTTGCGCATAATGCGACGTTATCCAAAGTTAAACAATGCACGTTTACTTGGCGTCACCCATTGCATTTCTAGAAGCGTCCCGACGGGCCTGTCCGGACAACCACCTACCAAGCCTGCCAACGGTTCTTTTCTTTCGTTGAATTATGACGTTATAACTCATACAATTGCCGCCAACCTAGTCGGATATACATTTATTTTTAGTGCAAAAAAATATTTTTTTATACTATTATATTTTTAACGAAATAAGGCACATCATCGTTTAATTTATGATTGTTTGCATAGTACCGTAAATAATAGATTACTTTGTCCCTCTAAAAATCTAAAGTTTTGTTTCAGACAAAGAAATATTTTCTTTTCATTTAACTGCGAAACTCAATCAATTTAAAACTTTTCAGTGGTGTATTATTACACCGGGTATTATTAGGAAAATGGAAGGGTGGGACTGGTAGTAGGGCGATGGAAAATAACTGGATCCCCGAACTGCAGGTATAACGATTGATTATAATTTGAACGATACAAAACCAGCTCTAGCACTACTTATTCCATTATATAAGGCAGATGTTATTAAGCTTCTTTATATGTCAAGCACATTCTATTTAAAGAAATTATGTTTCTCTAAACAGCTGCTGGTTACAGTTACATAAGAATATCGGCCCCACTACATTAAAATAATTTTTAATTAATAAAACAAATTTGCACGAAGCTTTGTTTTTCGTGGCGAAATATTTAAATTATGACATTTATTATATATAAAAAATAGGACGTATTGTTATTTATAGTCGGCCAAATTAAGTCACGACAAGCAAATATAAAAACATGCAACTGGGGAAGGAACGTCATGCGATTTCTTTTAATTTTCCGTTGTTAATGCTAGTTAAATTTAGGTAATTTGTGTGTATAATTCCATGCACAAATCTACACAATTGAATCCGCAGTTTGAATTTGTTAATTGGATGGTTTTTTTAGGTGCTTAGGAGGTATTAGATAGATTTATAGACACATAATAGTTGTAAAAAAGTATGGCGCCCAGCCTATTTTTCCATCAAATGCTATATATGTTCTTTGGAAATCGAATTTCTATTTTCTGCTCGCCTGGGTACAGGTACCCTTCTATCGTGTTTTTTTTGAGTTTCCAAAGTTAAAATTAATTTCCAAACTTCTTCTTAGGCTTATTTTATAACGTGTTGACTTCTTAAGTAGACAAGTATAATGAATAAGGATATCAAGAAGCCATATATAACGCATGTCCAACCCAAACGAAAGAAAACTATGTTTTATTAGTAATTGCAATGGCAGACAAACCTCTCTACGAACACTTCAAGTTATGGAGTTAAGTCAATTGTTTTGAATAGAAGGAAAAATAAGAAACTGCAAGTTTTCTTAAATACATACCAATGTGACATTGATTCCTGGCCAAATCTAGCCATCTGCTGCTCTATTTAACCAGGATATCAATTTCCTCGTTGATTGTAATGCCTACATACAGAGGTCTGCATGCAGAGAGGCCAAACCAAAACAATTTTTGAAAAGGAGTTCAAAAGTCCCTAAATATTTATATTTATATTAGAGCAGAACATACCGCATGAGTTCAATAAAAAACATGCACACACTGTATCTATAGTATATTACCTACATATCTCAAACATGGCATTTTAATGTTTTTCAACTACAAATTTAATGGCAGAAAGTATTAGACTAACAAAGTCAGAACGCATAACGTCCAAGTTGACAATAAAACAAACCCGATAGCAACATCATGACATTTTTCTTTCACAGAACACTGTTCAGTAAACACACCCCACACGTTATTATAGCCATTAGTCATTACAATATCTATATCACCATCGGAATATATTGATCAAGAAAATGTATCTGAAGTTCGGCTTAAACAATTTTCCCACAAGAACTGGTCCCCGGAATATTTATTCCTAGGAAAACGCGCTCCGAGGTAAATTCCCTCCCACAAAAATCTCCCTTACGTAAATAACGGACTACACAGCACTCTTCCAAAGGCAAGTCGCTTTGAGGATAAAGTTTCTAATGACATCTGTCATTCTTATTTCAAATGGGACGCGAAACACGATATAAAATAACTTTCAGAAGATATGATAATGCTGTTTTTAACTGTGCCAATGGCTATAAGTAGTCGAGGCACAATAAATAAAAAAAATCACTCAATGTTTAAATCCCTTTATCATCTTATATAATAGATAATAAGATAACTATTGCTAAACTATCACACATGTTCGTGCTATTTACAAAGTAGTTATTTATGCTACAAGGAATGTGAGTAGCGCATTACGCTTCGAGGGATATCATTCTTCCAAGAAGGTTAATAGATAATGGCAACTACATTCCGGGTGGCTTATTACATTTTTCGCGCTAATGATTAAGGGAATCGCGGAGGATGAATTATGCAAATGTCAAATGTGACAGATAAGTTATTATTTTCCTCGGAATGTAAGTAATAAGATTGTAAAGTCTGCTGTCAATAGGCGACAATAGCAACCAATACCTAGACCAATACTCTATTGTAATTGGAGCCTTATATTTGACGTTGTCATGTATATAACTCACTCTTCTTGTCATTTTGAATGTATTATTTTTATTTATTGCTTTCTGTTTTTTTGTACTTTGGAAAATAAACTTTCTTTCTTTTCTTTCTTTCTTCTTACAGAGATGGAAGCGCGAAAAAGTTATTTAAGGCACCCTTCACATTTATCCCTCAGAAGGTTTGGAACCATTTCAAATTGATTTTGAAAAATGGAGTACACTGAATCAGCAGCGGGGTAGAGAGGACATGTCATTGGCCCCTCTGCTTCAAGTGTGCATGCTAGAACAAAATTAGGTTTTGACATTTCAAAGAGCAATGGAGATCATCGACATTCGAAAGCTTATTAATGATAGGTTAAAATCCATACTTTATACGCACTTCAGCAACATTACTTCCAAATACAGGTGGAGACTCTGCGTTTGAAAGCACTAGGAGGGGGAAGTCCAGCACCGTAGTGGAGGGGTACGTGGAGAACTGATTACATGGTCGTGTACGAGGCTTATTCAATTGAAACCCGCATCTTTGGTCCAGAGAAAACTTATTGGCAAATAAACCACAAATAATTATCAAACCTACAATGAAGACATATCCCATTAAAGAATTCTGGTGGCTGCTACACGAAGAATTCTTTTACGGCGAATTATACTTCTTCGTCCGATCGAAAACGATTACCGAAAACGCCTTTTTTAGTTGCGCAAAGATGCGAAAATTGCAAAGCGATAAGTCGAGACTTAGGGTAGATGCTCTCTAATATCCTCCATTTTTTTTTCGTTGTAGATTTTCGTTCACTATTTTGGCAACACTGGATTGTCGTGCAATCGAATCACACCACATAATTCCCTGGACATTATCGTCTTATTTCTGGATGAAACTTGTCGCTATGGACATGCGCAAGCAATAGGAATAAGCAAAAAGAAGTGTAATAAAAAATATCGTTCATTACACGGCCAGAAATGATTCTTTTATGCTTGCAATGCACGGAAAAAGCCTGTTATCTGGACTCAAAATGAAATATATGGCGCTATGGCAATGGGCCGCAAGGCAAGGGGGGAGGAGAACGTGGACGTGACCCGGACGCGTTGTCCCCCGGCCAGGGGCCGCGCTTTCATCGTGGCGTTTCCGAGATTTTCGAGAAAGACGCGAATTTGATGCCTCCTTGCTATTTTAAGTGCAACAAGGGATGGAACTATGTACCTGAGTCCTAATGCCCGCATCCCAATGTCTGGGTCCCAGTGTCCACGTTCCAATGTCTGCGTCCTAATGTCTGCGTCTTAATGCCGGCTTTATGGCTTTATGGTTCAGTGGTGGCGTGTTCGGAGCATTCTGCCGGCTACTCCGAATTAGGTTTTCCTGCAGTTTTCCTAATTCGTAAGGTAAGTACCGGTGTAGTATAGAACAACTTAAGACCTTCTGCAGAGTCACCTCTAAAAAGCATTATGCGGGTAACTCTGTAATTGGGCGCAAGCCTGTTGAGGGCCCAGAACAAGAGAGGGATAATAAATAAATAAATGCCCGCGTCCCAATGTCCGCGTCCTAATGTCCGCGTTCCAATATCTACGTATTTTTCGTTGGATAGCTACTGACCACTGACAGTGTAATTAGTATAATACTGACCACTTGAGGGTTTTTCACACAAGGTGCAAACACTTAGTTCACAGTACCTACACTTTATACAGGGTGCCCATTATGTATGGAGTATAGTATATATCTAGGTAAATATCAAATGTAGGTATACAACATTTTTCTATATGAAAGTTGTTAAACATTTTATTTTGTGTACAGTCGATATTTACCGAGATATATACTATATTCTAAAACGGACCAGTGGAAGCGTAGCTCGACTTGCTAATATGTCGAACGGTCCGAGTTAGAGAAAAGAAAAAATATAATTAAATCGAAAGGGAAACGCTCCTGAAGGGAGACCCCAACGAAATTTGGAAATAATATATTTGATTTGCGAAAGTACGTTACTCTTGCATATACAAATGAGTATTGATCAGGACTTATTCAATAGGTGTTTATTGTAAATAATAATTTAATCTTAAGCTAATGATACCCAGATGACTAGATTTTTTGACTAGATTTCTTCTTCCGCCAGCAGGTCTACGATGTAGTTTCTCAGGCCTGAGTGTGAGTAGTGGAAGGACGGTGCGCCCTTACTTGATGTGTTTCGGGTAACCCGTCGCTCCTTCCCCTGCTGAGCGGACCTTAGCCTCCAATTGGGCTCTTAAACAGGGAGTTGAAGGTTGAATCTTTCTGTCGTAGGCTGGGTTGTCTCGTGGTTCCGAATGGCTTGATCGTTCGTTTCTTTTGGTTGTGGTTGGTGTTGCTACTCCTAGTCATGAGGTATCAATTAACATTCACAAAAACAATAATAACAACAGGTGTGCGTTATCGTCGAGTACAATGTTAATACAATACAATATAAAACCAGGCATAAGGAGAACAGGGTTGACATGTACCGCGCCGCATACGTAATACTCACAATTCGAAGACAGCTTAATTAATAAATAAAATATAACAACGAATTGATTTGAGTGGAAAGACAATCAATTACAATAATTTTCACATACTTGCATATAAATTCTTTCACAACTTCTATGTATTTTAATATAACATTTAACGTAGTTTCGGCATGACGATTTCAACGTAAAAGAGAAAGCTGGAAGGGAAATAAACCGCTACGAGATGCGTAGACGGTGTGCGTACAATTTATTACTGATCACCTTCCCTACAGGATGGTCAACGTAACAACTCCATACATAATAGGCACCCTGTATAGGTACATACTCGTATTTGAAATTTAAACGCCATTACGTCCTCACTAATTAAGAAGCATGTTCTTTCAAGAAGTATCTTGTTTACAAATACGTCAATAAAGAGAAAACAACAGTGATAGGTTTAGCGCCGTTTCAAAGTGCTTGTATGCGATACGAAGCCTTGATATCTAAATTTGGTTTTAAAAATGTAATCATCAGTAAATCAGTGTTTCGATAATTCCCTTTGTTATCAGCTATCTGCAGATATCGGATTATTGCGCTATACGTATTGTGTTCCACAGGGTAATTACGTCTCATAGCAAAATTGTTGTTATCATACGATAAAGTTCTTTCAAATTGTGGGCCGCCCCCCTTTCGTTGAGCTGGTAAAGGAGGTGAAGTAAAAAGAATAATTTAAAACGAATTTTTGATTATACCTGAATCACAATCTCCGTTTTAAACACTCAAATGTGTGCGAACAAGGGCCTTTAAAACACACGTGCTTTATAAGTAATGATACTTCAAGGATGACTTTTGAAACTGTCATCTGGGTGTTTGAAGTTTTGAATGAATGCACCAAAAGATTTAAATACCTTTGACATTTCCTTCATATACCTATACCAGCATTATCGATGCATTTAAGAGTTTATTCGTAAGTAACTTCCTATTCACCCATGGAAACAACTTTTCATATTCTTTATAATAGGCTTTACTGGATTTAGATTCGTTTTATTCACAAAGACGATGATTTTTATAAGCAAACGTCAAGTGACATTTCCAATCGTGAAATTACGAACACCCAGCCCAGTTAATTAGACATGTATTCGAGTATAACGGCAATATGATTTCATTGTATTTCCTATTTTTAAATTATACTACAGGTATAATAAGAAATACTAAGATACAGTGTAACAATTGGTGTTTAAAAGCACTTGCAACGTAAAGGCACTGCCGTTTGCGTCCGTGCCATTAAACTCGTTGCGTGTGCCTTAAAGACTTGATTGTACACTATTGTATCTTAATATACTATTAATGTCAATGTCAGTTTGAAGCTGAGGTAAAATTTAGAAGCAGATATATTTAATGTAGAGTCTAAATATTAATGACTAACATTGCCTAGCTTTTAAACACACAACCTTTCTAGCTTGGGGTCTTTATTGAAGATAGTGACTCTAAGTTGAACTTTATTTAATTATTTAAATTTAAAAAAAAAATTCAATTTCACAAAACAGAACCTAGAAAACACAAATGTTTTGATTTTTACTACAGAGAATTCATCTGAAGATTATTTAGCGAAATCCGGTCATAGTGAGGTGCTTGGTAAGCTGTTCTTCTTCTTCCTGCAGTAGGTTTCATGTCGAATGGGTTAGGGGGAACTGGCATCTTCTGCAAAAAAGGATCGCCCTGAGCTTTTTCTCCGTTTTTCGCCCTGTCAGAGCAATTGAGGTACCGGGCATGCATACGTAACTCGGAGTTAATTGATGTGATTCCAACTTGCTAAGTTTCACCACCAGGTGTAATATAATGTATGTTGGTTACTCGCAGGACGAACCCTACCAAATAAATAATGCCGAAAATTTCACAAGGTAATGTAAAAGAGAGTGATACGGCGTAATTAAACTGATATATGTTCTTGAACCCGAACAATTCCTCANAAGTAGGGGAGACCGGGGTATAATGATCCCTCGGGGTAAAATGGTTCCTCCCATTTTAAAGGTTTCCACTAACACCATCTACCAACTTGACACATAATTACAAACTGATTTACAGGCGCATTGCCGGACAAATGTAATTTGTTAGTTCGAATAACGTACAACGAAGGGAAGCAGCCATTTTTGTTTTAGCAGTTGTTGATGTAAGGTAAGTGCAACTTTAAAATGTGTACATAACGTAGGGGAAGCATTTTTTAAAACGTGCGTCTGGTTATTTGCTCAACCCTGGGATTAAGTTTGTAATTAGTATGTTAGCGTAGCGAAAATTTGATTTCGTAAAATTTCTAGGTGATGGTCTTTACTAAATTGGCTTGTGGGGTAAAACGATCACCAAGAAATGGGCAAAATGATCCCGGGATCATCTCGCCCCATGTAGTTAAATTATTTTTGGGGAAACAACTATACTTACCTAGGTCATTTTATTTCAGAATGCCTCGCACTTATCACCGCAAAAGTAATCGCCAAAATTGGAATGCAGAACACATGGACACTGCATTACAAGAAGTATTACATAATGGGATGCCCTTTAAAACCGCAGCACGAATATTTGGGGTCCCTTTGATGTCTCTGAAGCGTAGAGCTAAGAACAAGAATGTGATTGCGAAGGATTCTATTAAACACCTTGGCGGCAAGACTACAACGTTTACAAATGATCAAGAAAACGAGCTGATACGTCACATTCTTGATTTAGAAAGCAGGATGTATGGTCTGACTACAACAGATTTGCGGCGTTTGGCATTTCAACTTGCAGAAAAAAATCATATCCCTCACCACTTTTCGCGCGAAAAGCAGATAGCAGGATACGATTGGCTAGCTGGATTTACAAAAAGACATCCTGAGATTGCCTTGAGAAATCCAGAAGCAACCTCTGCAGCTCGGGCAAGAGGTTTCAATAAGCAAGTTGTAACGAAATTTTTCGAATTGTTGAAGAATATTATTGAAAAACACAATTTCCCTCCTCACAAGATTTATAACGTCGATGAGACATCGGTATCAACTGTCCCCGGAAAAAATTCAAAAATTTTCGCAAAAAGGGGTCGAAAACAAGTAGCTCGTGTTACGTCTGCTGAGAGAGGAGTATCGGCAACTGCAGTAATTTGTACTTCGGCAGGGGGAGTTTTCGTGCCTCCCATGTTTATTTTTAGTAGAAAACGTATGAAATTAGAGTTAATGGACGGCACTCCGCCAGGCAGTATATTTGGATGCAACGAGAGTGGCTGGATGAAGCTTGACATGTTTGAACGGTGGTTTGATCACTTTTTAAATTTCACCAAACCTTCAAAAGAGGAGCCTGTGCTTTTGATCTTAGACGGGCATTTGTCCCACACCAAAAACTTAAATGTGGTAACAAAGGCAAGGGAAAATAGTGTTTGTATTTTATGCCTACCACCACATACAACGCACAAACTCCAACCGTTGGATGTTGGGGTAATGTACCCGTTAAGTCGATATATGGATCAGTCTTTAGAGAAGTGGATGAACAACAACCCAGGTCGAACAGTAACAGTGTTCCAAATAGGAAAAATTTTTTCAGAAGCATATCTGAAAGCTGCAATGCCCAGTAATGCAATTAATGCTTTCAAGAAGACAGGAATAGTGCCCTACGACCCCGATGTTTTTATAGATGCGGATTTCGTTGCTGCAGATGTTACTGATCAACGCTACGATGAAGTTGCTGAAAGAAGTTCTCCTAGTTCTGTTCTAAATGAGGTGCCACATAACTCTCCTGCCAGAGAAACAGTAAACCACGGTGACTCGTTGGAAAAATCGCCTCTTCCAGGTCCAAGTAACCAATTAGATTCCCCTATTCCAGATGAGGTCAGAGAAAGTTCATTCATTATGGCACCAACGGTCTGTCATCCACTCCCTAAAATAAAAGGAAAGCGACAAGTTCGCCAAAGAAAATCAGTAGGTACGGTGTTGCTTACAAGCACGCCCTATAAAAATATGCTTGAGGAAGAAAAACTGAAGAAAGATGAGGCAGAAGAAAAGAAAAAACAAAATAAAAAACCAAAGCTGGCTAACAAAGAAAATGTTAATCCCAAACAACGGACAAAGAAGAAAGAAAAGGTCAATGAAATAAGTAGCGACAGTGATGCATCCGATGCTGAATGCATTTTTTGTTGTGAAACCTACACCAATGCCAAGGATGGAGAAGGATGGATTAAGTGCAGCAAATGTTTAAGATGGGCCCACGATGCATGTGCAGGGGTGGAAGAGGACGAAGACCATTTCACGTGTGATTTATGCCAATCATGTACAAGTGTCAAGTACAAAAGGCAGTTATTTTAATTACGTTTACGTTTTTCCTTTTAAATACTTTACAGAATTTCATGTTTTTTTTGTTTTACTTAATGTAGTTGTGTTACTTTGTTTAAAAAATAAATAAATATATATATATATAGAGGGGGGATCATTTTTACCCATGAACGGGATCATTTGACCTCACACTATTGGGTAATATGATCCTTTTATAGACTTTCAAAAAAATTAGTAAATTCCAAAAATGATTTTCGGGTGAACTAAAAATGATGCTTATTATAATCGCCCTAAGTATTGTCAATAACTCTTATGGGGAACAACATTTGTTATTCACTTAGATGCCGACCTATTGAAATTTTAAGCTTAGGGGGATCATTATACCCCGGTCTCCCCTAATGATACTTCAAGGATGACTTTTGAAACTGTCATCTGGGTGTTTGAAGTTTTGAATGAATGCACCAAAAGATTTAAATACCTTTGACATTTCCTTCATATACCTATACCAGCATTATCGATGCATTTAAGAGTTTATTCGTAAGTAACTTCCTATTCACCCATGGAAACAACTTTTCATATTCTTTATAATAGGCTTTACTGGATTGGATTTTTTTACACCTACCAACGTTTGTTTAGATTTTACAACAAGCGATTTAAAGGACGATGTATTATCCTTTTCAACGGAAATCGTTTTATTCACAAAGACGATGATTTTTATAAGCAAACGTCAAGTGACATTTCCAATCGTGAAATTACGAACACCCAGCCCAGTTAATTAGACATGTATTCGAGTATAACGGCAATATGATTTCATTGTATTTCCTATTTTTAAATTATACTACAGGTATAATAAGAAATACTATAAGATACTGTGTACAATTGGTGTTTAAAGCACTTGCAACGTTAAACTCGTTGCGTGTGCCTTAAAGACTTGATTGTACACTATTGTATCTTAATATACTATTAATGTCAATGTCAGTTTGAAGCTGAGGTAAAATTTAGAAGCAGATATATTTAATGTAGAGTCTAAATATTAATGACTAACATTGCCTAGCTTTTAAACACACAACCTTTCTAGCTTGGGGTCTTTATTGAAGATAGTGACTCTAAGTTGAACTTTATTTAATTATTTAAATTTAAAAAAAAAATTCAATTTCACAAAACAGAACCTAGAAAACACAAATGTTTTGATTTTTACTACAGAGAATTCATCTGAAGATTATTTAGCGAAATCCGGTCATAGTGAGGTGCTTGGTAAGCTGTTCTTCTTCTTCCTGCAGTAGGTTTCATGTCGAATGGGTTAGGGGGAACTGGCATCTTCTGCAAAAAAGGATCGCCCTGAGCTTTTTCTCCGTTTTTCGCCCTGTCAGAGCAATTGAGGTACCGGGCATGCATACGTAACTCGGAGTTAATTGATGTGATTCCAACTTGCTAAGTTTCACCACCAGGTGTAATATAATGTATGTTGGTTACTCGCAGGACGAACCCTACCAAATAAATAATGCCGAAAATTTCACAAGGTAATGTAAAAGAGAGTGATACGGCGTAATTAAACTGATATATGTTCTTGAACCCGAACAATTCCTCAGGCATAATTCCCTCTTTGCACGTTGTTTACATGTTTTCATAAGGAAATTCCAAAAGGGAAATGAACGTTTTGGTCTGTACCACTAGCACTACTACTCCTCCAGTTTAAGCTTTTCCGTTGTGGTTTCTTTCTTATATACGGTGTAGTACAGCACAGAGCCCAGAACGACCAAAGTTTATTTGGATTGGTCACTTCCTTTTCGAGTTACTCATTCTGATCGGGGAAAATGTGCTTTCGTCGGTTGCGAGATCACGATTTTAACTAGTTTCTGTAATATGGGCAAGAAAAAGTAGTACTTAAACAAATATTTTGCGCAAAGTACCGGTTTTGTTGACATTTGCACTTTTTCATTCGCTTTTTCAAGAATTTTTGCAAATGAAGGTTATCATAGAATTGTGCGTAGTTTGTTTCAAGATTAATAGGCCACCTGGTAGACATGTATAAGGCTCATTGGAAATGTGAACTATATTATATTTATTACAATGAATCTTTTCTATTGTCTCCGATATCCGAATTACATTTTTAAAAACAATAAGCGTGTCTCAAGTTGAATTTTACAAAATAGAAGTTTTCTATACCAACATACCTGATGTCAACTTGGGGTTACAACTTGGGACACCTACTGTTCTTTAAATATATAGATATGTAGAAATACAGAGATAAAATGCGCTTCAGGGATGTTGAATAGTGCAAGAAGACATAGTAATAACATACCCACAGCTAAATAATAGGGTTGGGGGGCTAATGCGACCTCTAGACCATGAAAATTGTCGGACTTTACCATATAGTTATTAATACTATTGCAGAACACTAAAACTACTAAACTAAACTCATTTCAGCTTTCCGGCTCACAGAAACTCTTGGCCTGTACCCCTAAGTCAAACATACACGTTTCGACTTCCAGCAAAATCATAGCCGAATGTACATTTTGAAGAAGCAGCAGTTTTTTGGAAAGCCGAGAGTTCAGGGCGGGCCTTCCGGATATGGGATGCACGTAAATTCCTTCTTAAACTGCGCACGATATTTTTATTTATTTGTTTATTGTCTCTCCTGTTCTAGGCTCTGAACCAGGCTTACGCTCAATTAAAGTACCCCAGCATAATGCTTTTTAGGGGTGCCCCTGCAGAAGGTCTTGGGTTGTTCTATATTACTCCGGTATTTACCTTAGGAATTAAGAAAACTGCAGGAAAACCTAATTCGGAGTAGCCGGCGGAATGCTCGAAACTGATCTAAGGAAATTCCCATCTCTGCCACAGATAAAAAATTCCTACCTCAGCTCAGGTTCGAACATCCGACCTCCAGTTTTGTAGCCTAACACTCTACCACTGAGCTACAAAGCCGGTATATACAGCTATATATAGCTATATAGTGAGGACATCCCCCCCATAAGGTTTCAACCGTATACTGTCATGAGCATGGCATTTGAAACGGTGCTACGCGAGACAATTCTTTATTTTTTGAGTTCAAACTAACAACTTCATATGTCAAAATGGCAGCTTTGCGTAATTTTTATTTTTTCATAATGGAATAGATTGTGCTCGACGTCGTCATCGTCACTTTTCCTAGGCTTTCGATTTTAAATAGTTCTTTAGTTTTAAATGTTGTGAGGAAGGTGTGAACGTGATGTGTGAATTGAAGTAGGGTATACCTTGGAAAATTGTATATCCATATTTCCGTCTGATCTAGCTAGAGAATTAGTAGAGTAGAGGTGGTAGAGAATACTATATATTATCCTCGCCATTAGAGATTGCCGGTACGTCATAAGTAAATGACTCTAGCTACCAAAAACGTTTATAGTAAAGTCACATGAAAAACAGCACATCAAATAAAGACAGTGAATATTCGAAGTGCATTTGAAGGAAACGAAGTGAGTTATTGAATGAGATAATGTGGTAGAAAGAGAAAAAACAAAAACCAATAACCAATGCGTTTTGTAAACCGTATGAATTTGAACTCTCATTTGACTAAAATAGTTCTTCCGTATATTTGTTTGGCACTTGTGATTTTTAATTGTTTACCTGTCACGCACATGTAAAAAAAGTATAAATATGAAAGTAGAGTGATAGTGACAGTCGTATATTATAATAACGGGCGATCAAAACTGAGTTGCTGTCGAGTCGCCTTTGGAAGTTGAAGTTAAATACGATTTTCAATGTAAACAAAAATTTCAAAGGCCACTCGACAGCAACTCATTTTTGATCGCATAGTATATTTTGAACATAATTAATATCCATTTAGACTTTAGTGTATCATTTTGAATTTATCCTTATTGTAAACCATCATAAGTAACAGTGACTAACTTTGAAAAGTGGTAGTCTTGCAATGTGCAGCTGGGTGTATGAAAATCGTATAACCTATAAATTGAATGCTCTAATTGTGAATTTATAATTATTTATTGACAAACTCACTTATGAATGCAACACCCGACCATTGTAATAATTCTGACGTAGCGTAATTAATAAATGTTCACATTTTTGGAAAAATTCCATTGTAATGAGGCAGCTTACAACAGTGGGTTTATCTTACCATATGGCCTGTAAAAATAATGCATTAATGACCTGTTAGATTACAAGGATTTTGTTTTCTCACCGTCTTTATTACGTTATATTTTGTACCAATTAAAAACCAAAATCGACTAACGATACTTTCTGCGATTTGACAGTTTTGAACCTTCAAATAAATATCCAATAAATGACAGCTGTCGCCATCTCGGAGTATATTTTCTAATCAAGTTGGCATTATTACGGAAGTAATTTGACTCATATTTTTCATATTAAACCATACGATTGTGAACTATGACGTACCGGAAATCTCTAATGGCGAGGATAATATGTTCCGTTGACAACGACTTATTCAGTGGCACTTCCAGGAGAGCATTTTGTAGTTAGACAAATTAAATTAAGGTTGGTCTTCCCTTTTGTGGACAAAATATTCTGGAACGGGGCCCTTTATAAAACTCAATAAAAACAAGGTCAGGACTAGCTGTCCACAAAATAACGTAATTTCTACCACACCATCTGTTGAAATAACTTTATTGGTATTTGTTTCTGGCGGCGGGCGTATAATGAGCATTAAAATCAAGGTTTAATGACGATTTAGAGAAAATAAAATTATCTGATTAAGAATCAACCTCTTGTGTAATTACCCCGGAATAAACACTCCAAGTGAATTACAATGTCTTTAAGTGGCATAGGTAGTTATTGATACCACAGAAATCAATGATAAAAAATAGCAGATTCGTAAAATTTCATTTACTCTTGTCATTTATCACCCATAAAGTTTGAACCATGGAGCACCGACACATAAACAACCCGACTCTTCGATCAGATTTTATTGACAGTGTAATTGCTACTAAACTCCTTCTTCATTTTGTTTCCATATCGGTATTTTTTATTTAACTATATTGGCGAATTGCTTATTTATCTCTATATTATCTATTTACACAGGAAACAGATATGGAACTAGTAGGTGTATAAAGCCGCTAAAGGTGTTTATGAATTACTACTTACCGAGTTATTCTTCAAAGCACGATGAAGATTCTTGTGCTCGTTTGCTTACTAGCAGCCACATGCTATGGTAATTACACGTAAATCCCAATACATTCATAAATGTTTCTTGATATCCCATTGGTATAACAATAATCTAAAACCTAATTTATTTTTGTCTTTAAACAATACATATAAGCATTTTATACTTTATTTTAGGTCGACAAGGATTTGGACCAGGCGAGCAAGATTGGGGTTACATTGAAGTAAGACCTGGTGCCTTTGAATTTTGGTGGTTGTACGAAACAACCGCGCCTGTAGCCAATATCACCAAAAAACCGCTTGTTATATGGCTACAAGGAGGCCCGGGCGCTTCATCTACTGGTCTCGGAAATTTAGGGGAAATTGGACCTATAGATCACAATCGAATTCCTAGAGATCATACTTGGGTAAAGAATGTGAATCTTCTTTTCATTGATAATCCCGTTGGGGCAGGATACAGCTACGTTAACGACACAACGTATTTGACAACAACCAACAAGCAAATTGCGGATGACCTTGTAACATGTCTCCAAGGTTTTTATAACAAAAGGCCAGAATTTCGCTATGTACCTCTTTACATTGCATCGCAATCGTATGGAGGAAAAATGGCTGTACAATTTGCCCTAGAATTATTTAAGGTAGTACATTTATAAACAAATAAATTGTAATTATGTGTATTTTACAGAGAGGGTTTCCCAACATTAAAGGAGTAAACATGATCGACGCTTGGATATCGCCAATAGACTCTGTGCTAAATTGGGCACCACTCCTACTTAATGTTGTAAGTATTACTGTTATATTATGTCATGAAGTACCAACAGATATTTAAGGGGGCCATAGACCACCAAGGTTATGAGACAGTAGATGCCAGTGCGAGGCGCACGCAGAAATATATAGAAGACGGAATGTTCAAAGAGGCAACAGATTCATGGTTTAAGACCGGATATACTATTGTGGACGTGGCTTATAATGTTGATTTTTACAACATCCTCAACAAAATTAAAACTGAGTGTCAAACATCCCACAGAGGCCTTAGTGCAAACCCTGACGTTCCACCATGTGTGGACGAAGTTTCTTATAAAATTGGTTTGCTAATGAAGGGAGAAGTAAAGGAAGCACTAAAGTTGAACGTAACGTGGGGCCAAATGAGGGGAGCATTATTCAATGCGTTGAAAGAAGATTTTATGAAGCCTGTTGTTGATATAGGTAATTATTCAAATTCGTTAACGAAGTATGTACGTACAACGGTAGTTTATAGTTGCAAAAGTATTAGACGAAACGAATCTAAAGGTACAAGTAGTTAGTGGTCAATTAGACCTTATTGTTGATACGCTTGGTACAGTAGTGTGGGTTGACAACATGAAATGGTCAAGAAGCAGAGAATGGTCAACAGTTCCTAGAACAGTACTCTCGGTGAATGGGGTTAATGAGGGTTACCAAAAGAAACTGGGAAATTTTGCACTTTACTGGGTTAACAGGGCTGGCCACAGGGTAAGTCTTTATTCATATTGTGGTAGCGGCTGTTAATTGGCTACATTTCAGGTACCTGCGGATAACCCATATGCTATGGATAGTATTCTCAAGGATTTAATAAGCTAATGACTTACTCCCTCTTTCTACCCCACTCTCTCCCCAGGCAACACACTTACGTTTAATAAATGGCTATAAACGGTTCGACATGATAAATTCGGTATTGGTAGTATGGTATACGTTTTTGTGGACCAATTTTATACCTTAAGTTTAAAATAATACTTTTATTCATCTATAACCTAACCCTTAGAGTTCATGTTCTACGTTACATTCTACGTATGTATGTAAAATTACTTAATAACGATGTAAAGGATTAGGGGTATTGCACTCCTAAATTAAACACTATACAACAATTTGCAATGGGCGTTTATTGAACAGTAACAATGGCTCGCTACATTGCTCTATTTCTCGACCGTCTTTCTTGGATGTCGCGTACGAAGTCCTCATATGTGGACCGCGCTCCTTCGCGCACCCCCTGATAATAAAGCTGCCTTAGCGAGCGGTAACAAAACGTGATAATTTCCGCTTACATGCATATGAACAAACGATTTTCTTTAGCTTTATTTCGATAAAAGTATTATATATATAGAACACTTCTTTAGTTTGCCACGCTAGGTATAGTATTGGTTTGTTTACTTCCTCCAAAATACGAATAAAAATTGGGCATATTCTACGTTTCAAAATTAGGTATAATGCTTGTCAATACTCATAAAGCTGGTGCAAGAAGCGTTTAGAATATGTAGACAAATAAACGTTTCTTATAATGTAGGTATGCCACATCATTTTAGGTTATCCTGCTAGAATAATGGTATATTCATTACCTACATCCAAAATACCACGAAAAATTACACGTATCGGCGTATTGTGCTTGTTAGAGATAGGTACCTATTAGCTCACAAATGAGATTGGTATAAGGAATAGGTACTTATTTTATATGATCTCATTCTTTCGTGTTATATACAACCGTTTTATGTATATATTGTAGCGAATATTCTAGAACTCTCAATAGACATTGAGGCGCTCTAAAAGATTAGTAATCGGCGATTAGAAACGAAAGCGGACACGATGCATTCTTTCCGGGTAACATGATGTGTTTGTTTGAGAACATTCTACAACAATCGAGAGCGCTCGGAAGCGTTCCAGAACATTCGAGAAAGAGGGGCGTTAGCTATATAAGCAAATCGAATTTCGTTTTAGACAGTACCTATTTGAACGCCGAAGTAAGATAGTTAAAAATCGTGTAAGTGATAAATAATATTGTAACTGTTATAAATCAATCGGCCCGTATGGCGCAGTTCAGTTAAAGGTGAAATGTGATTCTAAGGGTCCCCGGTTCGAATCCGGGTTCGGGCATGGCTAATTTGTAGATGTATAGTGGGTTGGGTTGGTAGAGCAGACCTGGCTGAAACCCCGCCCACTGAAAAATAAAGGGGGAAACAAATATTTAAAAAATCATTTCAAGACTGTTACACTGGTGTCAGGTGTGGGGTAGTGTTTAGTAAACAATTCGTGTAAGTTTCTCCCAGTAGTGACCAGATCTACGTCGGAAAAAATGGAGCAACTGCAATTAATGCAAGAAATGAAAGCAGGTCACCAGGTCATATAGAATATAAAATCGAAGAGGGTCAACAAGAAGTATGATACAGATACAGAGTGTCCAAAATAAGACTCATATTGTAGAAAATGAAATAAAAGTCAAATACCAAGAGACGAAGAAAATTTATCTCACTGGCCGAAAAACACAGAACACCTGATGTGTCATCCATAATAAGACAAGATTTCCTTGCTGCTCCGCAATCATCTCCCGAAAGAAGCCCTCAACCGTGTGAAAGTATTGGTACAACAAAAATTCGAGTTAAGCCGCTGACATTCGGTGGAAAATCACTATGGTCCACCCAGTGAGGTGATATATTATTAGGAATGGACTTGATGAGGGTTCACGATAGTCTACAGAATGAAGTACTTCGAGTAGATCATGAAGAAATTCCTTTTCACAGAGAAGGAGACGAGCTGCTACGTGTAATCCTTGTGGATGATGCCACCCTGCCGAAGTGTTGCGAGGAAGTTGTTATGGGTCGCATGAATGAAAGTCTCCAGGAAAACTGCTTGGGAGTGAGGGAACCCAATTATACGAATATGGGTCAACAAATTTTGATTGGAAAGGTGCTAGTAAATGCTGAACAACTAACACCTGTTCGGATGATGAATTTGAACTCATTCCCGACCAAATCCAAAATGGAACGTATGCCCCAGTAGCTGCAATCGCGTGTTGTGATGACATTTAGAAGTGTCGAGAAAGACTTCAAGGCATGATCACAGCCTCATGTAATCCAAAAGGACCAAGCTAAAAGGTTAATTTGCCGCTACCAAGACGCTTCAGAGAAAGGACTTGTCGGCCGAAGCAATATGGTAACACATAAAATAAATGCGGTAGATGCCCAACCAATTTACAGTCATACGCTTTGTTTGTGTAACGCCCCCACAACGTTTGAGAGGTTAAGGCCGCTTTTACAAGGGGATACAGTCGCCCACAGACCGGTATCTCGGTTACACCTGTAATATTGCGTGTTATGGTAGCGACACACCTAAAGGTGTACCTGCCAAAACACCGTTCAATCCATACCTACAGACAGGTCCACCGTCCATCTCAGCTATCGTAGAAGAGAAGGGGACTTCGTGTTAGATACGGACGATAACAATGTTGGAATGGGTGCTCTACTATCACAAATGCAAGATGAGCACGAGAGCGTCATCGGATTTTTCAGTAAAGTTTTCTCAAGACCGGAACGCAATTGTGGCACTCGAAGGGAACTGTTAGTCGTCATTAATCCAATGAAGTCTCTACGATTGTGTGACAGAACGCCCCGCGGGACGAATCGTAATTCCGATGCAAACCTTGCTTAAGATGCAAAAAGCTGTGAAGGAATGGTGCAGAAAATGTGCAGTTTGTGCCACAAACAACGGACCAGTAGGAACGAAGAAAGCACTAATGAGGCAATATAATGTGGATAGACGAAAATTAACAGAAGTACATGCTATACCAAATAAAGAAGTGACAACTGTGGCAGACGTTTTGGTGAAAGGACTTTTTAGTAGATTTGGAGTACCTCTGGAAGTACACTACTTTTGTAAGTTTATATCGACAGGCTTCATAAAATCTTTTCCCAATGTATTGAACACTGCTCCACTTGTATGACCCCATGTTACGTTCAACTTTGATGCTTCTTTTATTTCTGTTGTATGAGCGTGTAAGAGCGTCCACACATCCTGGAATTTCAGGATTTGCAATAAGGCTTTTGCGGAGTGTTCGACAGTCCCAGTTAATTTTTTTGAGGATGTTGCAAAAATCACGATCGCAAGTGACGTTCACGGTTTTTTCCCATTAATTTATTGTCTCTTGATACATTCCGTTCTCGCACCAGTATCTACTTCCTCATAACATTGTAGTTAATGTTTCCGAAACATTCTTAAAAAATGAAAAAAATGTATTCGCCTTAAGGCGAATAACCTTAACGCATTTTCCATGAATTGTTAAGTACTTTCGAAAGTTCATATAACGGACTAATTGTGTGTGAAAAGAAAATAAGTTATACCTATGGCATAAATATTTTTATAAATAAGAAACTTAGCGTTGCGTAGTTTGCTCACCCATACGTGCTTGATGCTTAAAATATGCGATATGTTTGCCTTTACTACAAGAAT
Source organism: Photinus pyralis (assembly GCF_008802855.1). NCBI lineage: Eukaryota > Metazoa > Arthropoda > Insecta > Coleoptera > Lampyridae > Photinus > Photinus pyralis. The sequence goes on along the minus strand of NW_022170510.1, from coordinate 16,947,661 downwards.
CTGTTGCTAAAATTTCAAAAAATATCTCTATACATAAGAGAAATAACGTTGCGCAGTGCGAACATCTGATTTTTACAGCATGCGATATGCTTGTCTTTACTAGAAGCATCTGTGATTAAAATTTCAAAGAAATATATCCATAAATATTGCGTAGTTTGCGCATGCGCATGGAGTCGCAACCCTTCTCCAGATTGTTAAGACTGCTTTGGATTTTTGTTAAAGTAAATAGATCAACGACTAGAGAAAGAGCCGGCCGCCTTTTTCGTCGCCAGGAGCACGTGGTAGATTGACACCTTACGTTCCCCTGGCCCTTCTTCTTGTTATTGTGGAAGTAGCAGATAGTAGAGTGGTATAGCGTTCATGTATCTATAAGGGCATTTTTTAGGGTGTTTACCCTACAAAACTGACAGTGAACTCAGTTATGTCATTATTACACTTGATCTTATAATGTAAAGCGGCCTTACCCTTTCTTAGCTTCAAAGCTTTTTGGTTGTGTAAGACCGTGGTTCTTGATTTGTTGCCTTATTGCAATCCCGATTTGCAGATGAAACAATTGGAGCTTACAGCAGACGAGTCTGGGAACATGCATCCACCAGATATTTTGAGCCTGTTAGGCAAAAATGACAGTATGGAAGTGGAAGCTAAATTGGTCTAGTACTTAGATTGATTTTGAATTTAAGCAGCTTAATAATTTTATTACGGTTGCTCATTTCAAAATGGGAGGCTACTGTGGACCCAAAAAATTCACCCATTCACGCCTGCCATAGAAAATATTTACGTTTTTGTTTCAATGGTAGGTTATGCAAATGGAGCTATTGCCCTTGCGGGTTGAGCTATGTACACTGGGATTCATAACATTTTAAAACTTGTCCCGAGTCTGCTTAGAGAAAAATGCTTATGTTCTGTGGTTTGTCTAGCTCCAGTTACGCAGAACAAAATCAGAGTGCATTGGCAACGTAACGAAAACAGTATAGCTACTTGACATAATTATAGGTTTTATGGTGAATTCCAACAAAAGTAACCTTTTATACTACAGACAAAATAGCCCATTTATCTTTGTTTATACCTAACCAGAATTGCAGGTTTTGTTTATAATTCCAGAACGATCTCTTTATCTCTCCACGGGATAGACGCTTTAAATTGATTAAGCTTAACAAACATTTCATTCTTGTACAAGGGTGTAAAGTTTAGAATTCTCAAGATTTGTTGGATCTCTGGTATCTGCAGCCCCAGCCCAGCTATACAAAAGATACCTAGCCCTACACTGATCCTTCAAAAATGATTAGGCTAAATTGAGAGCTTCCTTCTTACATTCAGTAAATTGGAGGTTTTATGTAATCCTATTCGTTCTGACACTTTCGGTATAGAATGTTTACTACTGCATCGAAACCAGTTGGGGAGCATACTGTAATGGCACAGATAAATTTTTCTGTGGTAATGGTAACAACCCTTTTAGTTTTTAGTCCCAGTCACAGAAACAAAGTCACAGTACTCAGATTAATGAATTAGAGTCATTATAAATCTTATTTGGGTTAAAATGTTTTGCTCTGAGTCTTCATTGCCATTGTTACGATTAATCGTATGTATGGGAAATGTTTGATTACAGAACCTTAACACAATTGCTCGACTCATTTGGGGTTGGTGTGACAAAAGAAACATTTACAATTTTATTTTGCATCTTCCATCTCGACAGGAACACCAAGAGACGGAATGGTTTCTTGAAAAGGAGTTGAAAGGATTTGGCACCATGCTCAGCTTCAATTCAAGCTGACAAGCCTGTTCTAAGTCCTTGGCGATCTAAAATAATTTTATTTCTATAAAATGCTCATATATTGTTTTAATTAAAGAATAACAAAAATAAATGACGTTTATATTATTGTTATATCAATGGGATATATAGTTAATTAGAAAATACGGTAACATGTAAAGTAAATGAAAAAGGAATTTAGTAACAATTGCACTGTGAATCTGATCAAAGAATGGCGTTGTTTATGTGTAGGTTCAAACTTTGTAGGTGATACATGCCAAGCGTACCTAAATGAAATTTAATGAATCTGCTATTTTTTATCATTGATTTCTGTTTTGTCATTAACTAGCTGTTGTGGAAGTTATTGTGCAAACATTCGAAGAAAAGCTTTTTTTAGGAAATCAATTTATTTAACTATTTGTAGGAAAATATGATTAAATAGAATACTAAACTTCTTACTGGACCAAAATTATATTGAAATGTCAAAACTAATCCATAATATAAACTCTCAACTAAACTCCTGAATATTTTTAAGAAACGAGGATATTTTTTTCATGTTCAGGCAATCCTTCCGAATCGTGCAATATAGTGTCGTAATTTTTTCAACATTCTCTATATTTTCATGTAATTTCACTGAAAAAAATGACTTCCTTGTGGTAACAAATTTAGAATTGCTACATGCATATTGTTGCAGCAGCAAAAAGAAATGGTTTTTAGAACTAAATAATTTACTGCTTTAGTTTTCCCAAGTAGTTGCGATTTCTGGGGTTAATAATGAAACTTTGTTGGAGGATAGCAAACATTTTTTGTTAAGAGCGCCAACGAGCATTTTGCATTGATTCCATGAACATAAAAGTATGCCTTCATAACAAAAAGCAGTTTGCTGATAAACCTAATACCACTGTATTTGGACTTGGCAACCATGCTCAGCTTCAATTCAAGCTGACAAGCCTGTTCTAAGTCCTTGGCGATCTAAAATAATTTTATTTCTATAAAATGCTCATATATTGTTTTAATTAAAGAATAACAAAAATAAATGACCTACGGTAACTGAAAAAGGAATTTAGTAACAATTGCACTGTGAATCTGATCAAAAATTATGTGTAGGTTCAAACTACATTACCATGAATCTGCTATTTTTTATCATTGATTTCTGTTTTGTCATTAACTAGCGCAAACATTCGAAGAAAAGCTTTTTTTAGGAAATCAATTTATTTAACTATTTGTAGGAAAATATGATTAAATAGAATACTAAACTTCTTACTGGACCAAAATTATATTGAAATGTGAATATTTTTGGTTCAGGCAATCCTTCCGAATCGTATATAGTGTCGTAATTTTTTCAGCATCCTCCATATTTTCATGTAATTTGTTTTGCTTGCAGAATCTATTTTTTCCTGAAGTAGGCCCTTCAAATATTTAATCTCGATTTTAGAAATATCTCTAAAACTTACCAAAAATCAATTGCTAATGATTAGCATGCTATTAATGGCAAACACTTGACACCTAACAAACACTTACTAGTGCATAACTGCACCATATCGCGCAGTTATGTACAGGGCGTTTCATAATGTTTAGTACAAAAAAAGTATTTCACGTATAAGAATGAAACACGACTGTGCGAAAGAGCACTTCAAATAGTTTTTTTCCACATATAACCAGGTAGTTAACCAATTGCGCGCTTAGTGTAGACAGTAGAGAAAATGGCTGCCACGGGAAGCGAGAAGTCGTTTTATGTGTTAGAATTTTAGAATTTGACGTGGCCACCAAGATCACCAGACCTGACGCCATGTGACTTCTTTCTCTGGGGTGAAAGACAACGTGTTTATCCCACCAATGCCGAACGATATCGTTTCGATGTGTGCCGTATTACCGTACAACTTTCGTTTAGGTAAGTGAAATAGTTCTTTTATACGGGATCTTCGTAACCCCGAAGAACATTATGAAACGCTATGTAATTATTGGTTTGAGTTACAAGCAACTGAAATTCATACTGATTTCCGCAACCAAGGATATAAATATTCAACCAACTGATTGTGTCTATAATTACCACAGGTGACTGACAAAACGGAAATCAATGATAAAAAACAGCAGATTCATTAAATTTTATTTACTCTTATCACTTATCACCGATAAATTTTGAACCATGGAGAAATACACATTAACAACCTGGTTCTTTCATCATATTTTATTAACAGTGTAACTGTTACCAAATTCCTTTTTTCATTTTGTTTGCATATCAGTATTTTCTATTTAATTATATTGGCAAATTGCACAAAGTTTTTAAAATAATTTTGCAAATGAAGGTTATGCGGGTACTATCATATAAAATTTTAAGTGCATTATCTACTTAAACACGAAGGACACACATGGGATAGGAGGTATATAAAGCCGGCCAAATGTATTTATGATTTACTTCTGAGTAATCCTACAACGCGTGATGAAGATTCTTGCACTCGTTTGCTTGCTAGCAGCCACAGGCTATGGTAATTACACGTAAATCCCAATACATTAACACATTTTTATTGGTATCCCATTGATATAATGTCATTTATTTTTTTCTTTAAAGCATCAAAATAACCATTTTATACATTATTTTAGGTCGTCAAGGATTTGGACCCGGGGAGCAAGATTGGGGTCACGTTGAGGTAAGGTCTGGCGCCTACGAATTTTGGTGGTTATACGAAACAACAGCGCATGTAGCTAATATCACCGAAAAACCGCTTGTTATATGGCTACAAGGCGGTCCGGGCGCTTCATCTACTGGTTTCGGAAATTTCGCGGAAATTGGACCTTTAGATGAAAATCTAAATCGTAGAGATCATACGTGGGTGAACGATGTGAACCTTCTTTTCATTGATAATCCCGTTGGAACAGGATACAGCTACGTTGATGACAAAAAGTACTTGACAACAACCAACAAGCAAATTGCGGACGATCTTGTAGCATGTCTCGAAGGGTTTTATAAGAGAAGGCCAGAATTTCGCCACGTACCCCTTTACATCACATCGGAATCGTATGGAGGGAAAATGGCTGCAGAATTTGCGCTAGAATTATTTAAGGTGAACTCGCAGGTACTTTTAAGTAAATAAATTGCAATTATGTGTATTTTACAGAGAGGATTTCCCAACATTAAAGGAGTAAACATGATCGACGCTTGGATATCGCCAATAGATTCTGTGCTAAACTGGGCACCATTCCTACTTAATGTTGTAAGTATTACCGTTATATTATGTCATCAAGTTCCGACAGATATATTTAAGGGTGCCATAGATCAGCAAGGTTATCAGAAAGTAGATGCCGGTGCAAGGCGCACACAAAAATATTTAGAGGACGGAAAGTACCAAGAGGCAACAAATTCATGGGCAAACACCGAAAATATAATTATGAACGTCGCTCATGACGTTGATTTTTACAACATCCTCAAAAAAATCAACTCTCACTGTCGAAAAGTTGGCAGAAGCCTTATTGCAAAACCTGGAATTCCAGAATGTGTGGACGAGGTCGATTACAAAATTGGTTTGCTAATGAACGGAAAAATAAGGGAAGCACTCAAGTTGAACGTAACATGGGGCCATACAAGTGGAGCAGTGTTCAATACATTGGGGGAAGATTTTATGAAGCCTGTTGTTGACATAGGTAATTATATGTGCAAATTCGTTAACAAAGTACTTAAAACAGTAGTTTATAGTTGCAAAAGTATTAGACAAAACGAATCTAAAGGTACAGGTAGTTACTGGTCAATTAGACCTTATTGTTGATACGCCTGGCACAATAGTGTGGATTGACAACATGAAATGGTCAAGAAGCAGAGAATGGTCAACAGTTCCTAGAACAGTACTATCGGTGAATGGGGTTAATGAGGGTTACCAAAAGAAACTCGGAAATTTTGCAGTTTACTGGGTTAACAGGGCTGGTCACATGGTAAGTTTTTATTCACATTGTGACTACGGCTGTTAATTAACTGCATTTCAGGTACCTGCAGATAACCCACTGGCTATGAATAGTATTCTCACGGATTTAATAAGTTAATGACATCTGTTTCTCTCTAATAACACACTTGCATTTAATAAACGGTTTTAATAAGACGGTTTTAATTTGATAAACGTATATAAAACCTCTTTAATTTGCCATGCTATAGTGTTGGTTTACTTATTTCCTCCAAAATATGAATTAAATTACGCGTATTGATGGCAGCGTGACAGAGACATCGCAATGCTTTCAATATACCATAATAACTAAAATGTTGCCAAAGATTATCAGTTGATCGTTTACCGATCCGATGTCATGTAGCAAAAATTGGATAACCCAATCCCCACTTCGGGTAGGGGGGCAACTTTGTAATTTCAAATGAAAACCCAGATTTTTTATTTCATATCTCGATTCTACTCAAAAAAGTATCAAGCATTTATCGGAAACATTTTTGTTGTCGTGATAAGAGGTGGCGCTGTAATATTTATTTTCTTTCACGCCTCTTAGAAATGGCGTCAAATGTGAATGAAAATGTATTATCATCGTATACCCTGAGTTGTAAAATGTGCTTTTCATGTTCAAATTTGGTTAGAAAATAGAATCACATGTTTATGAAAGCGCTAAGCTCTATGTAACAAGCTTTCATGGGAAACGAAGCGTTTGCGCTAAAAATTTCCTTTTCAACGAAATGAATGAGTGGTTGATCAAGCCCTCTACTGCTGATGTATTGCAGTAAATAAAAACATGTATATGGAATTTGTACAAAAAAATACCCCTAACAGTAACTGCAATCATCAAGACTAAGCTTGGCATTGTTTTGCTCTAGTCTTGGTTCTATAGGGTGACACACGCAAAATTCCAAAACCAAATTACTTTCTAAACTAATTTTTTTCTTAGAAAACAACCACGAGGCTAACAAGCAACAACATTGGTATAAAGTGGGTACAAGACAACCGATCTTCCAAGTTCTCTAACTGGGTTCACGTCATTTTGGGTCAGGCAGCTGTGATCAGACGCCTTAGTAGGGAACACAGCATACAAGTACAGATTACAAGGTTATCATTTGAGACTTCTGTACGGCTGCACCCAATTAAGTTTCCATAAGAGCGCCCGCCAGAAAAGTTGTTTTAAAAAAAATTTCGTTAAGAACTATCTTATAAATTTAGACCTTTATCTACAAAATGTTCGGACTATTTTTTTTAAAAAGTTTGTAGCAACTGAATACCGATTGTTTAAAGATTAGATGTTTTGCACCGATTATTGCGATTCGTTTTATTATTTTATTCCCGATCAAGACAATTTATGGAAAAAGTATACCGAATTACCGACAGTTTTATAGATATGTTACTTCTACACTTTACCCCAAAAAATGAAATCATATTTTTTGTAAATAACGTCTGTATCTTGGCGGGCGATAAATACACAATTTGAGTGTATATAGCAAGTGGCGGCGCTGCACAGTGTCGGCAGTAACTAACTAAGGAGCAAGACAGGTGACAAAGCAAGAATATCATCTTGTCTCTCGCAACTGGTAATGCAAAAAAGTTGAGCTTACTTACAGAAGACTCTTAAATGTGGAAAGGTAACGTAGATTCAAAGACATCAATCATCTTTAGATTTCATTTCGTTATGCTGTAATGTAACCAGTTACGACCGTCCTCCTTCGTAGGAAGTACCTATATCTATTCTTATGTGTATCCCAGTTGAAAATATTTTAGGCAAACTCACACATGTTTGGCTGAATATGTTTTTGGATTGTTCGATCACATTTTCACCGACACTGGGTGACCTTAATATGTACATATCTGGGAATTAATAGGTAAGCTTTTTACTACACCCTCCACATAAACTTAATCTTCACCTTTGTATCGAAGAAGTTTAAAATAGTAAGCTACCATGTACAAGCAGATATATTGATCGTCTGGTATAAGGCGTACCTTGGTAGGTAAATTAATGCATAAATTAATCACGATTGCTTACTAAACGCAACTGTTTTAATTATTAAGGTAGGTGCAATTTTTTGTTTATATTTGAAACATGTTTTGTACTCTTCTGGTATTAATCACGTTACCACAATTAAATGTTATTATGAAAATTCGAGTTATGCAAAACTAAAGAATCAGTTTTAGGTACCTACTTCAACTTAAAGTGTAACAGTAAATAAAACTGTACAAGACCACGTGAAAGATTTCACTGAAGATGCAATCGGGAGGAATTTCGTATTTAATTAATATCTCCAGTATACAATTAGAAATACGTAAGATTAAATCTATAATTCCAATTTATTTCCTGTTATACTGCTCACTTAGAGTGCTCACAATACGAGAAAATGTGACAATCTGCGATAAGTAAAACGTGCAATTGCGAACGCATCACACTACCAAGACTGCAGCGTATCGCTTCAAAAGCGTATGTTAACACCTAAGTGACATTTGTATAGAAGCATAGCTAGAGTAGATAAAATCCAGCCGATTATCATAGCACAATGAAAGAGCGTGGGTAAATGTTAATTTGTTAAGTCTAAAACAAATACAAATCAAACTTATACAAAGGCAAGTATAAATTTCATGTTGATTAATATAAGATTATTTTGCATTTATGGTAATACCACGGATATAGTTGTAATTATAAATTAAACCGTACATTTACTCAGTCTATACCTGCATTAAGACAAAAAAACATAATTAATGCAAAAAGTTTTTGAAACATTTAAAAAAAGGAATCGGTCTGTCACAAGGGGAATACGTAGAACATCTTGCAAAATGCAGATCGCGATATACACAATCAGATTGTGCAGCGTAGGGTGTCGTTAGAACACCGCTGCTTCCATTGTACTGTCTTGCATATCAAGAATTTGTAGATGATACCCGCAAGAAACTATAACCGAGAGTATGTCCTGACATACACAGCGGCCCCAAAAAAATGTTTATATTTAGATTACCAGTCTAGCTCTCTAATTTAAATATTCAATTTTTAGAATGGAGGGAAATCTCTTGATCGAAAACATATTTTTGGTTAACGATTTATTTATAACGTACCTAAATGAAATGAATTTGCAATCCAAATTAGTCATTAGTGTATCTACAGGAGAATTAAACATGTATATGTACTTATCTTCTACTTCTTGTTGTTGAAATTATACGTAATGAGCTACCAGAATAAAATAATGTACACATTTCTTTAAAAAAACCGTTTTTACATATTTACAACAGTTTTACTTACAATCCATTCGGTAGTTTTTAATTAGATGGGCATCCTTGGTTAGGGTACTTAAACGTTATAATTTATTTAACCGTGTCGCCAAAAGTACAGCGGTCCATGATAAATACTAAAAGGGAGAGACTTGCCGTACCAAATTTTGACGAGAAAAAATGCGGAATTTAAAACGTTCTCCTGCAAATGAAGACCGGCTATTTTCAAACTGCTAATAATTTATCAACGTCTCCAGCTGGTTGTGAACGGCCATTACTCTTGTGGCCTCACACAAATGTGCTGATTGCTGCAAGAACTATGTCGTAATAAGACCAATAGGATTACGTTTGAATTTTGGGGGCAATTATAAAAAACTAATTAACTAATTAGGTTTAGAGAATTATAACGATAAGTGGGTATCATCTTCGTTTAAACTTTGCTAAAATTGTTGAAAACGATAAAGATTATATAATAAAATCTTTCGGATTAATATGATTTACCGTTGGTTCCTGTTGTATGGATAGTAAAGTGGTAAGTAATAGATTAGATTGTCACCTTTAGGTAGATACGTACATGATGTAAAATAGTAGGTACACCTCCACTAGTTAACTTGATTGGTTGCAAAAAGGAGTTAAAAGTAAATCATTGTACCTGGTGTCTCCATTTACTTTTAATTCAATGATACTTCTTCAGAATTCATTGCACCCCAGTGTACTAAAGTCTGTGGTCATCATTACCCTTGTCTTCAATGTACGGCCGGGGATTGAAGGAATATTTGTCCCAGATAATACCCGCACATAAAATTAGCCCTCGCAAGTTTCGCTCCGGAAAATTATCCGCTGGAAGATTCGCTCTCGAAAGATCTGCCCTCGGAATATTCGCTTAAATGGTAGATGTAGTGGGTTGATACTTGATAGTACACCTTGTCTACTTTCATTAATGGGATTTTCGAGTGTATCCCAAGAAATTCTCTCCGGTAAAATCGTCTCCGGAATATGAGCCTCCCAAATATTACTCCTCCAGAATATTCACCCCCGGTAAATTCTCCCTCGAAAAATTCGACCTCCCAGGTTTCTGTCGGAAAAATCGGGAGAAGATACTGTTGGCAATTTTCCGATGGTAAATCTTCTGGGAGCAAATACTCCGAGGGCAAGTTTTCTTGGGTTCAAATCTTCCGCGCACGAATCTCTGGAGGCGAATATTTTGAGGAGGCAATCTTAAGAGGGCGATTTTTTCGAAGGCAAACTCTTGAGAAGAATCTTCATGGAGGCGAATCCTGGGGCGAATATTTCGAGAGAAAATTTTCGGGTGCGAATTTACCAGACACTACCGACCACGGCCGCCTTGCTGTTTTCGGAAAAGTGTGGAAACAAGTATTTGATTTTCTTAATGTTAATAACAAATTTCAATATTTAATAATAGTATATTAAGATACAAGTGTATAATCAAGTCTTTAAAGCACGCGCAACGAGTTTAATGGCACGACGCGAAGCGGAGTGCTTTTAACGTTGCAAGTGCTTTAAAGACCAATTACACGTGTGTCTTATAGCATTTTTTTATTATATCTGCAGTATAATTTAAAAATAGGAAATACGATGAAATCATATTGACGTTATACTCGAATACATGTCTAATTAAGTGGGCTGGGTATTCGGAACTTCACGATTGCCATGGAAACGTCGCTTGACGTTTGCTTATAAAAATAATCGTCTTTGTGAATAAAACGATTTCCATTGAAAAAGATAATACACCTTTAAATCTCTTGTTGTAAAATCTAAACAAACGTTGGTAGGTGTAAAATCAAAATCGAGTAAAGCCTATTATATTATAAAGAATATGAAAAGTTGTTTCCATGGATGAATAGGAAGTTACTTACGAATAAAGTCTTAAATGCATCGATAATGCTGGCGTATATGAAGGAAATGTCAAAGGTATTTAAATCTTCTATCTTTTGGTGCATTCATTCAAAACTTCAAGCAATGCTGCGATTAAAAAGTGGAACAGATTTGGAAGCATACCCTAAATTACGCGCGTTTGTGAAAAATTCAACCAAAGGACAGGTACAAGCCAAAGAAATGTTCTGCACTTACAGAAAGCGACCTAAGAGGATTTTTTATTTCACCCAGAGGACAGAGCCATTCCTGAAGATGATAATTTATGAATTTGTTTTAAATGTCTGTAAGCGCAGAGGTAACTTTCTTATTTGTGGACCAATCTTGTTTAACAATGGCATCTTTTCGATTGCACCAAACTGGTGAAAAATTGCGTGCGCGCAACCGCATAAGTAGCTCTCTTCTTTGTGGACCGACGTTATTGAAATTTTAACAGAAGCTTCTCTTAATAAACGCAATTGTATCGATTACCTATTAAACACATCAAACGCTGCGTGCGCGCATGTACGGAAGAAAAAGAAAGCAAAGCTAAGCCATAATAAATGGAAGGTACTGGGTCACATCGAAATGGTGCCGTATGGAAAAGTTGGAGTTATGGAGAAACTCATTTTTTAAAAATTTATTTCATTCAAAGGTCGTCTTTGATGATATATCCACCTGTCTCTCGGCATCTGAACATTGAAAAACCTTAAGGTTTTCAGCAATAGATTTTTTTTTTTTATATATAATAATCAGCAATCAGAACACATAGCATCCTATAAGCCAATTTGTTGTCTTTAAAAGTGGCGTGGTGAGGGCCCCTCCATCGATGGGTCCTCGTTACTGCAAATCAGTGGGCCAACGTCTCTTGAGTCTTCTTAGGACTTCGTGATGTGGGAGGTCTGACAACAGAGGATTGGTGTGGACTGCGATCTTGTCAAGATGTTTTGTTGTTTGATCTTGTATGACTTGAGTTATAAACGGGATTCCAAGATCTTCGTGTAACATCTGATTAGTTACGTACCACGGCGCGTTACTGATTGCTCGTAGTATTTTTGACTGGCATCTTTGCATGGTAGCGACGTTTGATTTGCTTGCGCAGCCCCACAGTTCAACTCCATAAGTCCATATGGGCTTGATAATTGTTTTATATAACAGGAGTTTGTTGCCCAGTGATAGTGATGATGTTCTTCCTATTATCCAGTAGAGATTTTTTAATCGTAGTTCTATGTGTCTCTTTTTTTTTGTTGATGTGGTCCCGCCAGGTCAGCTTATTATCCATATGAAGTCCTAAGTATTTCATGGAAGTAGCCTGGGGTATTTCGACGTTATTTAGATAGATGGGTGGGCTTAGTTCTTTGCGCAAAGTAAACGTCACATGGCTCGACTTCGTTTCGTTGACTAAAATTTTCCATTTGTTAAGCCAGACTTGGAGAAGATTGAGGTGGCTTTGGACGTGTCGCGATGCGATGGTTACGTTGTTGTGTTTCGCGAGTATAATAGTGTCGTCAGCGAAAGTGCCTATCGTTGTGTTAAGAGTGGTAGGAAGGTCTGACGTGAATAGTATATAAAGGAAGGGTCCCAGGACACTTCCCTGAGGTACACCTGAATTGATGGGGTATAGTGCTGAGGTTTCGTCATTAACCCGCGTTCGAAATTGCCGGTGACTTAGGTAAGATCCGAGCAATTTGTGAAATGAAGGTGGTAGGATGTGTTCGATTTTGTGGATAAGCCCTTTATGCCAGACCTTATCAAATGCCTGGCTAACGTCCAGAAGAACAGCTGTGCAGTATGATTTTTCTTCGAAAGCAGTATTTATTACTTGGGTGATCCGATGACACTGTTGAGTTGTTGAATGCCGTTTGCGAAAACCAAATTGGTAGTCTGGTATCCAGTTTGTTGAAAATTCTGGATCAAGAATTTTTAGCACGAGTCTTTCAAGGAGTTTGGAGGTCACCGACAATAAGCTTATGGGGCGGTATGAAGTTACATAGCCGGGATCTTTACCTGGCTTGACAATTAGTATTATTTCGGTTTTTTTAAATTCTGTAGGCCAATACTGAAGTCGTAGTATTGCATTGAAAATGTAGGTCAAGAGTACTATTCCCTTTCTTGGGAGTTCTCGTAACATTCTGGGTGTAATTTGGTCCAGCCCTGGTGACTTCTTGAGCTTTAGTCGTTGAATCTCGGATTTGATGTCCTTTGGTGTGATTGATGGGATGGGAGGGTGGGGAGTTTGAGGTGATATAAGGTGTTCTGGAATTGGGTTGATGAGTGTGTCTTCATGTGGTTGGAAAATACCGGATAGATGGTAAGCGAACAAGTCCGTTTTCTCTTTGCAACTTTTAGCCCACCCCAATGCTGGTGGTAGTTTTCTTATAGGTGGAGGTAAGCAAACAAGTCCGTTTTCTCCTTGTAACTTTTAGCCCACCCCAATGCTGGTGGTAGTTTTCTTATAGGTGGAGATGTAGTTTGTGGTTTTAGGGAGGATCTAATTGGTTTCCAGATTGAGTTGTCATACCTGTTCAGGTTTGATACGTAATTTTTGAATGAGTCTTCTCTTAGATTTTTCAATTTTGTCTTTAGTAGATTACTTAGGTTGTTTAGTTTAGTTTTATCTGATGGATGGTGAGTTTTTTGCCATTGCGCTCTGGCTTTTCGCTTTTGAGCGACTAGTTGTTTAATTTCAAGAGGGATGTTATTGACAGTTCTTTTGTAATCGATGGTAGGAGTAGCTTGTCGGACTGCCGTTGATAACTCTGTATTTAATTGGTTAACGGCGTCGTCTATTTCCTTTGAGTTTTTGAGACTGAGTTTCAGATCTAAGCTTTCATGTAGGGTGTGGCGTTAAAGTTCCCAATTGGAGTTGTGGAGTCTTTTGGGTTGCTCTTTGCGAATAATGCATGCACTGATTGTTGCTATTATAGGTGTGTGGTCTGAAGTTAAGTCAAGACTTGCGGAGATGTCCGTATATGGTTTCGATAATCCATTGGTGATGAAAAGATCGAGAAGGTCAGGTGTTTTGTTTTGGTCCGTGGGCCAGTATGTTCGGGTTCCCGTTGACAGGAAGTCGTATTTGTTTTGTTGCATAACCCTGAGTAGCTCTCTGCCTTTGGTAGTGACTAGACGAGATCCCCATGTGGTGTGCTTACTATTAAAATCGCCTCCACAAATGAATTTAGGTCCCAGTGTATGGAAAAATGTTTCAAAATCCTCTTTCTTAATGTTGTGCCGAGGAGGACAATAGACCGCCGCTACTGTGAGTTCATAGGGTAAAGTGGTTACTTTAATGGATGTGGCCTGGAGTATGGCTTCCTCATATTTAGGGAGAGCATAGTGCTTGATGCTTTGTTTTATTAAGATGGCGGTACCTGCGTGTCCAGTTTTATCGGGATGATTGGTGTGGTAAGTTACATAGTTTGGTATTTTAATATAAGATTTTTCTGTAAAGTGTGTTTCACTTATTAGCAATATGTCTATAAAATTTTGTTTAAGAAATAGGATGATTTCGTCTTTGTGTTTTAAAAGACCGTTGGCGTTCCATTGTGCTATTATGAGGAATTCATCCATTGGTTTGTTTGTTGATTAACATTGTCAACATGTTTAAGACCATGCTGTTTTGCTGAATTAATTGGGAAAACATGGATTTGAATTCGTCGAGAAACTTGCTGAGTGTAAGGTTAAATAACTGATCGGTTGTGTTTGGAGTTTGGGGTTCTGCTGTTCTGGGTTCTGCATTTCGGACTACGTTGGCGTAGCTCATATTATGGCGAAGGTTTGGGAACTGGTTTTGGGAACTTGTGTTGTACTAGCAAGTTACTCCTGCATTACTTAGTCTGAAAACTTATCATCTGCTACATCACATACAGATATGGTGGATCTAAAAGTTATATCGGTCGTAGTAATTTTTTCAGACCGTGAGTCTTGAGACGCGCCGAAAAGTTATAGTTTGTATAAACCAATTCATTTCGATAAGACCTTAGACTCATTAGAATACCATGAAGGGTATAACGTGTGTTAACTCCCCCCTCCCCCAATTTTCAAAAGTTATGCTTGGTACCACCAAAGGCATTGGTTGTCGCATGTAAAAGTTATGCATGTTGTACTTTCAAAAACTTTCCGTTCTTGCAATATAAGGAATTGTATCTGATCACAATAACGGGTTGAGGAAGAGGGCTATGGTTAGTAGAATTTAATTCCTTTCGTTGAGACCCCCCCCCATTTCCAAAAGTTACGCTTGGCACAACTAAAGGCATGTGGATGCAAAATCTGAGACCGATTGGTTATCCCATGCAAAAGTTACGCTCGTTTTAATTTCAAAAACAGCAAAACAGGGGGAGCTTAATACAGCTAAAAGTAGTTCAACATGGCAGAAGTGGGTCCGGACGGAAAAAACGCAAACAACAGCACATTTTTTTTCAATTCTTAAAAAAATGCGATACAAAAGTATACGGAATACTTCAATACAAATAAATCTAACCCAACCTGAACATAGTATAGGAAGAATCATCATTATCACTCTTAATGTTCCAATTATTAAACATTCCTATAGAAAATAACGTTTTCTACAGATAACCGGTATCTACATTAAGTTTAACGTTAGTGATTGTTCACAGAGCTGATTACACTAGTATGCCATTCTTATATTACCACCGGGTATACCATGTATGTACAGTTCATCAGCCAAGATTCGCAATCGTCTGCTTAATCAAAATCTTTTGGTCTTTCTGATTTTTTTTATCTCTGGTTTTTATTCCAAAGGTACATCACGCACTGTATAACTAGCATCACTACCGTAAAACATTAGATTCTGAAGCTGACGTGTATTCGACAGGGAAGTTTATTTTTAAGAGACCTCTCCTAATTGTCAGGAGTTTCTCTTAATTAAAGTGATGATTTTTCAAGGCTGTACGTTGATTTGTAGATTTTCTCACGAGATATAGGAAAATTATGAGAGTTTGTATATATTTATAAATATTGAATGTTTAATTACATGTTTATAGTAGGTATCCTAAAAGATATTTTAAATAAAATTTGAGTAAAGTTTTATTAAATACGAGTATAAGAGTTGTGGGCAAAGTGGATGTTTTTGTATTGCAGCAGAAATAGAATAAAATGCTAAGGCCATAAGCTCGGCCATAAGGGGTGCCCATCTTGTAAATGCAAAATTGATCATTTTTAATACAAAAAAGTGTGGATAAAAGCGAGTTAAAGTTTGCCGAATATACTTGTGAAAGCTGCAGACATATCACCTGTCTCGATCGCTTCTAGTATAGTAACTGGCGCAACTAGACGTAGGAGGTTGTACTCTGTAAAAACCAAGCTAACTACCATATTTGAAAATTAACCAATGTAAACAATCATAATTTATTTATATTAAGACTTGCCTAATTTTAAAGTATAATATATCCTTCCTTAACGACATTTAAATAAATTTAATAGGAAAGAATCCAAAATTTGCACATTCCTACGACGTGGGTGGCTTAACACAAACAAAATTCGTCTATTTCACTTTTAATTACCTTTACATCATAAAACAATAAGTAAACGTTTTAATTCAATAAGAACCAGAATAATGAGATCTTCTTTGCAGATGTATTGCACTTAATGTCGTGATGCTAACAATTAAGTATAATTTTGTAATAAAGTGTAATGATAGTAACAGCTTATAATATTAATTCACGGGGAATGTGTGAAATCAACTAACCATATTATTACCAACCAGACATGAATAGCATAAAATAACCGAATAACAATAACAGCATAATTTTTAATAGATAAAAACAAGGATGGAGTTGGAAAGGAAAGCCGACAACTCCGATCGATAAATCAGTCAAGTGAGTGACCAACGAAGCAGGCGGATCGCAAGATGATTTATGAAACAACCACCACTAGCGCATGTTATTATTATCATAATAACTACGTTTTTTGATACTTTGCCCGAAGCTACATTGTTCTATCACGAATTATTTTTTCATGCCGTATTTGTCTTATGCTTCATGCAAAAGCGAGGAAAAAAACAAAACTTAAAGATTATCCATAGATACGTTTATAAGCCATGCACCGTAACCCTAATCGAATTTTTCGTCTAGAAACCTGACCTGGTCTATTTAACTATACGTTAGAAATCGTTTTAATTAATTTCTAATTAATTTATTTACATAATGGAATAATAAAAAGATTGGACTTACGTTGCGCGCTGCACTAAAAACGTCAAGTAGAGGATCTCACCTGGAAGCAAGAATAAAAAATTATGAATTAGATATATTTCACTTTATAGTGGTACAGGTACAATTACTTGTAAGATATAATACATTAATTGCAACAGGAAGAGTACATGAGGGCAGTTACCGCAGAAATTGTGTGTGTCACAAAAAAAAGTATGAATGTACAACGAATCATGTTTTTTCCAGCTTTTCTATTTCGTCTTGGTCGACATAAAAGCTGAGTTTCCTGTCTATTTATTTACATC
Organism: Photinus pyralis; assembly: GCF_008802855.1. Classification (NCBI taxonomy): domain Eukaryota; kingdom Metazoa; phylum Arthropoda; class Insecta; order Coleoptera; family Lampyridae; genus Photinus; species Photinus pyralis. The sequence goes on along the minus strand of NW_022170510.1, from coordinate 16,930,407 downwards.
TACTGTCATACTAATTACCTACACGTTATTTCTTTAGATATCGGTGGCATTGTCGCTTATCACCTATTAGTAAAGAATCCATTGTATGATACATAGGTACAGGTAGCCAAATATAATGGGACGTCGTAACCTAAAGCGTTCAGCGATTATAACGTGTACAAATTCGCATTCTCGAAATGCATAATCGTCGATATCCGAATACAAATATTTTAATGATAAAGCTTGCCACCACGTAGGGCGGCGCAGCAATTTGATTTTATGTTGCCAGATCCAAAATAATGATTGATCAAACTAATTGGAATTTGAAAATCACAAAGCATGTTTTTATCTCTCCAGTCCGAAAACGTTTTGTGGATATGGGTCCTTCATTAATAAAAACTGAAAGAGGTTTTAATTAATTATCTACATATGCCAATTAGCTGTTGAGGCATTGAAAAGTCGTTTTATTGGCTTTTCACTCTTTATTTTATTGGATCCCACATAAAGTAAACTTCTGCATTTTACAATAATTTGCCCTTGTCTTTTAGAAAAATGCGCTAAACGATCTAGAGCAAATTTGCCGAATGCGTTCATCATATATTATGAAAAACTCTGTTTGGGTTTTTCTTAATCGTAGTGCACTGCTACTATTTACTTGTTTAATTAAGGAAATAACACTACCATGATTATTAATCATATATGTAAGCCATGGTCAAAGCTTTTTCAGCGACGCGATCTGGTTAAGCTCATACGAATTCACCTCTTTATTGCATTAAAATGGGTGCAGACGTTTTCCTTTTTAAATGCGTAATGAGTAATATTTACAACATATCGTTCATACTTAACAAAACCAGTAAAAATGAACATTACTTAAGATAAGCATTGATTTATAATATTTATATAAGTATGTAGAAACTTCAATTGCATCAGTGTCCGATATGTCAACAGCAACTTTCAGGTGATCATCAGAAGCAAGTATTTTTTCAACTCGGGGAAAAGATAGTAGGTAATCGCGGGGTTCTACATTAGGGCTGTAGACCAAATTCGTGGAAACCATATTCAGCGATAACTTGACGACATTTTATAGCGCCCGTTTTCACTGAACGCTGCGTGGAGATTCTTTAAGAATCTACTGCATGTTGTTGAAGGATCCCAATTATACCCCAAGATTCCAACACCAGGGTTCCATCACCAGTGATGTTTGAAACGAGATCCATGCCTCGTTTTAAAACATCCAAATTTAAATGGAAAATTTCTTTTTTGATAAATCTCCGTTCTGGTGAGGAGTATGGAAATCCATCTTGCAGATACTTTGATCATCCCTAAATCTTCCTGTAAAATTTTCACATCTGATCTGCCTCTGTATGTGCACTTCTTTTGCAATAATTGAATCTTTAGTTCTTCGATCTGGCAACACCATCAATAGAACAGAGCAGAATAGCTGTGTAGTATAGGCGAATCGTTATTGTACTATTGAGCGACCATCGACCATTTCGAACCGATTAATATATGTATTAAATATATTATATGCACAAACGTCAAGAGTCTACAGGATGTCCCATTTTCGGCACTTCTCTAGGGTCTCCGTACCACAAAAGTAATATAGATGTGATGTGTTTTTTTTAGGTTACACTTAAAGTAGTACAATCAAATTTTCAAAATATTCGCTGTCTGAAGAGAGATAGGGGAGAAAATAAAAAAATTGTCAATTTCTGAATGACACTATATTATCTCAGTTAAAAGATAACAAAAAAAAGCATCTCTTAGCGAACGAATATTTTCAAATTTTGATTTGACCAGGGATTTGACCCAAAAAGCACACAAACCACTTTTGAGCATTCCTATTTATAAGGGTGCTCATCTAATCTATCGGTTTAGATAGAAAAGTGGTTAGTTAATGATTTACCGTCGGATTTACCTAACTGCTTAAATATCTTTCATCAAATTAACACAAAAATGAAAATTTGTGGGAGTTTGCGCCGGTAATGGAGGGAATTATGGCAAACGCAGTACCTACGTTTCTTTTAACGATTGATATAAGCATAGGAACCTTAATTTAAAGCAAAGGAGCGATGAACTTTCGATTTAAAATGGACGACCAGATCGCCAGAGATGATGATGCTAGACTTCGTCCTTTGGGGATTTTTGAAATCTCGCATTTACCGCAACAAATATAGCCATAAACCTAGAAGCTTTGAAAACCCACGTTAGCGAGGAGACCAACCACACACCAGATGCTTTGGGAGTACCAACCCAAGACGTGGTCATTTGACCGATTTAAATTGCACCGCATTTAAATTGCCTTCTGTCCCATCTATTGTCGGCCATAAAGCCAGAAAGTGGAGTAAATTAAAGATAGACGGTCAAATAAGAAAAAGAAAATGTATTTTATGGGACTGGGTGAGGGGGTAAGTATACGATTTACAAACCATTAATATCTTAACCCATGGTTTTAAAGGTAAGTACATACAATGTCCTCGTGCTGAGGGACATGGAGTGCCTAGATGATCGTTTGAGCGATATCCGAAAGTGCTCCTCTAGGCTGAGACGCGTGCTTGCGCCAATGGAAAAAAAATTAACAAAAATTTCCGGTGGTTAGGTAACACGTTATTTTAAGAATTGCAAGTAGCATTTTGAATTAGTTGCATATTACAATATGGAATTGTCCAACATATCCACTAGTCACTGCAGAGAAAACCTAGCCAAGTATCTATACCTACATCCTAAAAAATAGTACCGTTGCGATTAAATGTTGGTCATGGGCGTATGCGTAAAAACCAGAAAAAAATTACATTTGTATACTTCTCTCAAAAATTAAACAGTGGGTGGGTGTCATTGCACTTTCCTCTATATGCTTGTTGGAAGACAGTGCGCATACTATTTATCATAGAATTCAATTAAAATAATTTATGGTAACATGAATAATAGGTGCAACAGTGGAAAGCACTTAACGTAAAATAAAGCTGTCAGTTCAAATAAGTATTTTAAATAAACAATAAACAACACGGGTAAATGTGATCAATATCTATTAAACGTATCTTTTTGAGTTAAGTATTAATTTGACCTCTGCATTGCACATAGTGTGTACTGTTTCGCAATGTAAAAGTTAGTCAGTTTACTAATTTAGTCAAAACATAGCAACATTTATAGGTATAGGTATCTTTCCTTATCAAATATTTTTAATAATCACTACCAAATTAACTTCAGCCTCTATTTACCTATATATATTACCCAAAACTGCATTAACAAAATTGAATGCTTCCACGCAATCTTTATCATAATTCACCTTGTACTATAATTTAAAATCCTTGAAAATTGAATAGCTTAGCTTAATTTGTGTTATTCCTCAATATATATATATATATACCGGCAAATCGTGTACAAATTAAGTTCTCTACTCAGTTAATTACATCATGAATTACTGTGAGCTAAAACCATTTACAAAGAATGCGAAACTGCCCAAATTATAAGATCTCGGAGCAATGACTGTGTCGCGCCAAGTTTTATAATTGATTGGCATTATTTTTCTGCGGTCTAAGGAAGATTTATGCCCGACCAGTTTTTATTTACTTATATAATTACGCTATTAGTATGATAATAAAATGATTATACCATTAGTTGTACCTAACCAATATTCGTCAGCGTACGATTGGAAATTTTGTTTATCTCTCTGTCAGGCGACTTTGTTTAATATTTTTGTTTTCATCTGACGATAAAAGAATTATACATGTTGAGCACGTTAACTTTTTCTTATTTAAATTTACAAGCTCAGTTTACATGCACCATCAAACTTATTGTAAATAACGGGGAAGTATTCGAAAGTATGGTAATAAATCTTTAAGTTTGTAGGCTCAATTAGTATACAACAGAGCAAATGTATTGAATAAAATATATCTATGTGCGTTTGTAAAGAATGGTGTTCGGTAGGTAATCAATATTATCAAATGTCACAATAATCGACGTTCAGGTTGCTGGTGCATTTTCTAACTGAAACATCCTTACCTATAGCCTAATATTATCCAGTATTCCAAGAGTTCCCATTGGATACTTACTCTCAAAAAGTTACCTTCACTTTGAAAAGCCTAGGTATACATTGTGAATTTGATTAAAATTTATACTATGAAAAATTCTGACTTTTATGTCTGTAGGTGACCCACAAGGATTCCTGTGAAATGTTCCACTTGTGTACCTTTTAACAAATCTAATTCAAATCAGATCAATCTGATTTTGGCATTAGCGATTGCTTTTCTTTGTCACAGTGAAACTTGTTTGACCCTAATTTTTATGGCAAATAAGTTCTCATCAATCAGGTAAGTTTAACCAAGACAAAAAACCTGCCATCGAGGTGCAGTATCAACACGCATTTTTACACTTTTATAACACGTAATAGACAAATGGTTTTCCAATTTGGATTGGCTTCATTATTCATTAAAAAGCAATTGGTTTTGAGAAACTTTAAATTTCAATAATAATGACACTCCATCCTGCACTCCACCTATGAATGAATATGAAAGGCAAATCAGAAATGTGAGTAAAAAGGTTGTATACTATGTATACGTTACTACAAAGATGGTTATAAAAGTTTAGACGAGAGTTTAGAGATTCGTAATAACAAACACTTCCCAATGAATAATGACGGGGGAGGTCCATCAGATACATTCAAATAGGGGTTCACTCAACCGTTGGCTGATGTGATAACAAATTTTGCTGTCGAAACGTGTACGTTTTATTAAGTGGTTACCTAGTGCTTTCGTTTCAGTTTTGAGTGTTTTGACTAAAAATAATTATCTTTAATTCATTGCAATCTGTAATCTGTTTAGATTAGATTCTGAATAGTTTAAAATGACAATTCAATACGATTTCAGGTACGAAAATAGAAATTAAGATAACCGTTTCTTCACAAGAATACCCTGTGTAACGTGTTTAATAGAAAGTCGCTGTGTTTATTTTTACATTTTCAGCGATTTTTCTAAGAAAATGTATTAATCTGAGGTTTTTGCGTTTATTTTAATGTTTGGTATCGAAACGTAGGGTGTCTTTATTTATACATATGTCTAATGATTTCAATTTGTAAGGAGTATAAAGGAATGTGACATACATACAGTGAGTTTTTTTTAAATGCGAACATAAGGAGTTTGCATGCAATGTAATTTCCCTATGTTCGATTTTTAAAAAAAAACACATCAATCTATGAGGTGTGCGCGGTTCACATTCCGAAAACGCGCAACTTGTGTGACTATGAACAGCAACTCATAGTCTTTATGATGAAGAGCACTCGGTAAGATTTTTTTAAATAAGCCATGTGAGGCCATAGCAACTTTAGGATAAATTTTTCTTACTTACGATAACTTGACTTCACATGGCACGCGCTGACATCACAGTTCATTGTGAACCAACCTTCAATTATTTGTAGGTCATGTGCACCTGGTATTCTCTACTAATTTGATTTATGATTTATTCAATACATAAATGAAGAAAATAAGAAAATAAATAACGAAAACAATTACAATAAATGTTCGAAGTGTCCTCCTTGACATTCTAAGCAATAACCTAACCGATTTCGTCAGCTGTCAATTGTATCCACTACTCATTTGAACTACTCAATAGATTGATGTGTTTTTTTAAAAATCGAACATAGGGAAATTACATTGCATGCAAACTCGTATGTTCGCATTTAAAAAAAATTCACTGTATATTGGTTGTTGTTAAAGCGTTTTCGTGTTAATTGAATTGGAGATGAGAGCAAAGAAAAATGTGGGGTTTCGTTTTTTTTGTTTAAATTTATTGTGCTTTGATTATATCTCAGTATTTCGACTGTTGAAAATTTTGGTGTTGTCAAACGTTATTTCAATTTATTTGAAAACCCTGCATTTTAATAGAAAATGAAATAGTACATTTAAAGTTTTGGAAGAAGCAGGATCGTATGTAATAATAATAATGTGTTTATTTCCACCAAATTAAAGAAATGGAAACCAGAGAGGTTTTGCACCGACTCCCTGAGTACCATTAGAACTAACATAATCAAATAATTCTTATAACTGAGTCTGAGTAATGTAATGAAAAGTAATAATGTATGAAATAGTAATAAATGCCCATATGGGTAACTATAAACGAAAAAAATGAGATGAAAAGAGACTGAACAATGTACAAAGTGAAGCGGATAAAGAGATAAGCGACATGTATTAAATAAGATCAAGATGAATGACAACCTCTCGGATAACCGTACAGGGTGATCAGGTAATATTTGAATATGGAGAAGACTTGTTCCAGATATGATACAGACACGCCACAGTAAACAGTCCCTATCTCTCATAATTCTTTTAGTTTGGAAGAAACTCGATTAAACATCCTAAAACCAAATACTAATCTAGTAATCTAATGCAGGAGTTTTGTACTCGCTGTATTCTTGCAGACATATCTTGAGTAATGCACGGACCGTAAATTTATGAACAGTAATTACAATGGCTCAGTACCAGGACGTTGCAGAGTTCAGCCTTTAAAGCTTGGGACAAGTACATAGTTCCTATGAGGAAAGATACCTTTTAAATTGCCATTCGATCTCTGAATGTGGCTGGTAAGCAATTTGTTATATCTAAATGAAATGTCCATCATTATGCCTACATTGTTTGCTACCTTCTTTAGTGCAGCAGCTTTGTCGACAATTCTGAGTTTTACCGTTTCCAGTCAATGACTTTCTGCTTGTTACCAAACAACATGGCTGCCGATTTTAGAAGATTGAGAAACAGGAAGTCCCCCAAAGAAGTCGTTTCAATAGCACTGAAGTCACCCTGAATCAAATTTAGCGCATCATGTAGATTTTCGCTTTGAAAGAAGTGATACAACTGCATGTCATCAGAATACGTGTGAACTAAACACGTCTTAGGAATTGATGTATAAAATAAGGTATAAATGGTGAACAGCAAAGGGCCAAGAATAGATCCTTGCGGTACGCCCTTAGATAGTTCACTGTACGCAGACGACTTACCCATTAAAGTAACGCACCGTGACTTACCCGTTAGGTAGCTTTGAAGTAATGAGGTAGCGTTAGGAGAAAGAGTCAGATATAGAAATTGCAGTTTGATGACTGAAATCCAAGAGTAACAATCTTGGTAACAATATAGACATCTTATTCTCATCGTTAGCTTTTAGTAAATCGTCCGTACAGTTTACTAGTGCAGTGGAGCAGATATAGCCAGGCCGTCAAGTAACAACGTCGTTGGATGTCCACTAACTTTCCGAAAACTGTTGCCAGTACGGGCACTAACTGGGCGTGGATCACTGAATTTGTTGATTTAATGATTGGGATTACCATTGCCTTCTTCCAAGGAGTTGGAAATGTGTTAGTAAGTAAGCAATAATTAATGATATGAGCCACATACGGCAAAATATTAAATACTTTAATAATCTCAACGTTTAAACCATCCCAACCAGAACTTTACGTTTTAATATTATTGATAATTTTTGCAATCGTAAAGGTAGATACATCGATAACGGATAATTCAAAATTGACCACAATTTGAGATGAGGAAGCACAATAGTTGTCAATATTAAAATAATCGTAGGGGGAATACTATCAACAAAGTAATTATTTACCTATCTCATCAACCTGGTGAAATTGCGGAGGAATTAATTTTTCCTTATTCCCAACAACTTGTTTGTACAGTTCATCAATGCACATCTTTTTTTATATTTAACATTTTTCGCTATGAAGCTTAGTTCTTGAGAAAAACTATAATATAAATAGTTTGACTATTCAATTTAAAATTTCTCAAAAACTAAGAAGCAAACAAATTGGCTATGGACTTTTTGTAGAGTTTCCTCTGCCACATTAGCCAGTGCACCTGTATGCGAAAAAAATTTCAAACATTTTTTAAGCGGTTAGAGCCCTTTTAAACTTTTAACACCCTCATAAACCCTGAAGATGGTAACGGACCGAAACCAGAATAAGTCGTTTGGGATTCCCCATGCAATCCTATAAAAATACCAAATTTCATCAAAATCGGTTCAGGCGTTTTTGAGTTATCGTGCTCACAAGAAACGAACCACATGCATACAGTTTAAAGGGCAATAATGAAAAATTTGTTGTAATCACTTTTGCAGACACTGGCCAATTGGGTATACAACACTCTACAAAAAAAAGTCCATTGCAGTTTTTTGTGAGTTTCTTAGTTTTTGAGAAATTCTAAATTGGAAAGTTAAGTATTTATTTTATAATTTTTTTTAACTTGTACTTTTCACGGAAAGTAAGCACCATAGTGAAAAATGTTAAATAAAAAAAAAATATGTGCCTTGATAAGCTGCACAAAAATCCATCCATCCATTTTTTGCGTCGGATTCAAAATAAAGGCGCCAGAGATAAATATAGTCGGAAAATCGGCAGGTTTATTAAAATTTGACATATTTGACCACCCCTCCCAACCTTAAGCCACGGGACCTCGCTGTCAGACATGACTTTTTTTACTTCACTATCTATCAGCATACTTTACACAAAAAATCAGCCATGTAGCGAGATGTCACTTTTTTTCCGTAGCCAGCTCTCCGTCTATTACAAAATAATTTTACGTACACTCGATTAAAAGTACAAATTTTCATTGTGTATAGTATACCGAAGACTATCTACTTCTTGACCTGACCAACAAATTTTCAAAAGTAATTTAGTAATTAGTACAAATGTAGCTAACACACACGATCCGTTGCTTCCTCTTTCCCGCAAAACATAGGTACCTTAGTATAACTTATAACAGACTCATTACTTCAAAAAAATGTAAAGTACTTACTTGCCACCTTACGTTCCTTTTTTTGTTACATAGCGATAAGAATTACGGTAATTGTGTCACGGTTTTCAATTATGTCTGTAACCCCAGTACCTATACACAGCGTCGTATAAATTAAAACGCGCCGGTCTTAATAAAAAGAAAAAAAAGGATTATTTATATTGCTATAAATCAAGTTGATAGTATAGCACCTAATTATTGATAATTGTAACAACTATAAATATGTAAACAGATTTCCATAAACTTAAACGAAACGAAATACTTATGCTGCCACATCAAATAAAGCATAAACCCCTAATCAAATAATGTTTATCCTACATTAATAACAATAATAAAATTAGCTTTACGACTTGTTGGTTTTATGATCTTTTAAGTGGTCATTAAACATACCGATCATGATGTATAAAGGCGGGCTATCGGCACATGCGCCCTATAGAACATGTTTATGATCCCATAAAACTTCCAAGTGACGTTTATATATATTCAACACCTCATAAAACTCGTAAAAGTCAAAAACGATATGGTAATCATAGCAGTTTGAAAATCTCAGTTAATCACGCGGTTTTCTATAATCGGATGCGCTCGGCACAAAAAAATTAAATGAAGCAAGCGGTGCAACATTATAGGTAAGTAAGTAGGTGCGTAATCGTAAAGATGAAAATGTGGAATTTATTTACCTGTAACAATTCCGCATAACAATTGCTGGTAGCTGTAATTTTTATAGCCTTCGTGTTAAACCTGTTTTTGAATACCTTTTTAATCACTTATAAAGCAATGTTTCTTTCGGTAATTATGTAAATTAATCGAGTTTCCACAGTTTTCCACTTTTAAGACATAGAAATAAAGCATAAATTCATCGTAACATCGATAATGATTACTGAAACTATAAATCTAGTTTCCTCAGAACAATGTACCTAATACTAACAACTAGAATCCAAAAAGATAGAACACAGGTGAATAGAACAACCGCGCCACACACACGCAAGTGGCAGATTCGACGATATGATTGGCTGTCGACGCACATGACTCTTATAAATTTATTTAAATACAATCTACTTTTTGTGTGGTTTGTTTATTAGGTTACACAGACGCGCTAAAAGAAGGAGTAATGTTTTGCTAGGAAAGAGCCATATTTTAATAAGCGTTAGGTAATGGGCTACTAAGCTTGCGCTTTTTAGTCTACCGTTAACTGGATTATAATTAGATTCTCTTAAGATAGAATCTTACACTTTGCTTGTTTTTATGACCGATTTTGTATTTTTAATTACGGACAAGAATTAATTGGGAATACAGCAAAAGGGAAAAGAGTATAGGTAGGAATCATACCTACCTACTTCCTTATACAAAAAACTAATATCAATATTGTTCATGACCAAACTAGTAGTAGGTATCTTAAAATAGAAGTTCTCCTATTGTTTCTGAAGAACAAAGGGATAACAAATAAGGTTACGCTATCGGATTAATGTAACTATGCTTTATAATGTTTTTATGTCAAAAGATCACCAATTTCCTTAACACAAAAACTGAATGAAAAACAAATTCCATTATTAATTAGGTACCGATTAATTCCTTCCAATCAAATTAAACAGATATAAGTACTTCTATCTGAATTCTCAACAAGTTAAATTCCTACATAAACTAGTCTTAACTATAAGATGGAAAAACCACAATGTAAATGGTACAGGGTGGTTCAAATTTGTGGCCCACCATTGGAATCTTCGTATAACGGTGAGTGATGCAGTGAAGGCTAAAAAGGAAGAAAAGTTGTATTTTTGTGACTAGAAAAACGCATTTGAAATTTTTGAAAAATCTTTGGTAATAACTGGGATATCACCGAAAAACTAACAATGTCGGAAATTTCCATAACGCGAAAGATGCTGAACTTCAAGCTACTGCCTTCTGAGTTCTTATGGGTGCCACATTGGATTTTTACGGAATGAGATATAGGACCAAAAAGAAATTCATTTGAATGGATCGCCATCATTGCCATGTTGATTCAGCAAGATCTAGTTACCCGTAGATATTTTGTTGAGAAATGCATGTAAAACTTTTGATTTTGTATGGGTATGAATTGACTTTTGTATGGGTATGGGTATGGGTATGAATTTACCAGGTTTGTCGTGTAGAAAAGAAGACAGTGGTGTCGCGTCTAGTGTTGATACGGTACTTACTTAATAGTGTGCAGAATTCGAATCTAAATTCTCGCACATTACGCCCGTGATAGTATTACAAAGCATGTGACGCCGCTTATTATTCAGAAAGTGTACGTTTGCGACACGAGCGAGCTAGCGAGCGAGTGGAGCAAGATTATTCCGTGTGAATAAGGGTTATTTATGGCTTTATAGGTTATACGGTTATCATTTCCAATGTCTCCGATGGTTGCAAGGATTGCGAAATCTGTGAATTTTTGTCCTCTATCTCATTCCGTAAAAATCCAGTACCTATGGAGCACATAAGAATTGGTAGCCCGTTGCTTCTGCATCAAACATGCTATGGAAATTCTGATAACAGATTCACATTCTCCGAAAAAAGTACCCATAGATTAGAAGGTGCTAACGAGAACCGTCAATTTCCGACCGCTTAAGCTAAGGTAAATAAAAATGAAGATTCTTAAAACATTTCAAAACTCAAAAGGGTTTTGTTTAGTCACAAAAAGGGGCAACATTGCCCCCATTTAACCTACACTGTATCTCTCACTGTTATTGCGGAGATCAAAATGGTGGCCCATGAACTAGAACCACTCTTTACAGACACTAATTTTGTTAGAAATTTAAAGTTTTGGTGTACTCGTAGGTATATACAGGGTGGGGCAGAGGAACTTCCTGATTTGTATTCGGCGCCCTTGGGCGACGGTTGCTCCGACGAAAGTGAGAATAGGTATACTTAAGAGAAGGGCATATAAAGTTTTTCCGCCGCGTAGTGTAGTCACCATCAGGGGGTGGACGAAGGCCTGTTCGCCGTCGAGGCATACTTTTCTAACGGTCGCTCAGTCATAGCCACGCAACGTGCATTCCGTGCTCATTTTAATTTTTTTTCTTCACATCACCAGTTTCCCGTAAAATTGTTTATCCATGAAACAATGGATTGCCGGCCAGGAACACGTCTATGTGGCGCGATATTAAAATGAGTACGGAATGCTCGTTGCGGTGGCTATGTCTGAGCGACCGTTAGAAAAGTATGCCTCGACGGCGAACGGGCGTTCCGCCTTCGTCCACCCCCGGATGGTGACTACACTACGCGGCGGAAAAACTGTATATGCCCTTCTCTCAAATATACCTATTCCCACTTTCGTCGGAGCAACCGTCGCCTAAGGGCGCCGAATACAGATCAGCAAGTTCCTCTGCCCCACCCTGTACTAGCCTTTGAATAAATTGCTTAAAGTCCGTGTTTCATGCTTCATTTAAATTTATATGACAGTTAATCCTCATGGAAACGCATGCATGTATTCACATACGGTTATTTATCATTCATCAGATACCTAAGTCTAACTCTAGCTCATATGGCCCTTAGTGATTCAAATTTCCACATTTCCACACAAAAATAGTAAATCTCACTTTGCATATCTTAAGCTCACAAATGTTATCAATACATGCGTTCTTCTAGCTTTTGCCTTTAGTCTTAAATTTGTCGCATTATCCTTCCCATGTGCAAAAACTTTAGTTTTAGGCTTTTTAAATTGATTTTTATGCGTGTTGGGCTGTACTTCAAAGACTCCAAATATCCATTGCACAAATTTGACTTTTTTAGTTTCTTCAGGTAAGTTTTACTTTGAGCGTTGGTGAATGGTGAGATATCAAAAATAGAATGAGTCGATTTAAAATGCCTTTTGTAGAAATGGAGGTGGAGCATACGATCGATCATACAATTTCCACAAGTTAGAAACGAGACGGTGGATGTCATTAATGAAAGCACTTTTGACAAGCGGAAAGAAGGGTTGCCTACAACAAAATCCGGTTTTATCATCAAATCACATGCATATTGGAATATTCCTAAATACCTAATTATTACCTCACCAAAAAATGACTGCGCATGCGCAAATCGAGTCAAAGCTTTTTTTAGTATGTAGGTATACGTATACCTACCTATTGCGTTTCTCTAGCAGTTCAGTGAGAGTGGAGTATTTTTCCTATGTTGTGTATTTTTCGCGTCGAAATAATTAGAAATCTAACAATTTTTTTCTTAGAGCAGGAATGTTTTGGAATTTTTTTGCAATATCAAAAAGAATATACTTACCTACAAAAAATGTAGGTAACCCGTTAACCTAAAACCCTGTTGAGAGCCCCACACAAGAGAGGGACAATAAATAAATAAATAAACAAAAAAACAAACAAATAAATAAATAATTAGGTACATCCTCTCATGTAGTATAGGTACTCTTAAAGATTAAAGAATTTTGAGGACGCTTAAGGGAGTAGCTCCCAGAGAAAACGTAACGTTGCGGACATACAGTTTGCATAAAAAAGATGCTTCTTTGGCAATTCGGCAATTTTTTTTTTAATATGTACACTGTAAAATGATTCATGTTATCGAATATTTAAGCTCATGTTTTAATCAACTCACTTAACAGAAAATTGTAGCAGTTTAATACAGTTCGCTATTATTGCATTTTTTATTTGGTGTTATATGTACAAAGTGCCTCGAAAATGTGTAAACTCCTTAAACTCGACAAAACAAATTTTTTCCAAAAAAAGTCAATTTTTATATCTAGAGGAGCCAATTTTATTCTAAAAATAATTTTTGCACTTTAACACTGTGCTAGGAGCTCCAACCCCCCGCCAATTTTTAAATACATATAAAGAAGGATCATATTTTACTTACACAAGCGGTTTTATTTTTTTTAATCGGTTAGTTACGGAGAAATCACCCTTTAATGTTCCAAAATTTAAAAATAAAAAACCAAAAATCTTTTAACAAAGAATACCTATATTGCTCGATTTGATATTGCGCATGTGTGCATTACCGCGGCATCAGGGAATGCTGCTTTTCAATTCCCACATAAACAAAGCGACCATAGCGACCTGTACACGATGCTTCTTGTGGATTCCGAATTAGATGAAATAAATTGCGCTTTTTTGTGATAAATTTAATATTGAAAAAACCTAAAATGTACCTATATTGGGATAACGAAAAGCAACCAAATACTTGTCCCTTACCTAACACCAGCTTATCCACTTAACATTAAAAACTTAATTCTTATCGCTTTCAACGTTAAACTTAATCTAATCCTTTAACGCACTATTCGCAAAGTCGAACAATCTAATAACCTGCGCAATAATATTAAATGTCACAACTGGAGTACTTAGGTACTCTCAAATTAAAATTTAATTCTTTATTTTTAAATTCATAGTTCTGTCACAGACTCTGCATACAACGCTCTTTCGACTAAACACACAAGTGGGTTTTCGCCGAGTCGCCACCGACTCGACAGCCTCCTGTTATAACATACACGAAGCGGTAAACTGACTCAAAGGAAGAATTAATTTGGTATAAGTAATCATTATTTTTCATGTGCCATTTTTCATGTGCCATAAACTAGGTCATTCCTCAATTGCATTTATCAATAAACCCATAGAGCGTTTAAAAAAGCGACAGAGCACCTCGGTGTGACCCCACGGAGTCATTGGATTTGACCCATTTTCAATTGGATTGTTACATGTGGTATATATGTTAACTGTGCAAAGTTTGAACCGAATAGCTTCAAGCGTTTGCCAGGGGCAGAGAGGGGTCATTGGATTTGACCCATTTTCAATAGTCTTGTTATATATGGCATTTAAGTCTACTGTGCAAAGTTTCAACCGAATAGGTTTAAGTGTTTGGCAGGGACAGAGAAGCGTTACCACCCCACGGGTAATTAGATTTGACCCTTTTCAATAGGCTTATTATTACTTGTGGCATATCGGTTAACTGTGCAAAGTTCGAACTAAATCGGTCAAAGCGTTTGACAGTTATCGTGTTCACGGACAGACGGACACCATCGACTTCCCTATAAAGCTTGCATCGCTTTGCTCTGCCGCTTAATAATTCAATATTAATAATAAGATCCATTTTAAAGTCACAAAGCAGATATACTCGGTTTACATTAGAGCATATTAAGCCACGTGGAGCAATAAAAGCGGCTCGGCAGTCGGCCATCATTCGCGGGAAGGTACGCGTGTATTCTTTGGATACGCGAGGTGTTGAATGCCGCTTTCTTGCAAAACGCATGTGTGAAGTTAATGTGTTTAGATTGAAGCATCTGCCGAGGCGGGGGCAGATTAGGCGGTCGACCCGGCGAAAACCAACTAGTGTTTTTACGATTAGATTTTGACGCGACGCTGCTAGTGTAAAAATTACGCAATTTAAGAACACGCAAACGTCTGGAAGCATATCCCTTATGTGAGAGAGAATTGACCTTATGAAATAATTTCCGTTTTCAGGAATTGTTTTCGGTGGATTAATTATTTATTTAATATTAGTTAACACTTTTTCTAAGGTCCGAAAAACTCCAACCTTAGCTAGAGATGCCTATAGATGGAAACACCCAGTATATAAACATTCTTAAAAAAACCTTTTCCTATTACTATTAATTAATTGATGACACCTTCAATGCATATGTCGCATTATTTAACTAAGGGTCGGTCTGCCATTAACTGTCACACAAGTTTACCAGAAACGTAAAAGACCGGTCATAAGAGGATTCGAAATGATCTATACCTATATAGAAGGAAGATACCAATTACCCAGTGGCGTAACTACAATGCCTCCAAAGTCCAAGGTACGCAATGAGGACGGGCCCCGACTTAAAAGGGGCCTCGGCAAAAATGTACAACTAATTTAATTCGTTTATACAAAATTCTGAAAAAAATTGAAAATTTCACGAACTCCTTCAATGGTATGCTTCTATTAATTATTTAAATATTTTCCGTTCTTGAAGGAAGAGATAAAACGTATAAAAGTGTAATGCAAATGCTGGCTAATGTTTTATTTACGAAGGGCCATGCACCTGCTTTTTTTACAGTTTACAATTACAGTCCGAAGAAAATTCTGAATCATTGTTCACGGAGAGTAAACATAGGTGAAAAATCTGGAGCAATATCTGCAATATACAAAAATTAACAATCCGAGGAAGTAGGTAGGTAATTCTTGATTTTGAATAATTTAAATCTGACTTTAATCTAATACAAGATTTGATATGTTCAAAAGTCGAAACTCTATTAGATTTAAAAACAACCCCACTCCTTTCTCATTTGTCAAAAAAAATATTCCGAAGTCTCTTACATAAAGTAAATGAATTACTTTGTTAATTAGCGGGACCTTCTTCAATCTAGAAGGTATCTGGAGGTCCTGGATACGGTAACCTTAGCCTGAAGTTGTATTTCGAGATGAATGCCGCTAAGTAATTTTAACACTCCAGCATTTACCTCTGCGCGGGCGAAACAGTTTAAGACATTAAAAAGGCAGATTCGAATGAAGTCACTAATCAAACTAAACGAGTTTAAACATCGAAGGAACTGGCCAATATTAAACAAATCAAAATAAGGATAACTTTTAAAGTGAAACAATTAAATAACAAACAAATTCAAGAGTTACCTACCCCTAGTTACAAATAGCCGAAGTCAATACAATAAAACGAAGAGTTTTTTTTTGTTTGACAATTAAGTTCGAACAAAATCAACTGGACTCTGACTGAACGCAGAAAGCAGTGACGCTAAATTTTACAATGGACCTGTGAACCAATGAATTACAAAATGAAAAATCAGCAAAGCTAAATCAAGACACTATTTTATACATCATACAGATTAACATCGCTTAAAAAATGCTGATATAAGGAAAGGGCCCCCAAATATTTTGAAGACGGGCCTCTAAAATGAAGTTACGCCACTGCAATTACCAACGTGGCATCAGCAGAAAAAATAACAGTTTCTGTAACACCTAAACTAAAATCAGAGTTTGTTCATAGAGTTTACGGACCTCCATTTAAAAACTTATTACCTACGTACACAACACAAGAGGAGGATCAGAAAGAGATTTTTGGAGGACACTAGAGATAATAGCGTTGTGGTTACATTTCATTGTAGAATTTAACAGATTCATTATCTAAAGTTTAAGTTCCATTTTATGAGAAACAACAAAAATGGATGTCTAATGAATTAAAATTCTCTGGGAAGTTAATTAAAGGTCCAGAATCAGTCACGCAAAAGCGATCAATAGAAAAATGTGCAACCCTCTTAAAAAATTGGGAGCGGAAACACAACGTATAAAAGCGATACCTATGCAGGAAAACAATGTTTGCCAGCACACTAACTACTTACTTACATAAAAGAATCGAACGACGTGCGCAAACCAAATTATTATTTTTGATAACTACCAAAAAGTTACTTTCATTTAAAAAATTATTCGTTGACGTTGTGTATTTATAATAGAACAAAAATTTTAATTAAACTATCCTTTAATTAGCTTCGTGTTCATGTACTCTTTATGGAAAATGTAATTAAAATTTATAACTAATATGCAAATGGCCTACCTACTGAGGAATGTTCAGATTCAATATTTAAATATCAGGATACATACATACGGAAAAATTGAGCTATTTAAGGAATTCAGATCGATAGCATTTGAATTTAAATTTAGCGCTTCCGTTTTAGGCAAGTATCGATTAGAAGAGTTTAGAGAAGGAACTCTGTAACGCTTAGTTGCGCGTTTTCGCCACTGGCGGCGACACCATTCACTCCGTTTATTCAGCGGCAGAACCTTGAACTTGTGAGTGACGAACAGAATTCCGCCAAAAGTAGCGTTCAAATTATGTGTAGATCTCTTTACGACCGATGCTAACTGTTCCTTTACTAGAATTTGAGGAATGTTTTCCTGTAACAAAATCGGTGTAGGTAATTAATTCACGCTGCGCTTCTTGTAATAAAGCGCAATTAACACTACATATATTACCGTAAATCAGTTTTATTATTTATACACAAGTAGTATAGGTATTCAATCATTCGCATTAAAAAAAAGTTACTTGTGGGTATGTATGCATTTGTATTGTAGGTCAGTAGGATGAATCTTAATAAGGTGTGCCTATACATATGTATGTCTTCGAGCAGTACGCTGGTTGTCTAATAAATGTTCATATTAGACCACACAATAGACCATTCGAAACGTACACAATTTACGATCGAAGAGGATGTTGTTTGCATAAGTATTGCAATAATTACAGGTAAGGTTTGCGCCTTGCCAAACTGAGTAATGTCACTAATACTTATTCAAGAAACGTTGATCAACGCGGTAGGTTTGGAAGCGTTTATGAATTACTAAGTAATTCTATCCCGGTGGCACACAGAAGCGTGAAATAGTCGCAATTATACACCTACACTCAAAATGCCCATTTCCTATCGATTATCTCTGGATAAAACTGGAAAACTTAAAGCATTGAAAGGTGCAGCACTTCCTAAACTATGACGAGGATTACATACATACCTACATTTAAAAAGAGAACTTCTGAAGTTAATAACTAGGGAAGTACATAATTGTCATTATTAATTTTATTTACATACAAAGGTGTTGGAACGCAATTTGATAAATTACAGTTTTGATGCGACTTCATAGAGGCGTTTAAAGTTAATCACAGTGATATAACCCTTTAATCATAATATCGTTTGTATAGATTGTGGTATAAGCACGGGGCCATGTTAATAAATCACCGCCACTTAATGAAATAATATGAATGAGTTGGGTTTTTTAAATTAGTAAAAATTATATTTAATGATAATAGTAAAATTTAATAAGCACGTACAAATGCAAATGGTTTGTCGACGTGTACGAAATGTACATTGGGATATACACACACTGTCAGATAATAATCTACTTTATGGGTGGATAAACGTTTGGTCAAATTAAACAGCTATTTATATCTGCTTTAGGTGCTACCATTCACGCAAAAAGAATAAATAGTACGTCTGTGCGTTTAGATTTAAAAAATATCATTTTCGCACTTCATAAAATCCCAAATTTACAACTGTTATCTATTATTACATAATAAAGTAGGGATTATGAGCAGCCATGATTCGTATGTGGAGGCCATCACAAAACGGGCAGCGGCTTGTTATGCACAGGAATAACCCGTATCCTTTTAACACATGGCCTAGGAGCATATGCATTGCTCCAGTGAGTGCGATTATCATTCAGGGTAGAATGTAGATGAACCATAATTAGAATTCGCACCGTCTTCGTACATTTTGCTAATTAATCTTATTGTAGTGTAAATGTGTATGCGTCATATTTGATATGGTAGGTATGGCCAACAATGCAGTGTGGAGCCTTTTTAAATACAATGCATGTGAGGGCATGCGTTTTTTTTGTGTGAACGAAAAAATACAATAAGTAAAAATGGTGCACTGTAGGTATAACTTTACTATTAAACAGCTGGTGAGCTGTCAGCTATTCGGATTAGGGTCAGACTCTAGAAGTGTTTGGGTGGGTTAAGAGCTGAAAGAGAAAGGGGAACTGCTGTCAGATGCAGCAAGTTTGGATTCGTCTCGCACTTAGCCTAGGACTAAGCACAACCCTAATTCATTATGGCAGGCGAAACCCAAATTCCTCTCCACTCTTCTACTCACATTAAAGTATTAATTGCAATAAAAACCGTATTGATTTTTTAATTTTTTGTGTTTTATAATTAACCACAATTAAAATTGATTGATTTGATAAATAATTACACAGCCTTGCACTACTAGGTATACTATAATTCTTTAGAATACTTTTTTTTCAGTTTGAGTGTTTTGTCATACGGTTTTCTCACATAACACCGTAATATGTATGTCCTATACCTATACTTATTTAAAACTATAACTTTAACCAATTTCTTCAGAAATATGGCAATTAAATTATGTTATGGCAAAGAAAAGTAGGTAGGTACGATACACAGTGGCTTATGAGAAGTTGTTACCTACTCGCGTAATTATTTCTATACGAAATCTTTGAAATGCAAACCCGCCTTTCTGAAACAGAAACGAAAAAACTTCACTGTTTAGCTTTAGGTAATAACTATGAAATTACAATTTAATAACATTAGGTACCTGGTACCTACATAGGGAATATTAAACGCAGCGTTCTGTATACTTTAAATTATTCATACTCGTATTTATTTTGATAAGTTTTGATCAGGGTTTTGATAGTAAATTGATATTAGAGAGTAGGTATTATTTTTTAAATTATTCAAACGAAGAAAGATTAGGTAGGTACTATTTGACTCGAAATCAATGCAGATTTTCCAGAGTTTACGCCATTTTATAGACAAGTTTGAAAGGAGAGATGGGTAGGTAGGTACCTATAGGTACTGCAATAAATATCCTAGAAAGTGGAAGGAAATGACGAAACTTACAATAAAAACGAAGAAACAATTTAATTTGGAGCATACAATGAGCGTAACAGACATTTATAGGAAACTTAACCTATACCTAATATTCATTTTACGACCAGTCCAAGAATTGGTAATAAACATAAATGCCCTCCTTTCAACATCTTTTAGAACGTGATTTTGAACTGCATACCTACATCGTTATTTGAAATAATTATAGAGAAGCCAAATTAAGATTTGCGCAATATTTAATTTGTAAATGAATGTACCGGTATTGGCGTGAATGTAAATGGGCAGAAATTTTGACCCATTTATCAATTAGAAAAATACATTCGTTAATATTTGAATTTATAATTAGGGATTTTTTGTGGGTTTTTACCAGTGGCGTACTACTTATTCGCTATAATTCTTTTTATTTTGTTCTGATAGTAAATTATATGGAAATTCCCTTTTAATTCCCTTATTTACCTACTATATTCATCTTTCCGTTTTCACCTTTTATCTACCTTTATTTTTTTGGCTCCATTAATCCTTTCCCTCCGTAATTTCATGTCTTGAGTCTGAGTTCTGTTTCGCGTGTTTGGTTCTTTCTGTAGCATCGTTTGTTGTTATTGTTTTTTGAGCCGCCCATTTTTTGGGGATTTATTTAGAAATCGAATATAAAGGCCGTTTCATTTTTGTTCCAAGATTATCATAACAATCTTTCAGTGTGCGCTCCTGTTTTATGGTCTGTTTTGTGTTATTTTGTTCATAAATTTTGTCTATTTTCTAGAACTTTATATTAAAGTCCTGATGTAAGATAATCGCACACTGATTGCGTTCAACACCCTGTAAGTATTTTGTTTAATGTTTTTGTCCTGATTGGTAGGTAGGTACCTATTGTTATTTTTTGTTCATATCCATTTTAGGGCCTTTCTTCCGTGTGCCCGTACTTCTGGTGACCTTCGACTTGTGCGTACGTAAGAAGTTTATGGACGACCACCTGCACCACCTCCATCAAGGACAAGAAACCATCCGTTGTACCATCTTCTTTATTCCCATTTAATTGTTCCTTCCGCTACTCACCACATCCCGTACAGTTTATATTGCGTTTCTTCAATCCTTTCCAACCATATTTTTTTACCATTTAGTAAAGGATGTATTTCATTGGGGTAAAAGATGTCCCCCCACTTCTCTAACGGAATTGCACGTTTTGAAGCACCAAGTACTATCCGAATCAAACAAAATCTCGATGTTATCAATCGGCCGCCTCAGTGTTGGGTCTTGTCGTTGTTGTGGGGCATGAGTGGTCCAATGATCAAGGGGGCGTGTAACGCCAGGCTCCAGCCTAAAGACAACCCTCTCGTGTTTGCGCCGTGCGAGGCGACCCGTAATAGCTGATGAACGGATTCTGGTAGTTGAGTTACCTGAAGTGGCGACAACAGACTCCTTTGGACGAAATTTCGCTTAAGACGGGAGGTCATTATTAACCCAACATGATCAATCCGCTGTGTCATTGGGTCAGACCGTCGACTGGGTGAGTATCTGTAGGGTAGTGGCAGCAGACTGACTAGATGGAGATAGCCCGTTCTCTACTCCAAAGCGAAATCGGGCCTGTTTTCTGCTACCTATTCCTCTAGTTACTACTAGCTCTGGCGTCTGGATATACGTCCTCTTGTTGGGCTCCATGGTGGGTGGGGAGCTAAAGGGACGAATTTACCTGCACTCTTTTGACATGGAGATTGATCGAAATAATAAACCAGAGGGAGCGTCCCAGAATACCCGACAACCTATGGTACAAGTATAACCAAGCTTCAAGAACAATCCAAACCATGGAAGCGCATCTCCACCGCCGAGCAGAAAAGGTGAAAGAAGGCCAGGCTGGCCCAAATGGGTTAAACTCAGCTAACGGTCACCTCCAAACCATCCACTTCCCTTGATCCAACTCTGACCCAGAGGCAGGCCCTTAGAGCTAACTCCGGTCAGGCGGGCAACTCAACAAGACAACTCACAGTAACGATTATAATTAGCAGTAACCCTCTAGGTAAGCTAACGGCTAACCAGGCGGATCTGGTACAAAATCACCTGGGTAAGGTTCTTGACCAGCATCTGTTCGCCCTAAAAGAGAAAACACTAGCTCCCACGTTCGGGGGGTGGAGGTAGTAGGACGACACCTAGTGGCCTAGTGGCGGTCAAGCGGTGCTTGGAGAGGCAGAATTCCTGGGCAGCTGATCAAAGATCAACCTCAAGAGAGGATAATTGTTTACAGCACTGAGGAAAAGGATCAGGCTAACCTAAGAAAAGGGCTATTAGGAGTAGAATTGGATTTTTACTCCAAGCTAACGTGAATCTCGTTCTAGCCCTTATGTGGTCCTATATTTTTGTTTTGTGTGTAACCTCTCAGAGACAGCCGAGGTACTAAGAGACGCCCATTTTTCCGGAGTCACCGCAGCGCCATACCCCAACTGGCCAGAGGAGAATGACTAGGCGGTTGCCAGTCAGATGGTGGATGTGGCGAGGGTGACCTGGGCGGTGAAATCGTTCTCAGCATACAAATTAGATTTGACACATTTTTAATAGGCTTCTCACATGGTACCTATACAGGCGGATTCATTTTCGAGGGCCGCCATGGGGATCTCGGAAAGTGTAAATGAGAGGTAGGTAGTTTAAATTTGGCAAAGTTGCGTATTTTGATACTGAACAAAATGGCGTTTTGAAATTGAAAAAAAAAAAGAAAATGGCTTCCATAAGAAAAAACAAATTGATGATGGTCAACCGAAGACGAAACGCCAGACTTAAAATTTAAAACTAGCATCTTCAGAGGGAAAAAAGTGGCCATAATAATGTGTCATTTGTTTTGAAATATCTTTTTAAATAACCAATCTCTTACAGTTTCCGAGATCCCCATGGTAACCCTCGAATTTGATCAGCTTGTATACGCAGGATCCGTTCCGCAGATACCACCCTCTACGCATCAGAAACGGAAAGGGTGGGGATTATATGATTTTCGGACTCTACTTGACCCGCAGATCTAAATTCGCTGGCGGAACCAATTTTCAACTTGATCCATTTTGATCTGACCTGACTAGCAAACCCTTTTTGACCTGTTTCGGCTTGCAAACTTCAACGCAACCTCCACCTCTTCCGTATAACATTTTGTTGTTGCTACTTTTTCAATCAATATGTAAAAAACAAAATTTGTTAACATTAGCCCAATAATCGCCCGCTAAGTACACACCATTAAGCATCATGTAGATGTACCTACATGGAAATAAAGATTAATATTAGATAATTGTGGTGATTTTCCAACACTGTTCGAATCAATTTTGTATCAAGACTGCAGTGCCTGTTAGTTGATAAGGGCACCATTTTCCATACTTCGCTTTAGAAAACAGCTTGGAGTAACTTGTTTCGTTTAAACATCTCAAGCATTCAAAGATGGATTCTGAAAATGGTCTCTAGTTGGGAAAGAGAACCGTAATCGGACTATTAACAACAAAGTACCTACAAGAAAATCTAACGATATTAAGATTAGGTACTTGGGTATAGGTATACAGCATGGCAAATAAAATTTTTTTTAGATGCGCAGACTTTATGATAATTGATAAGCCTGGACGAAGCCCTTTACTTACTAAACCGATGAACAAAACCTCAATGCATGAGAGCCTCTGTGACCAGAGGCGAAGGCCGATGGTATACAACTTTACCATGGACCACTTTTCGTTAGTGATTGGTCTCCACGAGATATCCAGAGATTTTTGGTCACAAGTGCAATTATTGCAAGTTATCCTTTAACATTACACATCAATAAACAAAAATTAAAAAAAGGAAGTAAAAAAGTCCACGGAGAAAATTTTTTTAAAATGAGCCATTAATTCATAAAAAATAATTTTTAATTTCTGAAAGGTTTTCGCTTTCGTCCTAATCGGTATCGGTTATTTTTAAAATTCCCTAAACAGATTTTGAACCAGCACACAACACTACGCTACCAATTTGTGCGAATTTTCATCTTAAATATCCACGCCCACTAGTCCAGCCGTGAGACACCCTGTATACCTACATCAAGGAGAAGTTTTGATTAATAAAGGTTCGTGATACAAATAGAACGTAGATCTTTTGTCTATGTGTAAAATATAGGTATCATAGAAAATTAAATAGTTTCTTGAGTTCCCGCATGATGTGGATTATGCATTACAATTTACTTTACTTCCGATAAGGCAGAATGGGAAAAAAGAGCAGACCGCTAAAGTAAATTCCCAACATATTTACTATTTATGCACAAGTTCTACACGTAGAACAGAAAAAAAACATATAAGTACCTGCAGATTCCTGTTTCCTTAAAATGTACCTAATTATAACGAGAGTTCCTAAATTTAAACCATCAGACCAAATGAAAATAGGTACCTACACACTGAGAGGCACCGGCGCTACTTTGTCGGCAGACACTAAACCACGACCACCTGACTAAGAATATGCACCTTTATGTTATTATAGGTTCAATTCTAATGATCCTGTACTCAATATACAATAATTAAATAAAAAGTGTTTTATATGTGTAGGTACATTCAATCATTTCCACTGCGTTGAAGAAATATTCCGTTATCTATACCCAACCACCTCAATGTAACATGCAGATCAGAGCCTAGGGCGCGGATTTTTAGGTGCTAAAAACTTCCAAAATACCTCTTTATTTTTTATGTTCTTAAAAACATTAAAATATTTACTAAAGACTTAAAACTATTTTGATAATTTTCGCGAAAAAAACGGAAAGAAGATAAGTCTTTTATTCGCCAATAGTAGCTGAACATTACCTACCTACTAATTTACCAGGAGTTTCTTTGGCATTGCAATGTACAACAAAAGTCATCTCCAAATTATCCATCGCAAATAATTGTCAATTGTCCCTGAATACTGGGTTGTACAGAAATCACGTGCAAATAAATATGGGGACAAAAATGTGGAATACCGTGCACGCAGAAGAGAGAAAACAAGTAAAAAGGTTTTCGCCCTAAGGCGAGTAACTTCAGCGCATTTTCCATAAACTGATCAATACTTCCCCAAAGGCCATACCTATGTGCGCTATGTTTTTCATTACTAGAGGCATATTAAAATTTTAAAGAAATATCTTCATAAATAAGGAAGTTGACACTTACTGAGCAGTTGATATTGGGCGTCCTGCGCATGCGCTTATTAGTCTGATATTTACAATATGCAATACGTTTGCTTTTACTATAAGTATCATTAATAAATAAAAAAGTTAACATTGTGCAGCCTGCGCATGCGCAGTTCAATCGTCAAGATTTTCCTTGACTCAGGTGCCAGAGCGATACGCTACCGAATGCAAAAAGAACGAACTAAATATCTTGAAAACTGTAGGAGTAGTTAAGGCCTCGGACAGACGGACAGAGGAATGACTGCAATAGCGCACCCAACTTCGTTGGAAAATGCGCTAAAAAGTATAAAATAAATTGAAAACGTTGTATTTATGTGTTTGTATGTCACATCTTCTCTCCACCGCTAAATAAAGAGATTATGCAGAACAGACTTCGTTGTACCTATGTATGGGGAACTTAATTAACTCTTGAAAGCCAACCCTGTTATAGTTAGATCACTTTTACATTCTATCAATGGCTCTCGGTTCTAAAAAAAATAGTTCCTACTATCATTGAATATCAGATTCTTTATTCAATGCTATTATCTTATATAGGGCGGAACGTATCAGCGGCTCCGTTAGCTCTTCACGCCAACGGTCCATATGTCAGACAGAGTGCACGTTATACGGCAGAATTTTGAAATTTATTCCCTTTATTCTCATGCAGATAGGGCTTGCATTGCAAGAATGTGTTAGGTTACTTCAAGAGAACCAAAGAAATGAAAGACACTTTCTCATTGCAACTTTAATACAAGAGTTGTCCAGAAAGTAGCATCAGACGTTTTAAAATAAGAAATTGTAAACTTGTAAAGAAAATCTCTTATTATATGTATACATTTGGGAGCTACACGTTTGAACTATTGAACTATAAATCCGCCGCCTGAGATTTTAACCTGCACCATATCCATCCATATAAATCACCACCTCCCAATTTACTTAACTGAAAAACGACCGAAAAAGTATATTACGCTTTTTTTAATTCGCTTTTGCCTTAGAATTAGTCTTGAAAAAGTTTTGAGGGTTTTGGCATTTTTTGATTTATAATTTTGAAAAATCGTAGCAGCCCTGTTTCAAGACACTCGGCGTTAACTCGAAAAATTCCTTGCACGGTAAGGATTTGATTATAAAAAAGAGCACTCACTTATTTTGAGCGGCTTATAAGAGTTATGAATTTTTGAATGGACCCTTGAATCTCCAAATGTTTAGAGAAAAATCGGCATATGTATGTCAAAAACTATGACAGATAGGTACGCGTTGAATTCAGAATAAAATGGCGTATTTAGAAAAAATAGGAAATGGTATGTTTCTATTTAAAAAAACATGATGGTACCAACTTCTAGTATTTATGGAAGCGACACCATCTTGAAATTCTTTTATTTCACTTCTCATTAGTCGATTATGGCTGTTTCTATTTCAACTAAAAGTTATAAAACTTCTGACGAACGGACTACGTGAATCACTTTGTTTATGGCGTTCCATTTAAAATATACTAGTTTCCATCAACTTCCGATATAACTAGAAGGGCACCAACCTGAAAATATTTTAGGTGGATTCCTCTTAGCGACATTAGTATATTGTCAATTTTTTTTAAATATTCCATGGTGTCCTTTTTGAGATATAAATATCTGGTATTCGTCATCCGACAGCCTGTATATTCAAAGAGAATCCACTACCTTGGAACATGCGTCTGTCTCGGCTCAGGATCAAAATCGTCGTCACAATTTGTATCAACGAATGTAAAGGATCCGTTATCGGAAGTCGGATTCAACTTTTTGAGTCCTCTTGTTGACGTTTTGTGTCTTCCACTTCCAGCGTTGGTCTTGATGAATCATGTCCGCATTGAAACTGTTTTGATCACGTATCGTGGTTTTGATCATAATTATATTGTTAATGGCAAGCAGTCTCTAATTATCAGAACTAACCTAGTTATGAGATCATTGCAACTAACTCACATTAAATTTGTGCAATAAATACTGTGATAGCGCGAATCTGATCCAAGAAGAAGGCTAAACAATTAGTTTCAGTGAACCGACATTGATGGAGGACTATACTATAGACTTCTTATCCACATTGAAAATAAGTTCATTTTAATGTAGTAAGTATATTCAGATATGCACTAGTTGAGTCATTCACGTTTAGTAATCTTTCTAGAAAAGCGAAATGCAAATGTGAGTTGCTGTGACTATTTGGTAATTTCCTTCAAGGTAGGCAATATCAAGCAAAATAGCTTAGGTAATTTGTTCCTAAGTAGAATAAAGCAGCTGTCATAAGGCGAAAATGCGAGATCGATGCTATTCTACAGCATGCACGGGTAGACTGACAGACGGACGAAAACGCTAGCGCTTCCACTTTCCTGGAACTGGCTCTGAATGAAAATTTGGAGGTGATAACAGTTTCATAAATCCACATAAAAACATCGGTGGGAAAAAATCACATATTCTTTTGACGAACGGCATATGGCTGGGCTGCTCTCCTCTGGAAGGCGCGTTGAAAAAAAATGGCCGGTATATAGATTCACCAACAATCAAGACTCTAAACTTATTGTAATTACTGTAGTAGAGGCATTAGGTAATTTACACCATATAGTAGTGGCCACATAATCTGCACTAATGGCATTGTTGCATTCCTACACCTTGAAACACTTTGTATAGATTTATTACAAATGGGTCAATTTCTGACTATGAAAAAGAGGTACCGCCGCCACACATTGAACGATTAGAACCAAAATAAATGAAACCAGCGAGTTCTATTTTAAAATCTCAGACAATACAATTAACCTCACTGTTCCTTTTATTCTGCACATAAATAGCAGCTGTTTTATTGGCTTCCTACTTAATTTAGTGCTCTACACCTAATTGTAACAAAAATTAATATCCGCCGTTGATTGCGCAATCAAACATAAATATTTCATATAGTCAATTTATTGAAAACAACGAACGTATTATTTTGCATGGGTGCATTTACAATTAAGCCCTAACACTTTGCAAAGCAGTTAATGCAACAATTAATTATACATAACACAATTTCTGCTACTAACAAATTAATTTTAGCATATAACAGTAAGGCTTTTATAAAATGCACCCACTTTAGTAATCTTCCAGTGTGACGGCGAATACGCATTAAAATAAATCAGGCACTTAAACAGATTCATAAATTATCGCCTATTTATCCAGATAGGTCAGAAACAGTTAGTCAGAGGAACATCTAAATGGTTCCTTTTTTTAGGGTAATTTATAGTACATTGCTCTAGAAAATGTAAAACACCTCAAAAGACAAATACCGTTTCGGTTTTTTTGTCCGAAACCTTCAAATAACGACCGAGGTCGATGAATAGGACCTTTCATTCTTTGTGAAAATGTAACGAATAGGTTGTTTTTTGTATACTTTATTGCTGCTAAACAATAGCTTCTCTTGACAAGAGGAAATACCGAAGTAATTCTCAGTTTAAATTCTTCATTGGCAATATAATCTTAAACGCGATTCCTTATAACGTAAAAACAAAGAAAAATTAGGGTTTTTTTGCGGTAAAGTAAAAATTAATGCGTAAAAAGTTTGGCAGTAAATTTCAGTTCGAAAATAATATTGGATAGGCACGGTCGGTTTACGTAGGTAAGATTAATTATGATATACCCAAGTAAAGTTTGCGAAATAAATTAAATCTTTTGGTAATAGACTTTTTTATTATTCCCAATTAGTGGGGCTTTTGTTAAATTTGCAAATTATTTGTCAGTTGGTATCGATCTGCAGTTAAAGTTAGAGAAGATTGTTTTCTCCTGGGAACATCGTCCCTACGCTAGCCAGCAGCGATACAACAAAGTTTAAATAGATCCCCCAATAAACTGATTACAATGATTTAGATACCATTTAACTTTAACAGACAATAAAAATTTATTGAGAAACCCGAGGATTTAGTGTAATTTTATAGATGATATTACATCTCAATTAACACTTTTTATCTGGCGCGGATAGAAATCTTTGACTTACATTTTAAATGTCTACAGTTCTTAAGTTCTATTCTGTTTAGAGTGGCATAAGACTTTGAAGTTGTGCTTACATTTATTGTAATTAGCCGAGGTATGACATTAGCATTGCATTGAATTAATTACCTATTTATACACGTAAAACTACTGCACATTCACTGGAGCTTCACAGTCATAAACTCAACTATCACTCTTTCGTAGTGTACACTGTCAGTGGTAGTTTTCCCTCTCAGAATCAATTACCAATTACTCGTTGAATACACTAATAATCTATAAATAGGGTCAATCGCTAGTGGTTTTTAAACCCCCTTAGTGTTTTATTCCTTGTATGAGCACGAGAAGTCGTTTACAAAATACATACACCCTTTTCAGCAGCGCAAGTTTTCCAAACCTTCTCCCGACACGACCGATGTCTGTCGTTAATACTCGTGTTTCATGCAACTGGTAGAATATGACCAGAGTCGCGTTAAGCAGGTTTCATGAAAGCATCAGTGGTGTTATTTTCGGTCCATTTCTGCAACCTATTTGGAGGTTAGTTTGAATGATGTCATCGTCCGTTCAAGATTTTGTAATGGACCCATGTATCTATTTCAGGAGAAGAAAAATCTTGAAGCGATTTTGGGTTCAACCTGATTTTTAAAAAAATTACGAGAGAGGTTCTGTATAGTTACATAAACAAGGATATTTTTTCTTTCTGCACTAGAGGCTGCTCTAGGCATTTTTCTGACCACTATTCAATTAAATTGAACAGCCAATCTCGAGCAAAACTACTACAAAATGCATCGCTGAACCACTTCGGTATATTGATCGCACGCAACTGGTCAATGCGCCATCAACATGTTGATTTCCTGAGACCGGTTTCGTAGAGGTTGCGTCAAAAATAGGTTGCAGTCGCGCAAGTGGACGTACTGGGTGGTTCAAATCTCCATAACGGTGAACGATATAATGTAGGTTAAATGGGGGCAAAGTCGCCCCTTTTTGTAAAAAAACGCTTTCAAAATTTTTGAAAAACCTTTGAAAATGAGATATCACCGAAAAACTGAAAATGTGAAATTTCGTTGTCATTTTCTCTAGCTTAAACGGTCTGAATTGGACGGTTCCCGTTAGCACCTTCTATGGGCACCTTTTTCGGAGAGTCTGAATCTGTTATCAGAATTTCCATAGCACGTTAGGTGTAGAAGCTATACTGCTATAGGCTACTACTTTCTTTTTTTTAATGGGCGCCACATTGGATTTCTAAGGAAGAGGACGAAGAGGACAAAGAATAAGATAAATTCATTTGAATGCATTGCCATGATAGCCAGGCTGATTCTAGATCTAGCTACACATGGATGTTTTGTTGATAAATGAATGTAAAACTTTTGATTTTGAAATGTTTTGTAAATTTATGTAGTAGTAGTATTAGTCATCATTTTTTTGGGCTTCTTTCTCATTCCGTAAAAATCCAATATGGCGCCCATAGAAATAAGAAAGTAGTAGCGTGTAGCTTCTACATCTAGGATATTACAGAAATGCTGACAACAGATTCAGATTCTCCGAAAAAAAGTGCTTACAGAAGGTACGAGAACCGCCCATTCCGAATGTTTAAGTTAGAAAAATGACAAAGAAATTACACATTTTTGGTTTTTCGGTGATATCTCAGTTTTCAAAGATCTTTCAAAAATTTCACTCACAAAAAAGATCAACTTTGCCCCCATTTAACCTACACTGTATCTCTTACCGTTGCAGATATCCCAATGGTGGGCCACGAATATGAACCACCCTGTACATCCGTTGTCTCAATAGGTAAAACTGCGTTCGCAACTGGTTTAATAGTTGGACGCAACTGATTTCATTGGTTTCGATGGGTAAATGCGAGCCGCGTTAGTCTTCCATACTTTTTTTTATGAATTTGGAGTTTGATTAATGAGGGGCGAACGAGGGGCGAACAATTCGTGTACCAAAATTTCAAAAAACATGGACATTTTTGCAAGAATTTTTCTAGATATATAGCATTCCTTTTGACTGCGATATAAATGTTGATCGAGGATGAACCCTATATGCTCTAATTATTTTTTTCTAAATGGCACACCATTCAGGTGCAAGGTTTTTCGTTTCGGTTTAGTGCTGTAAGTCAGTGTAATTTTGATTATTATACCTATATGTTTTGAAATTAGGTGATTGGTCAAACCCTTACAATACAAGCATTGTAGTTTGTATGGTGTTATTCCTGTAATGTAATTTATAGAAGAAAATGGGATTAGCAAATTTATTACTTTGATCTTTAATAGGAAAAATGTTCATATTTGTTCTCTGTAGAAACAAAACAGATCTCATTGTACCTATAATTCTTTTTACGATTCCAAATGTACAACGTCAACCCTAGATACTAGATTTAGTACGATGTATGGCACACAAAACAAAAACAAAAGTTGAAAACTGTTGGTCTCAACGGGATGGCGCATCCGCGCACAACGCCGTAATCGTGCGAGAATATCTATGGGACAAAGTTCCCGCAAAATGGAAAATTTGTCCGATAGGTACTCCTCGCACGATTACGGCGTTGTGCGCGGGTGCACCATCCTGTTGAAACCAACAGTTTTCACCTTTTGTTCTTTTGTGTGCCGTACATCGTTGTATTAGTAATAAAAAAATTCCTCTCAATACAGTATTGTACTGGTTATACAGGTTATTTAAAAAAAAAATCTGATGATTTCTTCGAAACGAAACGTTGTATTGAAAATCTCTCAACGCTGTCTCTTAGAGCTCAAATAGTGGCAATGAGATGTTTTTTAAAAAAAATTTTTTGTATCAAAAAAATATAAAAAAATCAGCGATCGAGTAGGATTGTCTATACGTAACTTGCGTACCCTAATCGGTTTTGTGTTATTATTAAGTACCATACTTCGGAATTATTTAAATGAAACCGACCCTCCAACCCTCTTTCCTAAAACATTTTCTCCGCAATCTTAAAAGTTATGACAGATTTTGTTATTTTCATAGTAAGTAGAAATTCAAACATGGTCTCAAACTGGTTTTATTAAATTCGATTTGGAAATAATTATTGCCAATTTTTGGTACTCTTTCCAACATAATATATGTATGAATGAACCAAAATACCAGTAAAATTTATTATTTTTAAACTAATGCCGAATCAAAAAAACTGTTTTACGGATGCGGAATCCCAAATTTTTTATTTGTTAAAATATTTAAATGAAATTGCATATACGCAAGTAAAACTATTGCCGAATCAGAAAATTTAATTTTTCAAGAAATAACCTTTCGAAAATTGTTTGTTAGGGTCTTGGCAAGATTCATACAAAATTTGATGCGTGTATCCGGCTTGTAAATATAAAGTCCAAATTTTATATTAAGCGACCTCACTATTACGGAAACGTATCGCTTAAGCTTAACATATAGCAATTGTACTTACTTTTACATACACAGCGTTAGCAAACGGTCGATAATCGGGGAAAATGTATAAGATATGGAAACAAGTTTTATAGGTACAAAGGATAGGCAGTAATATTTTTTATTATTCACAGTTGGTCATAAAGACATGACACAAAAACATTGCTTTTTTAGCGGAACACCCTGTACTTTAGTTGATATTTCAATTCTTCTCTTAATTTTAAACAAAATTTGTAAGAAGCATAATGTACCCAAATTCAATCATTTCCGGGTTATCGAGTTTTAAAAATAAACGCTATTATTTTAAAATTTATTAAATGATTGAACAATAATTAATTAATGATTCCCAGGATGATTCCAAACAATAATAAAAAAAACACCACAATCGGTTCTTTGCTTTGAAAACAAATTAAAATTATTGTTCTTCATTCAATAATTCTTAAAACAATAGTGCCTTTATGACCAACTAATAATTCAAATTATTACTGCCTAGAACCCCAAAACTTTTGTATAAACCTTTTTTTTTATATCTTGTAGGTATATTTTCTCTGATAATCGACCGTTTCCAGACTTATCAACGACTCTGCATATTTTCCTCATATGGTAGTATATATTTTATACGGCTCAATATTACACAAAAGATTGCCCTACATCCATGTCTCGATTTATTAAAGAAATCTATCATGTTGAGGATAAGTGTGACAACAATGATGTGCATAATTAGAACAACTGAACTTCTAATTATAGAAAAACACAGGAGAAATTTCCCATTCTTTCCAGTGAGACCAAGAATGTCTCCGAATAGGGTAGTATGGTTTGTCATTTGTCAGCAGATTTGACTAGGTAAACTGCTTTAAAATTCTTTTTATTTTTATTATTTGTGTCTGATCTTTCTAAGTACTCACGCAAGACTTTTTCTATGATTGCCATAAGCGCGTTATGTATAAATTCGGCAAATCGTTGTACAGTAGGTACAACGCAAAAAATGTCTCCCTATCAGTATCTTTTTATCAGAAACTGAGCAATCACAGGAAATCGAGGGACACTATTGGATGAAGTGGGAAATATAGACACTCATTAGTGAAATCAAAGAATTCACATGAAGAACTCAGAGTAAGTAAATTGGAAGAAGTAATCGAATTTTGGCACCAGGGACCTATTTAATAAAGCAACTTGACAACTTTTCACTTGTCACGTTACTTTGCATTTTTCTGACAATATTTGGGTCCATAAAGACTATTTTGACACGTGATACACTCAAAATATGTAAAAGATCAATAATCCTGTGAATAACACACTAAATGCTACGTTGACTAAAATATTATGAAATAGATAATAATCTTTGCACTTTAAAATTATAACACTGCAAAGTGACAAGTGAAAAGTTGCAAAGTTACTTTATGAAATAGGCCCCAGGTCGTGCATTAGAGATAATTAGAGAAGTATTTTTGCTGAAAAATCAACAGCAATTCAAACTGTTTAATTATGAGTAACATTCACTATTCAAAGAGCGTGTGGAGACAGGCTGTGGGTATTAAAGGTAAAGGTAATGTCAGTAATAATATAGTTTTCACATTATTTTATATAGGTAGCTGCGAGGGTAACTGTTAAGAGATCGGCAAAATAAAAACATTTTCTACAACATTTAACTATTAAATATTTCTTTAAGCAAAAGAATGAATGCATTTTCAAGGGAAATGGAAAAAATGGCCACAGTAACCGAATTTTCATTCAGTTGTGCACAATTTCTTTTTGTTATATAATAGTTATAAATATTACTAATTATTATTACTTACTAATTCATCCGAATTTCTTATAAATGTACATGATCTGGGTTAATGCATATTAAGGAGATGTGTGGATTGTAAGTTGTTGTTATTTCTGAAGCAATTATCAGTTATATAATAGACATTTTCTATTCGCCCTGGAAATTTCACAACACCGACTGTTGGGTATGATTTTAGGTAACGTTTTGGAGAGGCAAACAATAGCCAGGTTGCGGACAGCATTTTCCGTTATGTTAGACGGCCATTTTTCCTTATAATATAAGTTTATAAGTATAAAACATTTTTTTAGCAAAGTTAAGTTGCGGTGTGTGCTGGGCGTGTTCAATTTTGCTTATAAGTTTGAAGGAGTCTTAACCTCACTTTTATTTTACATTGTGTTAAAATGTCCAAAGTTCACTACTATGCTCTTAGACAAAAAGAAAAGAACTACCGCCAACATAAACACTGCACAATTGTAGGTTAGCAGGAAAATGTTATTTATGAGTAATTACGTACTGCGCAGTGACACATTATAAGAACTTCATTTTCATTGGTTCCGCTATTTATAAATATATCGTACAAAAAGCCCTCATACCGTAAATTTATAAAAATTTATATTTCTTATGTTATAAGAAAAAAATGGCCGTCTAACATAACGGAAAATGCTGTCCGCAACCTGGCTAATAGCTACGATAAATCGGAATAAAATGACGATATGTTCCCAAGAAAGTTTCCAATGTAATAACAATACAAAAAAAGGGTATACTTTTTAAGATTAACATTGGGTTCAAGATTAAATAATTTGAGAGGACATGGTTCATGCGTTTGCTTATGATAAAAATTACCTACGTTTTCTCCTATATTGATATTGTTAGTTGTGTCGGTGATAAAATAGAACGATTTGCGTGCAATGACTATATGTATACTTTTCACCAGGTACCTATAGTATATAACAACGTTTCTTTACGACAGTAAGTAATGCCTGCTCTCATAAAAGAGACAAGTTTTTCACGCGTGACACACTTTATAGTCGCGACAAACAGCCCATTACATAAAAATTGAGTGAAAGAAAATAATTTTTAAATTATCCAGTATAGGTTTTAGATAAACACGCTGGATCGCAAGCTAAAATATAGACTATACCTACTTGATATAATGAAGTCAATAAATGTTTAGATTCGTTTTGAAACTAAGGAACTACACCAATCGAGTTCACGTCTTTTTGTGGCACCGAAAACTGTACGCGTAGAACGAAACCACAAAGCTACATTCCTGCATCTAAAATTCTTATACAACAATTTTGCATTTGATTTTTTTTTACTTCCATTAAAACGTTTCTAGTAAGTTGAACAAGTGTGGGTGTTTAATCCCATCCTTAATATTCTAATTTCTGCCTAAACTTACTGGAACCCATTTGTAGTGGGTAGGCAAATTATTTAAAAGTTTTTCAGGGCGTTGTCGACACCCTAAATTTAAAATTAATCTCTTAGAAATTGTGCACAATTGGATAGAACCAAAACAGCAAAGAGTTACTTACATAAGTAATTACACCACAATATTCAATAAGTATCACAGTATTAGCACTCCACATCATCGCGTCACTATTGTTCTTAATCGTTGATTCTACTAACTTATTACCTATAAAGTACCACTCAACAGTCGGATGCCGCGGCATTTTATAAGTGGGGTTTAAAAATATCAGGAACATTCAGATAAACCGGGCTTTGGGACCCATTTGAAGGCCATTGAGGGTAGCCGATAGGACCAAATAGTTCAAGGAGGGGAAGCCGGCCCAATCATGTTGCAGACTTCAAATCTTTTGTTGTAGATTATCTGTTAACCATTAGGCGAATATGCTACACACATCCCCAGTGGCCGCGGGGAAACATAATTAGGACGTTTTCTTAAATTAGTTCTACAATTTTGTGCATAAAGTAAATGGAACGGACTAATTTTTGCGTTTTCCGAATTCACTCGCATCGACTATTTAGAGGTCGTTAGGAACTGGGAAGAATAATGTGCATCGCGTGGCAAAATACCAACCGGGTTGTTAAACTGTGTGTCCATCAGTTTATCACACTTTAAGAATTGTGAGCAACGTACAAACGCAACAGTGATTAAATGTAAGCCATTTCGAGCTGACAGCTTTTAGAGGTAATTGATTAGAGCTACTTACAATTTCAGATAGGCGTATTTTACATTTTAGAAATTTTAACTAATGACAACTAGTGTTTTTTACCAAATGGCGTAAAGCGTGGGCAGAAACACATACATATATAGAAATACGACTTTTGTTTGTTTGCACATAAATTTAAACCTGCTTAATAAACGGAGATATATCTAATTATTTTCTGGACTATAAGATCCAAGCCCGTTGCGCAAGTATTTGATGAATAGTCGTTCCAATTATCCGACTGAAAGGTGTCTTCTTCTCACCACTTATATCTTTAAAATTATTTATATCCTGCCTATTGCAATTACCTTTGCAATAAAAACTTTAGGAAAAGTATCCAAGAAAACACGAGAATGAAATTAATAGGACCTTTATGAGTGTACAAGCGACGGAAAGATGCACGTGCTTTCAGTGTATGGAAAAATACGCCGATAATATGCACAATTAAAAAAGATTTTGCAAATTGGCATGTGATCACTTCCCTGTATTTACAAAGTAGGTTAATAAATAATTTTTGTTGGGCATAGGACGTTGAATCTGTCGCTAATAAGAAAGCAAATTCAAATTAAAAACACAATCTGTGCTTTCATTCTCACTTTAATTATTTCACTTAACGACAGTTACTGGATGTGATTATGCTATGAATTTATTATGTTTTGTTGTTTGAGGTTTTTTGTCACACGTTTAATTACCACTAAAATTTAATTAACGTACAGCAACATAGTATGAACTTTTTCAGTTCTACGCATAAACATACAAGTGTTCGATTTCAACACAGTTTACACGAGTCAATTTATTTATTAAAAAGTAGTAGTACCGGCGAAATTCGTACCACCTTTGGGAAATCCCGTTCCCGTTTTTTGGCGTTCCCATGGAAACTTCCGGATGTTCCTTCGGAGTGCACCTTTACGCCTTCGAAGAAACCTACGTGCTGAATGTCAAATCTCTTTTCTACTGTAAAACATAAAATCCTGTTTTTTTCCTGTTCCCGTTTCCGTGGAAATGTAGGAAAGTGCTTTACTAATTCGGAAGCTTTCGCGGACTGGCGAGTTGGACGAGGAACAGATAGACAGACAGACGGATGAACAAAGGAAAATTTTTTTCGTTTGAAAAATTCTCTAAAAATGCGCTAAATCCTAACAGCATCGTAAGAATAAAAAAGACTATTATTTTAAAAAAGCGTTAAAATTTTCCGCTCCGAATTTTTTTAATTTCTGACATCAATTTTTCTCAATTTTGCGAATTTTTTATTTGAATGTCTGTGTATAGTAGGCACCTAATTTTCACAATTATCTAACAACATTTTGACATAGCCATCTATTTCCGTTCTCGAGTTAGACGAGGCACAGATAAGCAGGTAGACGGACGGACAAAACCATCACATAATGAGAATTTTATTTCTTTCGAAAAACCCCTAAAAAGGCGCCAATTCTAACAGCACCGTAAAACGTTCAAGTTTTCCGTGTTTTTGCAAATTAAAAAAAAAAGTTTTTTAAATTATTCTGGATCTTTTAACTTTCGAATTTTTTTAAATTTCTGAATCTTTCCAATTTTTCTCACTTTTCGGAATTTTTTAATTTGGCTGTCTGTGCACAGTACCTAATTTTCACAATATCTAACAATTTTTTTTGTTTTCCAGAACACCAACTATCAACTAGATCTTACTATTGTTGTGTTAATTTTCAGTTCTCTTCAACGATATGCAGGTTTGCGCATATAACAATTATGGGAGACGGATTATGGTATCGTCATACGGTTTTCATTAAACATATACATACATAAAGAGTGTGGAAATATTAAGTAATAAACAAATTCGAGAAACAGGTTAATGTCCATTTTCAGGAAAAACCTATAGGAGTGTAGTGATTTAAACTACAGCGCATATGAAACCATAAGTTCAAAATCTTGTATCTTTTGCTTTTGAAGTTATGACGTCATCATACATTTTTTTTTAATGGGAACCTATATTTTGCATTCTTTATCTCGGAGGAGCTCTTTAATCTGTTTCCAATGATATACCCAAAATTTAGGGTAAAGTGCATAACAAAAATTGGAGTAAAAAGGCATCCAAAACACATGGAGATAAACCAAATTAAATGAAAAATGTAGTCATCTGCGTCTAAAACAAAACACTAGATACACCTTATTAACCGATTTATCCAAATTGCTTACCTTGTTGACTAAATCTATCAAGGAATGTCGTAATTTTGCATAATCGTTGGGCGTCAATCTGTCGGCCTGTGTGCGTACAAATCTTTGTAGCTGCAGTCAATCGTTTCGAAATTTGGCACGTATGATATTTATAGATCAAGAAACTATTCCTTATGATTGTTCGACAATTTCGGATTCTGCCGTCTCTTTAAATTCTTCAGATTCCTTTTGTGATTATCCAGATTTTGGAATTTTTAAAGTTAGATACCTATTTTAATTTATCTGGCCCTTTAGGGTCTTCAAGGTTTTACCATCCATTCATTTCTTCGGAATTTCCAATTTTTTCCGAAATGTCCAGATACCTACCTACATCCGATTCTTCCGATTGTTCAAAATATTTCATTGACTGTTAATGACTCATACTGTTAAGGTTCTTTAGTTTCTGAGGTTTATAGGACCCTTCGAATCCTTCCGGCGGCGCTTTGTTTCCGAGCTTTCTCGTCATTTAGTTTCTTCCGATTCTTAGGATTCTTCTGTTTTTTATTCTTCACCTGTTTAGAAGTCGCCCGATTCTGCGATCTTAGGATCTTTGTGTTCTTGTCCTAGAAATCTTCGAATGATTGCGATTCTTTAGATCCATCAGATCCCCCCTTTTTTCGCCTTTCAGTTTCTTCATAGGATTCAGATGTTTTCTGTTTATTTGGATTCTTTTACTATTTTCCAATTGTTCCGATTATAGTTTCGGATTCCGTGTAGCGAATGAGTAGATGCCCATCCCTGAGTTTATGTAATAAAGCAAACACTGAGAACACTGGCAAAAAGCATATGCATTAACTTCATTGTAGCATACCCTTTTATTGTTGAAACCTCAGATATAATAAAGTAGTAAAGATTTTCAGGTACTCACGTAAAATTTATTAGGTTACAAAATGCAGCTAAAATTCACTTTAACAAAATGGATCTCTCGGATCTCTCCTGTAAACTCCTGCAGCTAAAATTCACTTTAAATAATTTTAGCTACGGCCTGACGATGATATAACCTAATAAATTTTACTTGAGTACCTACCTGAAATTCTTTACTACTTTATCAATATACTCAAGATGGAACACTTCATAGACTCAGATATAGGTAATATATTTTACCACCTATTTGTTTCATAATGACCCATATTTCTTCACTTTATGAATGACACGGAGACGAATATTTTAAAGCCCTTTAACTTTGTGCTTCGGACAGATATCTAGCAGGTAAAAATTGAATTGTCTTTGATCCTACTTTCATTAACAATTAAAAATAAAGGAAACAACTGAAGTAGGTACCTAGTTACGAAATTGAAGGCACATTAAATTGATAAAACTAACAGAAAGTTCAAGCACAATGGCAAAAGTAGCGGTTTTTGCAACAAATAATGCAGGCAAATCACAGAGAAATTTAATCTTTTTTATTGTCTATTCACATCTAAAAAAAAATAAACGCACTAGTAAGGCTAATAGCTAATTTTATGTAGAGCTACTAAAAAGCAAAACATATATAGTGCTGTGTGGCCCATAGACACAGACAACACATAAAATGTATACAACCTGATACCGAACTAGCAGTACATTCTAGACATTTAAACTTAGCAGCATTATCTTCATGTTAAATGCCTTGATGCGTTATATCTAAATTACTTAAATAGTGACACCCATCATCAGTCATTAAAGCAATACCTATAGATTGTCGTGCAATCTCACAAACTCCTTTCAATAAATTTAGTTACCCATTACTCATTCATTCAAACATCACCTTCATGATTAATTCATTGAATTCGTTAAACAGATCGGACAGTACCAACTAATTGTTATTACAAAATCAAGTACCGCTTTTTCCTCAAGTAAAATTAATTTCTATATGTTTGCATGAATCCCACAAAATCGCTAATTAAGACTTATTCGAAAATTATTCTTAGTATGAATACTATCTAACTCCATAATTTATTTTAGAACGTTCTTAAAATAGATGCAGAAATAAAGAATCGTTTGGATTTTTCTAACAGACCGCTCCAACGAAATCATAAATTTTAATGACAACTTACTTATTCGTTATAGGTATAGTAATTCCTGTTTCGAATTACTAACTTTTTCTGTGTCTCAAGTTAACGGCGCTACGCGCGTTACCATGTTCAGATAAAAAACACAAAAATTATGTAATAAATGAAACATCGACAAATAAATTTAATGATGTTCTAAAGTATAACGAGAATAGAGCCTGTAGAACGTGTATTTCATCATTTAGACACAATATCTTAATCAAGCAACATGATTTAAAAGGTACTAGTGGATATTAAAAATTCAAAGCAATTTATATGTTATAGTATGAGTAGGTATAAATAATGGTTGCTATCTGAATTGATGCTATTCATCTTTCCTAAAGTCCTATTTGATGTACGAAATCGTTGCAAATATTTACACTGTTGGCCAACAATGTGATTTTTTGACATTTTGATGTAATATGTTTTCTTGCATTCACGTCATTGATTTTGGTGCTGCCCACTAAAAATAAACCATCCCGATTAAAAAAGTAATTCGTACGTACTTTACAAAAAGTAATTAGTAAAGACTTCAAATTTTAATGAAACAAACCTAAATTCGATAGTGCTGGAATTATATACGTTGTCAAAAAGTGTTGTTACTAATTCATTAATATATTAAAAAACGAGTATAACAGCAAAATATAAACAAAAATCGTTTACAAGTATAGACAAGTTGACATAATTGCTAAACAATGTTTCACTGTTGATTGAAACTCTGAACAGCTTTTACAACTACACATTTTTAGCGATAAGTATATCTGTCTAGTTTTTTAAAGAATTGTCTGAAGAAAAATACAGTCCAAACTGCTATTCCAATATACTCGTAGTGCTGAATTACCATAATGGCGATATATTCGAATTTATTTAAGGCAATGGAATATCAAAATTATTTCTAATAGAAAGTAGGTATACCCCAGTCATGATTCGGTTTAGCACGAGGTCGCATGTATTTTCCGTCCACATGTTGTTTTTACAAATATTTCTGTGTACATTCCGAGACGCTGATTTGAAGATAGTTCATACTTTAATCCTCAATTCGTACTTCGTACTGTTCTTTAAATATTAATCTATTATACAAGGGAGTAGAACGCAGGTCCGGCTGCCTGGTAAAATTCCAATTTTTTTTTGCTTTCTTAAGCTAGGAATTAAGTTTACACAGTTCTTTATTAAGAAGCTCTCGTACTTGTTTTGAAACATCTCTTAACACACAAGTTTTCAAAGGATTTAAAAATTGCACAGTGTGATTATACAACGAACACAAGTTCACGCATCCCCATCATATTCTATTAATTGCACTTATTAGTGGACCACGGAGTCAGTTGGCTCCCTCTGCAAACTCTAAATTAGTGAACTGCGCATAGCTCGCTGTAAAGCAGGGATCTCAAACGATTTTGGCCCAGAGATCCCTTTTCCAAAACGAACTGATAGCTCAGACCCCCATAGCCAAATTACTTTAAAAATCAGTTTTTTCCTATTGATACAAAATACTTCCCAATTTCAAAACTTTGCGTTTACTTGGCAGAAGCTGGCTGTACAACGGTTGTCGGGTCTGTTATTATCTATATAAATAAATTGTCCGTCTGTCTGTCTCTTATGCCTATTTAAATCGTTCGTCCGATTGAGACGAAAAACATTGGGAAATGGTTGGACGTATGCCCGCGAAAGATTCTGAGTTAGTAAAACACTTTCCGAAATTCCCACGAGAATAGGAAAAAAGTGGATTTTACGTTATTTTACACGAAAAGAAACTGAACATTTTTTAAATTTTTATTTTATTTATTTTTATTTATTATCCCTCTCTTGTTCTGGGCCTTAACAGGCTTGCGCGCAATTACAGAGTGACCCGCATAATGCTTTTTAGAGGTGCCTCTTTTTCATCATTTCTTCATTTAGAACGTAGATTTTTTTGAAGGTGTGCTTTGAAAGAACTTCCCCAAGTTCCCACGGGAACAGGGAAAACGGGAACGGAGTATGGGAAAAAAGGGCATTTTTCTACGAGAATTGTTGAAAGTACACAAGCATAATGTCGTCAGAAAAGGATCCTACATGGTTATGTTGTCGCCATTCATCGAAAATATTGTCGAAAATATTATAAGCTCTCTCGTACTGATACCTTGATTTCTCAGGTAAGAAGAAATTTCTGACGACTTATGCCACTTGCGTTATTTCAGGATGACCAGGAATAACATTTTTCTCTTCATTATCATTCTCTGTGTCCATTTTTGAAAAGCAGGAGTTCCTCTTACGATGAATGTTAAAATGGCAAACGTCAAAGGACCCTTATTTCAAGAATTATATTTAGTAGCACGAATACAGACGAAATCCATTGTAATTGCTGGTATAAAAAAAAGTACGACGCACCGTGTGAAATTGCAACAAGGTTCCACCCAACTCGTCTCCCAAGATTCTTTCTTATACACATTTCGTCGCATTAAATGGTTGGTGCGCATAGACAAAGTTGGGCATTTTATCAATATGATTATTATTTTGGCGCTCCTTCCACAGTGCGGACCGCCCCTCCACCCCCCCTGTCGGTACGCCACTGCTTACAGACTTAGTATTGGTGTCATTCGATTTCGTGTTTGTATTCTCGTTAAGGCATGAAATGTCCATAAGGTATATTAAAATCGAAAAATTTAAAAAAATTTTTGACAATTATTTATCAACGTTTTCTTTAAGTGTGTAACTTATTTTCTCAAAAAAAAAAAAAAACTTAGCATTGGTACCGCCAAGAGTACCGCAGAGTAACATGACTTGAGGCGGCCGACGGTCGAGTTTACTCGGATAGAGTGAATTTGTACAAGAATGACATCTATCTAGTATTCTTATTCTTATTACTACTAATTAGTTATTACTTATTCTTATTACTTATATTAGTGAGCATAAATACGCCTTTAATCTAAATAAGAAATATATTATAGGGTGATATTTTCGATTTCCTTGAGACATTAGAATAGGTATGTAAAACCCTCTAGTAGCAACCTTTTAGATTTGAATACGTTTGTATCGATGGAAATTAACTGTCAGGTAGATTTAACGGTAACATGATAAACTGACTTTTACTTAACATTCATCAGGGACAAGTTAATTGAATGTTCCCCAAAACTCAAAATTAAACTAGGCCTCTGCATCAGGAGAACGAATAAGCTTACTCATATACCTCGACTAGGAAGCAAAAATAAACTGAAAAGATGGTGTTGTTCAGAAATGAGAACATGTTCTGTTTCTAATTAGCTCAATACTTTACATTTACTTACGAGTGTTATCTCTTTAATCGTGTTAGTCATTCTGTTGATGCTAATGATTATGTAATAGGGTTTTATTGAACAAGCCAATATCATATTTTATATGATTTTCGTAAACGGAATAGGATTTTAATGCACGTGTCGTATATAACAACGAAATTCCTAACTTAACAGTGCACTTATCATGCATACATCTCATTATAACAAAACGATGTAGGAATAATACAAACAAGCCGTGAATTAAAAAATTAAAATTCAGATAGCTTCTCTGATAATCATCATTATTTTTATCACTTGTACAGCCGTTAAAATACGAATCAACTTATATACGCTTCCGTTAATACCAAAGCGACCTTCAGCATTCTTAAGAATTTAACATTCCAATATCTATAGATGCCGAGCTACCATTTTTTATTGTAAATAGGTACATATTTTATTAAATACACTTACAGTTTAAACTTGCTCTATATTATTTTGGTGGTTTAAATACACAGAAACGTTGTAAAGCTAATGCAGAAGGTCTCCGGATGCTA
Source organism: Photinus pyralis (assembly GCF_008802855.1). NCBI lineage: Eukaryota > Metazoa > Arthropoda > Insecta > Coleoptera > Lampyridae > Photinus > Photinus pyralis. The sequence continues at coordinate 16,885,884 of NW_022170510.1, read as the reverse complement.
CTCTTGGTTAACTGAATGTTTATCTTAGTTGCAACCCTCAGATCCCAAGACGAAAACTTGCAGCTAGGCAGCTTGTCAAAGTTTCTACCACAGTGACTAATTCGAATAGTTTTGTATGTAAGTTGCTACTCACAGAAATGCTGCCAGCAATAATTAAGTATATGAAATCTTGAGGTGTTTGCAAGTGAAATACGTACATATGCTAAAGCAAAATGAATTTATTTTCAAAGTTTTAGTATATAAAACTACTCCCATTTCTAGTTCAAGAATATAAATCTTCCAGAAAAACGCAATTCTTCAATATAAAAACTTTATATGCAAAAAAATTTAGGACACAACGTAGTAGCAAGTTTTTCTCCCTACGACAGCTTCGGTCTACAAATCATAAACAGATAAGAAACCTTATACAGCTCAGCTTCTCTTTCAGATGTGATAGAACAGACTTCATGATAAATTCAGTGAAGCTTTAAAAATGCGAATAAGATAATGAAATTGAAGGAATCTTTCTCATTGTTGTAATCGTCTCGACACAATGCACCAAAATTATCTTTCAAATGTTAAAAACTCAACATTATTCGATCGACACTTCTTAAATGAAATCGCGTGAAGACCCTTCGAATTATTATGAGACCACACTGAGGGTACGTGATATTTATTACTCGTATACATTAGGGAGGATATTCATCACAAGTAGCTACGAAAAGAGCATCTCGAGTATGATAGAAAGGGACTGAGTCATTCTCTAGATTACCTTGGAGACCAGAAACTAATAAGAATACAACTGGTGTACGAATTAATTATCTTAAACGAATTAAAAGTAAAAACTGTGCTAATACAAATACTGGAAACTTAATTATTAATTATAGCGTGGGGATTACTTTTATCTTCATTTCTAACTTAAATTCTGCATGCACTCAAATCGGACCATAAATATCGTGAATTCGTTGAATTTGTTTTTTGTATTATCTTTTAAAAGACGGGTTTTCTGTATATCTCACACGCATGTGTAAAAATGAGCGATAACGGGCTTAATATAGGAAGACTTAGTCACCACGGAAAAAAGCTAAAAGAAAAAAAGGTTAATGTGAATTTCAGCTTTGATCAATTGGGAGAATTGTTTGGCCTATGTTCACGAAACGGTTATTTAAATAGTAATTTCAAATTTACAAATTGTTTAGCGCTGGCTGCGAAGAATAAAAAAGAAATTCCAGCCAAGTGCAATTGGGATGCGTGCGGTTTATAAAGTGTAAATCAATCATTCTATTTCTGTGTTGATATAAATACCCGCAAAAATTTTAAATACACTCATGTGCATTCGCAACTGGGTAACGTTAATTACAACCACAAAGATTTAATTTTCTCTATGCAAAAATATGTTGGAACCCAAAACGATTTAAGAATCTGTATTTTGCCGTTTCATAAATGGAAGTCATTTTGAAAGAACAATATGCATCTAGTAAACTTTTTACTACATAATTTGTTCAGAGAGATCTCCGTTGTAAAAATTCCACTCAAATTTTAATTTGAATGAATAGAGCTATAAATTCACTTTAGAAGTTTAATACGATGTGGTGCGTTTTCAACGGCTACATTTACATCATTTAGTGTGCTTGCGTAATTTAATGCATAATTTTCCTTAAAATGCCTAAGAAATTTCTTCGATTTTAGCCATTAATTAAAAACACAAGTTATTAAAACAGGTGAATTCATATTTTTATTGTAGGTGTAGCATTAGGGAAGTGGAATGTTTTCAGAGCACCCCGGGAAGAGTCCATGAACCCACCCCAGTCACCAACTGGTGATATTTCACCCACAATTTACGAGCTCAGATACGACAGGGAAATTGCAAGAATGGCGGAGTAATCTATCTTTGTTGGCCAAGACGGGGGGAGAAAAATAAGATAAAACCCCTAGAATTTGTCTCTGAAGTAAACGAAAATAGCCTATTGTTCAATTCTCTCTGTATTGGTTTCAAGCCATCTTTAAATTATTAATGTCAGAATAAATTTATGGCTATTAGTTTCGTGCGTTTAAAAATTTGTGGCTTCGTTAGGTGTATGTGTTAATTTAATTTTAAAACATTTTTGCGGGCGAGGTAAATTTTTACCTAAATTATATGAATTTATGCCGACAACACACGATAAATGTTTCTATATAACAGTTTATGTATAATCGACATATAACAAAAACCGCATTTCTCCCTCGAGCCTATACATTACAGGAGCAGAAGGTCGGAAAATTTAATATCACCAGCTTGTACACCGCTGTTCTCGCAAATTCTCTCACTTTTGGTATTTTTCCATTACATCACATTCTCCATGAGTGTTTCTCCAATTATGAAGGCAAGTTTAGTATCTGCACTTTAATAAAATGTAAACATAGTTGCCATAAAAGCTATTCGTTTCCCATTTGCAATCAATCATCAATCCTTTTTCAAGTAACAGTATTCCATTTCAACCCCATCAGTTTCCCATCCAGCTGTTGCAAATGCATACAATCCTGTTGGGATATGCCTTGTCACCCACCCTTATAACACAACCGTTCAGTTACGCCGCAGCAAGCGCTGATTGCTTACACATTATGCATGTCGGCTAAATTGTAACTAACAATGGAGCTGACAACGCTGTTTTGATTCCAGTAAAATTATATTTCAAGCTTCAACGAATATTTTAGAATATTCAGATGTGCGATGAAGCGGTACGAAATGACTACAAAATAGGGAAAAGAATGATTTATGAATCTATATATATAAACGGTTTAGATTGGTGGGAAGAGGATAGACCGGTATAATTTAGTTTTGTTGCTCCAAAATTATTTAGCATTTTATGATGCATAATCTACAAAAAAAACTGAATTATGTATTCTCCGCCACTTTTAGAATTGACAGTTTTTCCCTGATTTAAATACAGTGCATGGAAACGAAGTGCAATATAAAATAAGGGCGATAAAAACGGTAGGCGTTCTTTAATTTAATGTTATTTAAGCTATTTAAACTACTTATCTAAATGTAATACACAAATTATTATAATGTGATAAAAATCAACGCAGGAAAGTTCTACAAATTTATTTCACATTATCTATTTTTTCCCGCTTTCCATCTTCGAAGTTTCCGAGTTTTTTAGAGACATAACTCTCCGACCGGGTGCATATCCAACTTTAGATTGTATAAAGTATAATGTACAAAGAAACCCTTAATGTAAAATCGATGAAACACCATTACGGCCGAGCGTAACTTACAATTTCTGTGTAAGTATTGAAGTGAGTGCTTTTAAAAGTAAGTTACGTCTACGTATATGAACCCACTTAGGCAAAAATTTGTAGCGTTTAAAACTTTTACATCGCATACAGACCCATACGAAAGAATGTCATGATGCTTCATTTTTCAGTGACCTCTTAAAGTAGAAACTTTCGTAGAGAAGTTATTAAATATTCTCGAAGTGAGCAGTTTGCATTGCTCACATGAATATAGGTGCTAAAATAAGGTGTAGAAAAATTCATGAGGAATTAATGAAAACTATTTTCCTGCATCTTTACATGTGCGTAGACACATGTATAAATCTCTCGCAGTAAAGTGCCTAAAATAACAACACAGTTGGTTGTAATCGTGCTTTTCTACCAAATAATACTGTCAGCACTTTAGTCGCATTAAAACCAAAGTACAAGAAAATATTGCTTTTGCACTGTGTGGCCCGTCGATATATTTTAAAATCTTCAAAAGCGTTTTTCACATACACCTTTATCAAACGTTTACGTTCCAGGAAATATATTATCCGCCAAAATTACAATTGTAATGTAACGTTACATGCAAAAGAAATAATGAATGCATTATGTGTCGATTGTTTTGGAGGCCAAAGGCGTAGCGCCATTTGTGAATATAGTCACTGACGTAATAAACTAACTACCACCTTAAAATTAATGTCTAAGTTTTCGGCGTAATATCAGAAACAGGTACATTTTCGATTACTTACTTATTGGCTCACGTTTTAGGACATTGTTCCTTAACTCGTTTATAGAAATAATTATTTAATTTATCGTATAAAACCATTTTGGGGGACCAAAACGCACCCCTAGAATTAGCTAGTATAAAGTGTATTCTTCAAATCTTTTCATTTTTGTACAGGGTGCCCAACGTGAATTCAACATGGTAAATTCGCAAATATTTTATTTCTCACTGCAAAAATTCGCCTCATGTGAATTCGTTATTCCTCAGGAATCTCTGACAGATTTTAAGAAAACTTGCATTTAGGAAAAATTCATATTTTGACAAGAGTGCTTGTGGGAAAAAATTATTCCTTCATGAGCGTGTGGTTGGAGAGAATTTTACGTGGATAAATATTCCTGGTGACGATATTTTGGGGAAGAACTTAGCCAATCAAGTATTTCAAAGAGAATATGCCGCTGAAGGTTATTACGGAACACACATTTGTCAAAACTTTCCAAGTAGGTTGTGCTCTGACAGTACAATTTCGAAATTAGTAATTCTAAGATGAAGATTAAAATTGAGATGACAATTGGAAATTTAGTTGTGAAGATCTGAGATGTACAAATCTTGCAATGCGATTTTAATTCAAAATTCTACCACCAGAGTTAAAACTGCGAGTTAAAAAATAGTGATACAACCAACAATCCACTAACCTAATCGGCGTACTAACCGATTTAATTAGTCGGAAGTAGAGTAGACTCTGGATCGTCTCATCTAAAAAAGGAATCGGGGGAAGTAGTGTAACTTCCCACTAAGTTTATTGTTCATCTCAATATCGTTGTGCTAGGTATGAATAAAGCGATAGGCATAAAGCTGGTAATCATGGAACCACCCTCGAGACACCCAATGAATGAACAAAGTTATTATAAGCGCCTAGACGTTTATAATTTGAATGTTCCACTGTACAATGCATTAAAGGAAGTTGTGTAGGTCCAGTGGGGTGCGATATTTACTGTTTTAGGGTACCTACTCATATCACAAATAAAAACACACACTTTCAAAGCTAACTTTGTCTGTTTAAACGAATTTCATGGAATTCTCTCATTTTCGTTGTCCGACCAACAATTGCAAAAATTTTTTTTCGAATTTTCAAATTTCATATTCGTGATTTTTATCTTCAAAAACCACCAGATACGAAATTTCGTAGAAATCAGAATTTCTTTCGCACCCTCATTTAGGAGTGCGCCCTTTCGTAGTAGGAATTTTGAAAAAAATTTTGCAAAATCGGAAAGGGCATACCCGAAAACCTATTCAGAGACGTGCCACCAGTCTTTGTAACTCTTATGGTTGCTGAGGAAAAAATTAAAGAATATATGCAAATTTGACCACTGTTGTGGGGTGGCTCCCAAACGAAACACGTTGGACCCCCTGTTTATTTGCAAAAACTGCTTCTTTTGATCCCTTCTACTACCCAATTTTTTTACATACTTATATGTATCACCCTGTATATTTTAGAGTGAAATGAGCGCACAATTTTCTAAATTTTGATTTATTACTTGTTATATTTATATTAAATAATATTTGCAATATTGCATTTGATACTGGATACTTTGGCATATGCCTGGCGTATACATTAATTTTTATTGCCTAGGTTTCAGGTTGCAGGCCCTAACAACGACAGATTTTGAGAGAAGATTTGGGTTCAATTTTTCTTTCCACCATTTCATGAAATTATTTCCATTCATGTCATCCTGGTAATCTTCAGTTTTGCATCCGGATTTGAAAAATAGTAACGCATTTGGTCATGTATAGTGCGTGTAAAATTACTAAACGGGGAGGAAACATCGCAGTGGAAATCTATGAGAACCATCATCAACAACTTAAATTTTTTCAAATAGCATATTGACATTGTATTTATGGAGATCATTATAGGATAAATTAATAATATTACTTCCTTATGTTAAGATCACATATAAATTATTAAATTCACACTTATAGTGCAAACGTCAAGAGGCATAGCAATTAATCGGCTAGAAATGTACGCATGTAATGAATATGTCAAAGAACAATAACGATTTTATGGCACCTGCTAATCGCTTTCTTATTGAAAAGTGAAAACACATTTTCAGAACATTTGTCAAACTCAATTCAATGTCGATGTTTAAAATTTTGCATGCAATTTGGCTCATGAAAGATTGGTTATCCCATTAAGCTTGTAAAAGCAACAATTTCCATTACTGGGTTAGGGACGTTTTCCGTTACTACTAAATCACATGTGCACGACTATTTCCAAAGCTTGTCCGCCCTTGCAAAGCGGAAATCACATAAAAACAATTTAAAAATCGCGACTAGAGTTCTATCGAAAGCACATAACGACATTTAATGTTTATAAATAGTAAAATAAATATTTACAGCAATTTAAATCTGATATATCGCTTTCCTTGGACCACAGAATACTTTGTCTGAATAACAAATTTCCTTCAGTTAGAGAAAACGTAAAATTGAACCAAGTTCTAAAGATATGTGCCGTATAGGAAAAAGGAAAAAATAAACTAGTCTAGTAATTCATTCTGCCTAAAGAAGCACATTCAGAACTTGGAAAGTATACAAATACGTTTGCAATCAAGCGTATACGAAATTACACTTTGTAAACATTTCGTTCCAGTTCATATTAACGTGCTCATATTTTTTTGGAACCATTTTTCATTTGTTTATCTCTAGTTCTCTTATCGTAAATGCTCGAGCAGCCCCAAGAAGTCATCAACATGGTTGGTGGGATTTTCCCTCACCCCTTAGGCTTTTTATATCGCGACCCTGAATCTGCCAAATACAAGGGCCAGAAGCATTATAAAGTGTAATAGATTACACTCTTAAGATCATTATTGTTAAATAAAAACACTTATCGTCAGCTTTAATTAAGTAAGTGATAAATACCGAAATAACAAGGTAGGTATCCTCCTATTTTTCGCTCATACAGGCGTAATTACTAGTATTTTGCGATGTTGCCGCCATAAGCGTAGAATAATAAATGCAATCCTCGCCTGGCATGTAAAATAAAAATTTATTAACGTGAGAGTGCGTACTTTAATTGCAATTACGTGATCTGCTACATTAATTTTTAATTAATCATAAAATCGTACAATTAGATATTGTTAAGACTTCAACAAATTATTCCTGTCTTTCTCTATTTAAACGTGATATCTTAATACAGTAATGATATAAGTGCAAGCACGAAAGCAGTATAACATTCTCACCCAGTGTTCCGTTACATGTGACCAATTTTAACTATATTCTAATTGGTGTGGTGTTAAGTTTGATTATAATTAAGAAAACCGAGTAGCTGCTAGTAGGCATCTAACGTGGTTATAAAGTTACATCTACTCACAATTCATCAGTCATCACATACGATTTATGTCTATATAGCTGTACAAGCTGCCACTGAACTTGAGCTTTTAGGTTTCTAAATATTGCAAAACGTTGGTACTTTAAAATAATACACACAGCACAAAGTTACTTTGCAAATGGGGCGCAACGTGGGAGTTCCGATGGTAAAAACGTTTAGAATTTACAAATAACCCGTGGTAGGTGCGAATATAATTTATAGAATGCAACCTGCAACACGGAAGTAATAAAACACCTTGCAAGATGCATACGAATTGCATTCAATAATTTGAAAATGGTTACCGAAGTATTTTAACGGAATATTTATTGCTTTGACAGTATGTACATTAAAAGTGCACCCGCAATAACAAATGTGCTAGTTTCAGTTATAAAAAAGCACCATTGGTCAAGTTGCGTGTTGGTTGTTCATTTCACAATTCTGACAGAAATTTGTCTGAACATATAATATACTACTTAGTTTATTCATTTGGTCTCTGAAATTATCTTTAGTGTTGTTAATTTAAGGAACATAAGAAACCGAGTGCAGGATAATAATCCAGAAGCTACATACATTAATAACAAAATAGTAGGCAATGAGTTTTTTTAATTCCAAATAAAAAAACAAATTCTTTATTTAAACCGTGGCCACCAGGTTACCGACGCACCGCTTGCTACTAATCTTTACATGATAAAGGCGGTGTGGCCCTTAACTCCTGTGCAAACATTTTTCAAAATAAGATGAGGTTCCAAAATGATGAATGAGAGCTACTACACTCTCAAAGGCCCCAAAATGTTCAACAGCGTTATAATTTTTTCGCACTGCCATTTAGGGGTGAGTCATTTGGAGGAAGGAATTTTTGAGATCAGTTTGAGAAATCAGCACCAAATTTTGAAATCTGTTAGTTGCATTCCTAGACGACATTTTTGGGAAAGTCGAAGTTTCACATATTAACCGGCAGCACAGCATAATCATGTCGGTTTAAGATTTTTAACGTTTAACGAAATACACAGTACAGTTTTCCTTATCCTTTTTGCGATATGATGTGAACATGTGATGTATCTATACGATAACAAGGCTAATGCGTAATTGTGCTAAATACGTATACCTAGATACAAATGTTCCATATGTACCTCTATACGTGGGAAATGATGGGTAATGGCACGATCATCTACTTACAGATAGGTACAACAGAATGAAAAAAAACTGACCAAAATATTTTCTGTTAAACGTGTAATGGGGACACGCAGCGCTTATTTCCTTCTCTTTATTTTTAAAAACTTGCACAACCGCATATTTTTCATACTGAACGTTTAACATGCACTACTTATATAATCCCATTTGTATCGTCAAGATATTTAAAACAACAGCAGGTAGAATTAGAAATTGCGAAAGTCCACGTTCTTGTGGGAAAAGTTCAACTTGATGACAAAACGTGTTGAATTTGACGAGTCAATTTTTTGTTCCATCTTCTATCTCATAATCATCATCGATGTATATTTGGCAAATTTAACATTGGTAAGACCAATTATAGTATTTTCAAATTAGTTTTCAAACTGAGACGTGTGACTGCATTCCGAAGCGGTACACCACTAACCGGCGATTCCTTAACCGGCAATAACCAAACCGGCGCTTTACCACACCGGCGCTATCACAACCCGGCACCGATCGTACCGGTGCTCGGTCAAACCGGCGCGACGCCGGCGATTGACCAGCCGACGCTATGCGTTGCCGGCGCTCGTTCCACCGGATGCATTCCGATTTGTGTGGATTGGATTAATAAAACGCTTAGTATAGTTAAAATGCAGTTTAACTATTAAAATATTAAAAGTTACGATCAATGCCACTGCCGATAGAAAAGTTATACTTATCGTTAATCTGATTCCTCTTGTTTGGCCACTTTTAAAATGATAGTTAAAGTGCTAATAACAAACCTCCCAACACTATACCGGGTGATCAAAAAGTAGTGTGGACAGTTTGAATTTTCCGTAAAACTAAACATGTATAACGTTGGTAACATACCAAAAGTCATTTATGTAAAAGCAGTGGTGGATCAATTTAATCACTAATACATAAATAAACTACCTTCTAAACATGTTTGCCAATTCCTTAAGTAAAAAACATTAAAAACATATTTAGACAGTGCAAATTTTTGCCGCAATAGAACATTCAAAGAAAGAGAGCTCCCGTTCTCACTGAGAGTACATATATTCCGGGTTCCTGATAACAAATATTACGAAGGCCAATTACACAGATATGAATCTCTGAGCTGGTACATTATGATGGGGCGACCTGCTTCGCCGTCCATTCCTGAGACGAATTTACCTAGGTCGAATCTTTTTTTAAGCCATATTTACCTGATAATTATTCAGGGGCTAAAAACCATTTCTGAAGTGGTCTGGGATCTCAAGTATCGTATTGGGCTAGAACCCCAAAGTTTGCAAATGCAATTGCTTAATTTAGTTCATTGGTGTATGTGTCGTTAATCGATTATATAACAAAATGTTGAATTATTCTATGATGCATTCGCATCAGTAGTGTCAAAACTTTTAATTCATAAGGGATACGTGTTGGAAAATTTACCTACAAGTTACGAAAACTAAAAAATTCCAATGACTAACCACCTTGAAATCTTTTTTAAGACGCCAAACGGTGAATAACTTGGAAAATAGTCATGGCGACGTGGAATGCCGAACAAAATAATGTGCATAACGTCCAAGTGTACTGTCAATAGTTTTACTATTTACAAAATAATACAAAATCAAAGCTATAACACAAACATTTTTAGACTCACTGAAGGTACAAAGGCAGTTTTACGCCATTGCAGATTTTTTCATTCCATAATGATGTATTAATTAAAGTTAGGTAATTGTTTCGATGCTTTCAAGGCACTTTTCGTCTGTCTCTCTTTGCATATTGACAAATATCGGCTTATTCAATTAGGTAAGTCTAATTGTATTTATTAATTAAAGGTGGGATTAGATATAGGTATGCGTTATTTCAATTGAAGTTAATGTGGTTAACATAACCTTAACAAAAAGGAGTGAGTCGTCACGGAGCCTTGGTAATAGGTACCTACATAAGGAGATGCAGTAAAATGTACCAATTATTAACATTTTATTAATAAATGATTTATTTCCCATTCCATTTTTTTCTAAATTAATCCGTGAAAAGATTTAACTAAAACGCATAGCAGCTGATTTACCTTTCAATTGTGGGCAATCTGTTTTACCATGCACTTTATGATCACCGTTAAAGCTTGTGGATGCACTTAAAAGTGTCATCTCCTACAAATGAAGATACTTTTTAGAGATAAACGAACTTCTTTCCTAATTTTCTTGGTTGCCAAATTCTAAAGTAATTACTGTGAACTGCACGAAATATTTTTGCGTTCACTAAACCCGTCAGTTTCTCAATTTATGCATCCTATCTCTTCGTATGTGTGCGCAGTATTATCTGACCACAGCTAAAGTCAACACAATTAAGCAGATGATACATTGTGCTTGTTTCAGGTTAATGAGATGCAAGAACATGTCTTTGAAGCGAAGCCGACAGGTGACACGTCTACATGGCCGATATTTCTGGTCCTAACCGACACTGAAAACTTTCTTGAGTATACGCCTTGATTATAAGAACCACAAAATGCTTGGCACTTTTCCACCAAAAATAAACGAAAGTGTAAGCGTAATGTACACCGCCATTTTGACATATGACGTTGTGAATTTATGCGGTACGTACTTATTAAATAGTAAGGAACCATTAATTATTAAGGTTTATATACTTAAGTGTCGGTTTATTTATGTACTCCGTTAGTTTCAAGTTATTTGGTGCGATGATGGGTTTATAAATCTGCAATACTCTGCACTGTCTTAAAATCCCTGTAAATATGAATATAAGGTTAAATGTCACTAGCACCTAAAGAAATGCATTCATTTTAACGACAGGTCTTGGAAACCGAATTCCACGCACTTACTTGTTTTACACAAAAAAATTAACGCTAGTGGATAATTAATTACAAACTCACCTCGGTTCTAATCGACTATAAATAAGATTTCAATAATTTATAGTTTTTAGCAATTTTTTATGGTACCACGTTCTCCGCCACTTCAGGCTTACATATTTTAATTAACATTCGTAAATACCAAGTGGGTCGGTTAAATTAAGAGGTGTAAAAATTCAGTCGATAAATTAATTAATTTCAGTTCAGAGTAGATATAATTGAAAACAGGTTCGATTGCCGCAGGTTCCTAAGAGAAGGAATTGTACGATGGGGTTCTATTAACGGAACTCATTCTTAAAACAAACAGAAATTAATTTAACGGACAATTAACTTTTAGCACCTACTTAAGGGAAAGTAAACACAATGTAGAAATGTCTTCTCGAATGCAAGACCCTTACTGAATGAATTCGCGAGTTACTCAACGCATAAAGTATGAATTTTAAAACAGTGCATTTCAAAATAAATAATAGAGTGTACCTTTTAAATTATACTAAAGGATAATTTCACTCCATTTATATGTAGTGGGCGATGCATGTAATCAATGTAGCGGCTAATGTGAACACGGCGGCCAAGATTTATGGACTGGCAAGTCAATTGAACGGCGTTATATGGACATACGGATTATATGTGCGCATATATGTGCCACTTCCTCAACATGAAGAGAGGACAAACAGAGTAGATGGAAAGCTGATAAAATAGCGATAGTTAATGACTTAATTTATTTATATATTTATTGAAGCTTACTAAAATATGTAGCTACACTATATGGAATACGCAACGTGTAATTCACAAATTACAGTAATTTCATTTTACGACCCATGATTATTCATTTTAATTAACTTTTAACTACCAAATTTCACTCTCGTCAATAAGACTATAATTTCAGTATTTGAAGTACGTTACGAGATCATGTACATTTTTTTTCGTCTTTGGGTCTCAATCATGCGAAGTAAAGATAATCGTGTAAGAGAAATTTCGATGCATAGTCCTAATTTTCATGCAATAATTGGTGCAATTTTTAGAAAGTGAGCTTGATGAAGAACAACCACTTACGTGTGATGCTATACCTATACGAATAGGTTTGTTGTAGTATACCTTGTGCTTGAATCGGTCAGGATGCCATAACTCATCAACGAGACTATCCATATCCACAAATCTATTATACATTTTAAGCAGGATTTAAAGTGATTTCGTCGGTATTGTTGAAGTTCAGAAGGCCATTAAATTAGAAAGGACAACAGTTTACTGGCATCATTTTAATAAATTATTATTTATGTATACCTATAAACACTTAACGAGTGTGAAACAAATGTGAAAATTATGTTTTATAGGTACTCAAAAACTATGCTACAATTGCAAAAATTCAGCATCTTGCTCCTACAGCTCGCAATCCGGCTTCCTAAGATTGAGGTGCAAGGCTGGTGACCACTCTGGGAATACAATCTTATATGTTCTGTTTTCTGATTTTTTTTGCAGAGAAGAAGAGAAGAAAGAGAACCAGCATTTAGTAGATGTCAGTACCAGAAGATGGCTATCAAGTGACTGAACAGTGAATTAGAAAATCATGTCGGCTATCAGCTTCACCCATCCGAAGCCTGCGACGATTCATGTTGCAAATGGCGTAACTTTTATAGACGGATAGCAGATGTCTGTAGATATTTTTGACCTGGACGACGTAGAGTGCATGTTGTCAACCAATACTGTGGGTGAGTGTGGAAGCCAGTAGTAGAACAGCAAACTCGACCAAGGTCTTGTCTCTTGTTGACGGAAGAACGCAGTTAAAGTTCCAGTGCACAAAAGCACTCTCTGTTGCCTTTGAGTGCGAAAAAAAAGTATAAACTCTTGTGCAGATACAGCGCATTTTGTTAAACCCAAATAATAAATAAGTTATTGAGCACTTATCGAGGCAAGCTTGGACAAGGTATCACGCAAATTGGCAGTGACATATACAAGACTGATGCTTAGCTTCTTGTTAAATGATTAATGACAAGATATTCGCCGTTTCGTCAAGGCGTTCCAATCGCCTTTTGTAAGTACCCCCCTTCGACACTCCGGAATTACGTATAGCGGATTTCGATAAGTTATCGGATAAGAGGCCTTTCATTATATCATGAAGATAAAACCAGGTTTAACAATAATTTTTACTCAAAATTCAAAAAAATATTGGCGTCATAATGTATTGTTGTTAGTAATTTTTACAGAATTTGACGTACAAAAAATTTCCCAATCGCAACGTCTCCCAACCGTTTTTAAATAAATAACATCCGAGGGGATCTAAGTGACGTAGCTATCAAGTATTATTTATAAAGTAGTGAGATAATTGTAGCCTTTGTGAAATGTATGAGATCGTAATGTCCGTCCCTCCAGAGGGATGAGACTACATAATATATTCTATATGCCTTGACTGACTTCCTCTAAATTTTCTACATCGTAGTGGGACACTATTACATTTTTTCCTATGCGAAACCTCAAACGTTGTTGCGGAAAAATTGGTTCATCGCCCAGTAAACCTGTTGTTAGCAATTATTGTCTGGACGTATTTAAAGAAAAACCGAAAGAAATGAAAAGACAGTATTTACCCAGTTATCCACAGAGGCTTACATTTGGATAATTTCACGAAGTTCTTACAAACCACGAAGACAGGTTTTTTTCATATTTTAGAATGAGCGTCTTCATTTGACGAACTTTGTTCTTATGTTAAACAAGGTTTACAGGGGTAAACAACAAGCTTTAATAACGATATTTCAGTTGAAGAGAGGCTTGCTGTAACTTTAAGGTAAGTCAGTTTATTTATACTCTATATTGTAACGATAATTTAAATACGCGCTTTATTTATTTACAATTGATTAACAATAAATTTATGACAGTCTTGATGAAATGAATTGATTTATAACAGTTACAATATTATTTATCACTCACTAATATACAATTTATAACAGCGCGAATTATTTATTACTTCGGCGTCGAAATTGGAACTGTTCTGATACGCAATTCAATTTACTTATAATGTTTATAATTAAAAAATTCTGATCCGGAATGGTCGGGTTTCACTAATCTGACATGTTTCCCATCAATGGCTCCGAGACAGTTTGGAAAGTTGACACTGTTCTCAAAGTCTTGGTCGATTTGCCTCAGTAAACCTTGTTTAATATAAGAACAAAGTTCGCAAATAAATACACGCACACTACGTTTATTATGATTTATAATTTGAAAAACTAATTTTGAATTCGTTATTTTCATATAAAAAAACCAGATTCCTAGATACACAATTTCATCGAGATCATCAGAATATTTTAACGTACCACCGTTTGTAAACCATTTTGAGATACACATTTTGGATTTCTGTTTCTATTTCTGTAATACCTAGGTAAAGTCGCTCGTTGCTAAAAATAAGTCAAACAAAAATGAAAATTTTGAGACCTTTATGGAGGTAGTCCCGAGAACAAAATATTTTCAACCCCCGGTTAATTAAGAAAAAAAGTGTGATTTGGTTCCTTCGCCTATAAGTAAAAAACACCCGGATTTTTACGTCACGTGACTCGCTTCACACATCCAGAGGCGCTATTCTAGAGAACCACCGAAAGATGTCTATGTCGGTTTTCAAAAACCTATTCAGCAAAATTCGCATGTTTGCTAAAATCTTACTTCAAAATAACGTGAAAGTACACCGGTGGGTCCGTTTGTAACCGTACCAAATTGATTCATTTCTATACCATAATTATATTAACAAGTATTCTCTTTTTGACTCTTAGGCATCCATCGTGTGGTAACCATACGTCCATACCCCAAAACAAGTTAAAAAAGTCATTATGCAAACATAAAAAACGAGAGCGTATTTTCCTCCTAATAATTAATGCTAGGACCAGGAAAAAATACCGGTAGGCACGAGATCCTTACCCCATTCTCTTTAAAATGAGCCGCCTATTGTCGAAGTCTATACAGTTTAATGAAAAATAGTTAGCGTATACAAATACATACAAATTTTGAAATGGGCATTAGTTTTACTTTTATTCGAAGTGTCTACACATGGAACTTTTTATAAATGCTTTCGTAAATAGCATTGCGCACTGTCTGCATTAGAAATTATTATTAATATGTTAAATATAGTTATGAGTGGGTAATGTGGAAGAGCAGATCAGGCGTCTCCTCGTCTGTATCTGAACATCGCCCAATTTAGTTGCCCTCTACTTATTATACTGTAATTGTGTTAATTTTTTAATTTTTTGTTTTTTGTTTTAGTTAACGGGTTAACTAAATAAAACCATTATTATTATTATTATTAAATTTCATTGAATACCTTCATAAATAAAACATACAGCATGCGTTAACAGTAATTTTGAAACCGGTTCGTTTCAGTTTCATTCAAGGTGCTTGCGTATGATATTTCGCTTAACTGCTTTCATAAATAAGAAAGTTACCATTGCGCATGCGAAAAACCAAATTTTGGTTTTGGAGTTAGATTTGTCTTTATGCCAAATGCCTATGTATAAAGTTTCATTTAAATATCTTCATAAATAAAAAAGTTAGCATCGCACATGCGTTAAAACAAATTTTTGACACTGCGCATGCGCAAAACCAAAAAATATGCATGGAATCCTTGGACCAAGCCCTTTCAAGTGAGTCCTATATCGCCGAAATCGGTTCAGTGGTTTAGAAGGAGTCCGTGTGACGGACAGACAGACGGGCGGACGTCAAAGTGCAGCCAATAGCGAATTTTCACTTTGAGGAAAATACGCTAAAAATAAGCGTCTCAACACGTTTAGGTTACGTCACTAGTCTAGTTCTCACACAAATCGTATTGGAGGTATTTTGAACAATGGCGCCCTTTTCTTCTAAATTATTAACACTAGTCGAGCAATCAATTTATTTACGAAATAGTTTAATATAATAAGTAGCGAACGAAACCCATCTTACTAAATTCAGTTGGAATAGCGAATTATGCTAATAATTCTATTTTAGACATCAAAACAAACTAACCAAATCAACGGGGCGCCGAGTGTTTATGCTATCCGCTACCGAATTTGAATCTCTTCCTCATTTGAACTAGATAAGATTTAAATTTCCATGCTAAGTAATGTTATAAGTATAACTATATCCTGGTGCCTGACCACTTCCTGCCGCCAAGGAAGCACCAACTCACTGTCCAAGCATATTCGCTCCATTCTTGGTCTTTCAAAGTGTGAGAAAATGCGTGTGTACGAAACGGCACCGTTTTAGAATAACTTACAATTTGATAGAAGAAATCTTATATTTATTACGTCTATTCTATTATATTTCAATTCCAGCTGACAGAAGTAGAAAAAATTTAGACTCCTACTGTTTCGAGTTACCGAAAACGTCGGACCACTTTGAGGGAAGCGAACCGGCAACCATCTCACCGCTCCTAATTTAACTAAGTATGCTAAATAAAAGTAATAAAAATATTAATTTAAAGCTTTTAAAATAACATATCATTGACAATAAAACAGAAGTTCTCGATACAGCAGATTTGTACCAAGGAAGTAGTAGAATTTTAAATTAGTGTATATAACCGGTCAAACTAGTAGGTATATATACCAAATTTATTCCTATATAACATTGAGTTTTAAGAATCCAGGTTCTTATCAGATGGCGAGAAAGATTGCCGCAAAGATGTCGCAATTTTATTGAAGCATAATATAAAATTATAGTAGACTATCTCTGGATCCTTAATTCATGAAGGTAAAAACTGATTCTAACGTGATTTCTCAATAATACAACCGGTATTAAATAAGGGCGACAAAAAGTTGCGTCGCTGCTTCTCTTTACAGTTTATATAGAAATACACATATTGCAGCGTATTTATTCTATCAATCAATGTTACTGTCAAACGTTAAAACAATGCCATGTTTCAGTATAATTGAAGGCGATACATCATGTGAGGCAATATAATCTGTACCATATATCAAAATTTGCATGAATCTTATGACTTATGAGTTAGTGTACGTACCCCAGATTGATGTAAGTTAAACGATAACCTGAAGCTTAGAACTGGCTGAGAAGATCGGGAAAGCTTACCTGCAATTAAAAAACAACTTAGATCGTTAATCGGTTTGAAATCACAATAAAATATTGTCAGAAACAACTAATATCTCATGGGGATAATTACGTAACTTTTTATACAGGTGAAATTATTAACCGCGCTCCATTCTGTTCGCACTTACTGCGATATAAAAAAAACCATACGGTATGTGTTCTATGGAGACAAAACTACGTCTAGTTAACGCAACTTGAAGTCATTCATCATCTTGACACATATTGTTACAATCGCCAGCTTCTTTACAGACATTTGCTCTAAGGATTCAACCGCACCGCAGAAGTACTTCATTAGCAAGCTAATTTAAATTTTGATTTGATGAATGTACCTACTTGCTTACAGTAAATTTAAATTATTTTAAAAGTGCTTAAAGTGTCACAACAGAAATTATTGCTAACGATTCTAAAAAAATTCCGCTATAACGGTAAATGGGAAATGTTTAAAACATTATAAATTACCAAATTTGGATTTTAGAATAAATTCCGTGGGCTTATATTTCATTTCGCATCTAAACGTCGTCTTTTTTTAGGTTGTCACTCACATACATATAGCATTTATACTTTCAAAGAAAACCGTTTCAAACCTTTCAGTAAATAAATTCGTTTTTATTGCGACGAAGCCACGTACCTACTATTTTTAATAGATAAATTTGAAATCTATTGAACAAGGTATATTTCCCTAGAGTTTGTAGTGTAGAATAATTTTATTCCCCTGTCGGTTGCACCGTTCGCTGGACTATCGTTCAAATATTACCACCACTGTAAAGATACTACCTACGACGTTTATCGGTGATTAAACTGAAAACAACAAGGCTAAAGATCACTACATAAAATGCTCAAGGAAATGGATATTACACTACAATCAGAACGCTTAAAAAATATCATTTTATTCAAAATCGCTATTCGCTAAGAACTCTCTAGGGTGAGTGTTACAATATGTACATTGTACAGGGTGGTTCAAATTCATGGCTCACCATTGGAAGGTGAGAAATGCAGTGTAGATTAAATGGGACAAAGTTACCCCTTTTTGTGACTAAAAAACGCATTTGAAATATTTGAAAAATCTTAAAAAATAACTGAGATATCACAGGAAATAAATTTTTATTTCAATTCAGCTGTTTCTCAGAGGTAAGGTAATTAATTCTGGTAGTATTGGCAATCGGTAATTTGTTTATTGATGATTCCACGAGTGAGTCTATGCTTTAAAAGCCCATGCGAAAAACAGACAGATAACCAAAATATAGTTAAGGGGTCCGTGGAAAACGTTCAATCTGATTTGGTTAGATTCGAAAATATTATTTTGTACCCCCACAGTTGATCAACTCAAGACCTACAAATATAAACAAAAGAAGGATAAATCAGTATTGTATGAAATAAACTCTACAAATTATAACCAATCACAGTTGGCGAACAAATGCATCGTTCAAAATTTCAAATTAGAATCACTTTAGTGTTTTACGAAGTTCCTCTTCATGGCTTTCTTTTTCTTCCAGAAAGAACAAGTCAAAAATTTGGGGAAAACAAATTTAATGAAACAAGGCAAATTCAGTTGCCAGAAATTGTTCGATGGATTTGTTTTTCATATCATCTTCATATTCATATAGCGATTCAATATTTTTCAGGACAGTGTATTTACCAGGTTGCCAATTAAAAATGGCAATTTGTTTTTTGTTATAAACGTGGTAAAAACTAGCCAATTTCATTTTGAAAACAATAACATTCACTCCACAAAATAACTGAATGGTGCATGCAAACTATCCTATAATAAAATAAGGGCCACAGTTTTAGGCATTTTTAAAAAGTTGGTTTCGTCAGTACAATCGAGTACAAAATACATAACCCCATTATTGAAGGAAGGAAACCGATCATATCTAAAATGTAATAATTTAGTTGAGGCGACGAAACTTTTTGTAAGAAACATTCATAATTACAAAACCTCTATGTATTCAGATATGAACAAACACAATGGCATTTCTGAAACAGGACAGTAGAAATTGTTTTGTATACAAATTTCGTAAAACAAAACATGCCGTGTTTCGCATATACGTGTTGATTAAACACTTAACACATAGAGTTCTTGTAGTCAATAGTGTATTTCCATCTCTTGATTGCTTTCGTCGATGGAACGCAGTTTTTTCAGAGGAGTGAATTTAGCCGACGTGTCAGAAAATACTGGAAGACAATATTTATTCTGTCATTCCATAAAATCGTCAGAACGTTGACGATAGTTAATGATATATAGCAGGACGTATCCAAAAGAGCCTTTTTAGCGCATTTCCACAAAAATAAAAAAAATGCGCTATTGTGGCCACTTTGTCCGTCCGGCCGTCCGTCCGTCCGCTAACTTTGCGACGCTACTAGTTCTTTATCTTAAGAGCTATTGTTCTACTTTTTTCGCTATTTGGTTCGTTATGGTGTCGAGTCCTGTACCAAGGAAGGAATTTTTTCTGTACCGCTTACAAA
The DNA here is from genome assembly GCF_008802855.1 of Photinus pyralis. NCBI lineage: Eukaryota > Metazoa > Arthropoda > Insecta > Coleoptera > Lampyridae > Photinus > Photinus pyralis. The sequence goes on along the minus strand of NW_022170510.1, from coordinate 16,866,066 downwards.
AAAAGTTATTGTAAAAAAAACAAAAAACCGTTTTTTACATGTTCCATAATTTTACACTTTTGTCGTTTATTAACGATCCTAGAGGTCGTTTATAATTTTGCATTGCTATCTGTCGCCTGCCGATTGGTCTCTCCTTCTGTTCCTTTGTCTGTCTGTCCATCTATCTGTCCGTGTGAACGATAACTTTGTTTAGAAATGTTCGATCGCTTTTACATCTCCGTTAGTTATGAACTGAAATGCATGAAATTCAATATGGGCATAGATTTAGCCATATAATACGCAATGCCAAAAGTTGGATCGAATCGATTCAAAATTCACAGTGCCCTTTTCGCATCTCGACCATTTTATAAACCGAATTGCAAACTTTTTTACTTATAAAAGTATTTGAATGAAATTTGATACATAGGCACTTGGAATAAAGGAAAATCAAACGCCAATTTCAAACTTTGGTTTTGCGCATGCGCAGTGCCAACTTTTTTATTTATGGAAGAATTTAAACGAAATTTGATACAGAAGCACTTCGAATAAAGGAAAATCAAATGCCAATTTCAAAATTTGGTTTTGCGCATGCGCAGTGCCAACTTTTTTATTTATGGAAGAATTTAAACGAAATTTGATACATAGGCACTTGGGATAAAGGAAAATCAACCGCCAATTTCAAAATTTGGTTTTGCGCATGCGCAGTGCCAACTTTTTTATTTATGGAAGAATTTAAAAGAAATGTGATACATAGGCACTTGGAATAAAGGAAAATCTAGCGCCAGTTTCAAAATTTTATTTTGCGCATGCGCCGTGCCAACTTTTTTATCTATGGAACTATTTAAGTGAAATTTGCTACTTAGGCGCTTGGAACAAAGGAAAATCTAACATTAGTTTTAAAATTTAGGTTTGCGCATGCGCAGTTCCAACTTTCTTATTTAAAAAAGCATTGAAATGAAATTCTTCTCATAAACTGAAATTGAAGTAGCACGTCAACAATGGATTGCCCATGTGCAACGCTATCTTTCATATTTGTGGCCGGATTTTGACGATTTTAACAGAAGTTGCATCTTACAAATGGGAAATGAATGCAAGTGGAAATGCGCTTTATGTAAATCGTTTACGATTACTTTTTAACTTGTTCTTTTTTCGTTGGATTTCCTTTGGCACCACAACAAGCTCTTTGTCGGAGAAATATGTTAATGGTACACACAAAATTTCACGGAACTTGTTTCTGCAGTATGTAGTAAGTAGTCATCGGCTGGCATAAAACAAGGAATATTGCTTTATTAAATACATTAATCAAGGAAAAGATGCGAAATTTTCTTTGAAATTTTGAGATTTCTTTCTCCAAAATATTGAGACCACTTCATTTATTTTAAATTTTGTTTATATTTCTCAATAATATTTTTCGGTGCGTTTAAAGGTGTGAAATGTGATGCACTAAGAATTTGCAGAAAGTAGGTAGATATCTATACTCGTACAATTATGAAAAATAAAAGGCCGTATTTATATGATAAACTCCTTTGTTGATTATAATAATAAAAATTAACAGAACCATTTAGAAGGTGACGGCGGATTTAAGGTTGTTCAGGACTAGCTTGACTAGTGGTTGAGGCACTAATGAATGGTCCTTGCAATTGGGAAGACAAATACAGTGCAGTGTTTGATCATTTTAAGCTGTTTTGAGAATTTGAATGGCCCACTTCTCAAATGTTGAGCTCCATTATGAGTAATTAGTTCAAAAAATAATGTTAAAAAAATTCACTGCTAAACTCTTGTCAAATTTACAAATGAAACCTCATGAACTGAAAATTGATCCATATTCATTCCTCATTTTTGAGCTTGAACGGTTACTTCACACACACGATTTAAAGACGCCCATCTAAGTTTACGTGAACTTGACCAATATCGCACAAACACCTACAAAATGGTACGCTGGAAATCCTGAACAAGTTCATAATTATTGATATTGATATTTTGGAGATATTTAGTTTGTATGATAAATTTAAAACGAGCAACTTACTCGAGTTTAAAGTTTTATTTGGTCAGGTGTTGCTATCAGACAAGAAATAATTGATTTTTCGACAAACAATGTCACGTGCGACATAAGCGATGCAGGTGTTTTATCAGTTCCGTTGGTATAGCTATAGAGGAATTTCGAGTGTTACCGGGAATAACGATGTTGGTTTTATTAGAGGAAGTGTTTTTTGGTTAAATAGAAAGAAGAAAAGTAAACGGGGCTGTCTCGGGTTATTTTGAAAAAGAGCGTAATTGTTTGTGTCGGGATTTTGGTACCCGTAGTATTAGAATTTACGGAATTTGATTGAGGCCTTCGACTCTTTCAAGTTTATAAGTGTTTTACTTTTAGTCACTGTTAGGATTTTATGTTTGTGTCGGAACCCAGTTGTGCCCTGGCCCCTGAGGGAGGATTTGCAAGGGGAAAAAATTGTGTAATGTAAGCTACGAGTAGCTCGTAGTTAGGTAAGTGTCTGTTGGGTGGTATAGTGGCAGCATACTATTGCACACACCAATGTATACATACTATGTATGCCAAAGCGAGCCGAACAAAAATCCTCTAAAGGCTCGAAAGCGACTTTACATGTATCCGCTAGGTAAGCAGTCCTCTTGTCATAAGTGATAAATTAGCTTTTATTGCACTACGTTCACCTACGAATGGTTATAGTATATTATACAATATATACCAAGATAGAAAAGTAGGTATAGTATTATTGCCTGAGCATCAAAATAAGGTACGAAGACAATTATAATGGATATATCTACCGTGGTACATGGGTATATAATTTGTTTCACTACTGACCTATGACAGGAAGGGATTAATAGAATCACGTTGGGGGAGAGGCGTCACCAAGGGATCTGCGAGAGGGGGGAATTTGTTTTTAAAAAATACCTTAAAAAGTAACATATTTAGTGGTTTTAGTCGGGCAATTTATATGTAAACAATTTTTTTAAATCAGAATTTCTTTGTTGACACGACACTAGACTAAGCTTAATGCTTACTTACTACCTACCTAAAGTGCTCTTTGTGAATCTGCATAGCGTGATTGTGCCTTTTCGTGCGTATCCTTACTTGGTAAACCACTCTTTTTTGCCTCTAGGAAGAGGCCCTTGATCATTAACCTTTTTCGGCAGCTTTAGAAAATGGCAGGTATATAATGACATCTGTTAATTTAGAGTACTTCACGTACTAGTAGTTAAAAAACAGGTGAAAAATTATTTAAAAACATTTTTAACTGCCACCACATAATACATTTTGACACTTACTTCTTGTTGTTCTGATACTTTTAGATTGTTAATATTGCACATCTTTAAAGCAAATTCGCAATTTAATTAAACGCATACAAACATTTGATATGGCATTTAAAAAATAAAACTGGGGAGTATCCTGGTTCTTTACTGACCAAAAAAAAACATGGAAACTTACCGATATAATTCTGATTTTTTGTTATTAACTAATTACATTGTGGTTTGACCCACAGCTTAAGCCACCCAGTTTCAATAAAAATTTGTGGCGAATGCTATTAGAAATTTGTAATTTTCCATTATTTATTGAGCCTAAATATTGACTGCTTTACAATTATCTAGATCCGTGTATGCTTTGTCAATGGCCTCTCGTTAGAATAAATTGAACTTGATAAAACAAATTTTCTGGATAGCAAACCTACTGGGTGTTTTGATACGAATCATTTATTAGATATTTGTTGTTTCAAAATTTTTAACATTTGTAATATTGTAATATTTGTGACACTTTTGCGGCGCATACATTTAAAAATGAAAGTAGTCAAGCTGCTTGACGTTTAAATGCAAGATTATAAAGCTTCGCCATCTGTAGGTATATGTGGAACGTTAAAAATGGCTCGATCTTAAAATTGTGACCGAAACTGCATTGCAGTTTCAATGTATGGGAAAAACGGCGTAGAATTGTTCCATGGGAAATACGAGTTTTAATCCATTCTGGAGATAATCATTCAAATATACTGGCAAAAAATCAGAGGCTTTGCTTTAAAACAGAATGAAGAATATGATCAAATTTGCTCTCAATAAATTGACTATGTATATAATTTTTGTGTTTTGACTAATATGTAATTTGCATTTTAAATTAAATCGGACGCTACAGTAAAATTGAAGTTCGCTTAAAGCAAGGTAGCTAATCAATATGCAAGTGTATGCATAATGTAATAATGTTATCTACTGGTTAAAATCCGGTTTTGTTTAAATATAACATTTATAAAACGGTAAACTGTTCACAACATTAAACCGTTTTGTATTCTACTAATTTTTAAGATGGGTAATTAATCTTTATCCCAATTATATTATTGTGAAAAACCTAAATCCGATTTAAAATAAAATCCTACATTTAGTTCACTTGTTGTTTCTATATTAAGTGCATATTAGGCACCCAACAATGTAAGTACTTATAAGTCCATAACTACTGAGAAATTCTCACGATTAAATTGCCATAAGAAGGGGAGAACTGATAAAGAGAACAAATAGTAGAAACCGACACCACATGTTTGATACAAATTAAAGTGAGGGGAACCACAGTTGAAAACCACATAAGTAACCACTCTCATTTACTTCTAGATTTTCGGCTAATTTAGAAATGCTTAGATCATAATGCTACAATTTATACACAAATTGAGCAGGAACGAAATCTATTTGTGGGAAACTGCTTTATTGCTCAATCAAATGAATGTTTAACTTTTCATGATGGGAAGAAATGTTTATCAATCTGTACGTCTGAATCAAACGTTAGATACCTACCTCAAATAAATACAACTCAAAGTGGTCTAAATATTCCTATAGGTAATGTAACGATTGTATATAATTTTATGTCGAAAAGAGCACCGGAACATGTAGGTGTGTGTATTATTTATGCACGTTGCAAGGTACAACCTTTGTACATGTGTGCCAACAGCAAACGTGAAATATTGGAAGGTATGGTCAAAGATGTTACAGACTAAATTTAATTATTTATAGTTTATAGTACAGAAGGTAGACTTCCCTAATTTATGTTGCGCTGATGGACTTCACATTAAAAACGTTTAATGCGGCATACATTTTTTCTCCTTGTGGTTGCCAATATTTCCATGTGCGAACGCGACATAAATTATACCAAATTACGCCGAGCTTTGATGGTAGGGAGACGCCAATAATTCTTTGTGTAATGCCGTGCCTACCACTAAATATACACAAAGATGATAACAAGGACATTTATAAGACACAGACACAGTCTAACATTTAAACAACACTGCCATAGTAACAATGGCTGATGCCAATCCAATTGTACAGTAGATATATCTGTGATTTTAATGAACCGTCTCGTCGAGTAACGAGTGATTGAAAAAAAGAACTAACCAATCGTAGTTTGCTTTTTTATCATTGCAATAATCAAAAATAAGAAAATAGACGAATCTTATATAATTTCGCAACGCAACGTTGATAAAAAAAGCAGAATGCCCTTCAATTGTGGAAACTCTACATTCAAAATGAATTTAAAATACAGTATGCTAATTAGTATCATTTCTATTTTAATTACTTAATTACCATACGGATGTTTTCATAATGCTTTCAAAGCAAAATCCGTTTACTTGTCCACTAAGTTAAGATGTAGGTAGGTTTTTACGTTTTGTGAAAATTCACCTTGTATACATGTTTTTTTTTAATTTGATCCGCACATGGTTTAGGTGGTTAATTTTTAGTTCAATGCGCTAAAATAAACAGTTGATTAATTTTAATGTCTTGTACCATGAGTAGGTATATATTTTTTCGGAAAGCAAAAAAAGCAGTTTTTGAATCGCCACTCTGCTGATAGATTCAGCCCTTCTTTCTATATATCTATATCTATATCTTTTGTGTGAAATCGTTTTATCATTAATATCTACGACTGATGTAAAGTATTACCACACCCAAAAATTTCAAAAAAGGTCAATTGTCAAGATGGTGATGGTTGCGTTCTAGGAATGTAATAAAAGGTTATTGCGGCCCTGCAAATAATAATAGCAGTCAAATGTGTATTTTAAAAGCGTTGATTGCATTGATTAAAAACTTGTGGATTAATTAAAAATAGAAATATGCGTTTTAACCTTTTTCATGATGGCGTCTCAAGTCATGTTGAATAACTATTTGATTTGATAGCTATTGCTTTCTTGTATAAATTTTTAAGTAACACTATAGATTGTCCTGTACTATATAGGTATATGTCATTCGCAATTCCACGCTTGTCGTCTAGACATATCGTCACTTTTTCGTTGCCAATCTGTAGAACTCAAATACTGCAAAATTCTCCTATATACGCTATGTGTAATCAATATAATAGCATAGCCCACGTTGTTGAGATATTTAATACCATCCTTAGTATATTATTAGATTCCGTTAACTAAAATAATAATTGTCAATTTTTTATTTTTTTTTAAATTTTCACTTATGTCATGCTCAAAGTTTTTTTTTCGGTTATTATTCGCACTACATGTATAATATCTACCTATTATTGTCCTAGTTTATGGAACTATTCTGTTTGGACAATAAACTATTATTATTATTATTATTATTTGTATTTTTTTGATTCGTTAACATTCAAAGTCAAATTACTTTTCAGACTAATAAAAAAAACTAACTACTTTTTGTACAGTTACCATTTTCCTCCCGAAATCGCTCATTTTATGTAGGTATAAATAGTGTGGCACAATATTCAGGTGGGTGGAGAAAAAATCATTTTTGCATTCAGATTATGTGCAATTGACGTTCTAACACCTTCTAGACACTCGGTAACAGAAAAAGGCACATACAAAGATTATATAAATTCTGAGATAGCGCATAAAGCAAATCAGTACTGAATTTTTTTTTTGGTAATAAGTTTGTATGTAGGTACGTTAGGTAGGTACGTATCTATTACAATAACAGATATTTATTATATAAGACGATAAAGGGATATTTTAACGAGTGAATTATCTCTCACAAGATGGGTCGTTTCCCTTTATAGTCGTGTATAATACAAAATTTTATTTTATAGCAGAAACCATATAAACCATTGTAAAGCTTCTGACAATTTTGAATTTAATTTGAACTTACAGGTAATAATGATTGTTTGAACTAAAAATGTATACCTACACGTGAGCTTAAATCTACGATAGGTAAACTATGAATGAACAAAACAAACCAACAAATAGTAGCCAAGACCTTTTTTTAGCTCAAATTCCAGAGCTATACGCTTTCGATGCAACGGAAGGACAGATATAGGCGGACAAGGAAAGTAGCTACAATAGCGCACACAAATTTCTTGGAAAAGTTGTTACAACATTACAATACTATATTCTTGAGACCCGTTCCAGAGAAAGATTTGCTCAGTTAGATGTGCGAGTGGAGCGAGAATCCAATTTCCTCAATCGTAACAAGTCTGATTCTTGTCTTTACAACAGAATAGGTAGCCTCTACTGCCAGGATTCTTACTTAAGAAAATGAGCACTCGCGCCCTCCAGCCCTTGATATATAATTAAGCAACGCGCATCATCTTTCATGTCATTCGTATTTTGACACTCATGTTCATCATGTAGGTTCTTGTGATTATATTTCGGGAGTATTTAACTCTCGAATTATAATTACTGTTGATCATTCAACTGCTAATCATCTTTCAATATCATAATTTTGTAAATAATTTTCGCAACGTAGACCTGCAGGCTTAATTGTACATTTGAACTTTTTATCTATAGTTCAGAACTTTTTTATAACATGACCGAACATTTCGGTTAAGTTCGTACGAGGGTTGTTCCGTTACTAATGCCTCCTATTTTTTGCACTGAAACTACAGCAGATACACAAGGCATAATAGAATAGCTAAATTGAGCAATGCTTCAGCGGTAGTATTTTTATACATAGTTATGCGCATGTTATGCACTTTTGCCCACAATGAACAAGAGCCTGCATATCGGGTCATCTAAAAGCACTACGTAGGGTAGTGTACGAATTAGCGCTCCATCTCTTCGAGACTCTGAAAGATGGACTACGCGGCGGATATTTTCAAGATCCCGATGCTGCTGTCACTGCTGTAAGAAAGTGGTTAGCCTCGTTAGGTTCTGATTTTTAACGGTACGGCATACAGGCTCTTGTTCACCGTTGTCAAACGTGTATAACAAATGGTGGTGACTGTGTGAAAAAATGGCACTTAGTTTCGGAACGACCCTCGTAGATCACAACGCAAGTTCAGAGTCAGGACCTTTGGTTTCACTGCATTATTAAGCCCGCATCTACATTTTTCCAAGGTGTATAATATTTTCTATACACGCTATATAACACACATTAAATAAAACGTATAAACGTGGTTACTGGCAACCGACGAAAAAGAATTTTCCCGCACAGAATCAGTAATAACTCTGGAAGGAACTGAAGTGACCACACGGTAAACTTTATTCAACGTGGAAGTGACTAATCCAGAAAATCTTTTGTCGTTCTGGTCTCTGGGCTATGCTATACGCCGTGTAAGAAAGAAACCACAACGAGCTTAAACTGGAGTACTAGTAGTGGTGCAGACAGACGGACAAAGTGCGGACAACAGCTGGAAAATGCGCAAAAAATAGATTTAAAAAAACACCTTAACATACCCATTCTATATACATTCTAGGAATATCAAAAAAATGTCGCGGAAATATTTCAGTGAAATTTATACAAACCAGTTGTTTCGGTAGCCAGATAATATTTCTATACAATCAGTAACGAAATTTAATTCTTTTTCTGTTTTCATTCGACTGGATACACAACGGTACAGTGCTATAACAAAAATTAAAACGTTTTTGTAAGACAAATATCGCACAAAATGTACTCATTTATTTCCACCGTATCCGAAACAAATAGAATCCAAAAATCAATTGTAATTGTATTATTATACCGTTGTTTAAATAACCAATAGTTTATTTCCATAGGATAAATATATAGTAGGTATAGCCAATAACGCAAAAAAAAACATCTCGGAGGCGTAATAAAGATATGACAAATACCATTGGTGTAGCACTCGGTGTAGCATAACTTCTGAATTATGAAAGAATTGATAATTGAAATTGGAATTAAATAAAAGGTGCCAAGCAAATGAGCAGTAGGTAGGTACCTATATATTATCATTCCTTAAAAAAAGTTTAATGGAATCCTTCAACCCTTCTCATAACCAAATCGGAAGGCTTTCTTTTCTGGAAATTTGTTTAATTACACAACTTCGCTATATTTATCTATACTTTTTAATTTTGCGTAGGCGGGTTATACGTATGTAGGAGTACCTTGTCACCGTAAAATTTCTTTTTGGAGTGTATCAACTTGGCAGCACGAAACAATAATTTCTTTTACAGAGAACAAGTTTGGAACTTAAAATTTCAAGGTATATTTTTTGACATTAAAGATATCCAGTTTACCTCACCTATCATTAAAATTTGATGCAAATTTAATTCAGTACCTATACCATCAGATGTGTGATATACATTAGGGTAGTCTACCGACAATATTAGGCATATTTTTCAATAACATTATTTGCTTTATTTTTTGCTCTTGCTTTGTAGTATTTTTATAATAACCATAATAAGTATATACTTGGTATATTTAATTTATTCATTGCGAATCGGTATTTACCACTATCCATTAAAACCCTGTGTGCGGCAGTAAAGCACTGTGGATCTGAATTAAATATAATTGTGAAAAATTAAGATTTCGTTATTAAAATCGTAGTAGGGGTTTGACTAGATAACATCTGAAATAAGAGTGGCGGCTTGAATTAGATACGATCTCAAAAAAGTAGATGAAAATGTCATAAAAAGTAATCCTTATATGTTACGGTAGATAGATCACAGACTTGCTCTGATAAGCCAAAGTTCACCGTAGCTATGTATGTGTGTTAGATAAAATCTGAAGTACATTAGCATTTTTTGTATCTTCGTGGGCAACGCACTTTATGTTAACTAGTTCTTTTCAAGCTGAAGCTCCAAATGTTTCAGAAGCGTATAGTCGCCACTGACGAACGTTATGCAATCGTTTTTATTTAGTGGTCCTGCGAGATTATTAATGAAATAAAATAGAGATCGTACATTTTTATGTAGGTACGTAAAAGTATAAACGAGAGAAAAATTGTGAAGAAAATTACAGGTGCTCATGCAAAACCTATAAAACACGCCATTTATCGCGGCAATAACACGAGTCCGGTGCGCTTGCAGATCCGGCACCGTAGTTCGACTGGTCACCACCCCGGCAGTAAATCTACCACCCTCAGTGTACTCCACACACATGGAGACCCTCACGTGGCCCTCAATTAGACTATTTGCTTTACATTCATTACGAAAGCTACGAGGATTTTACTAACTGTCGAATTTATTGCGAGATTTGTCGCAGAAAATACATTCATATAAGAGAAATATTATCTATATTTTGACAGTTTAGATCCGAGTATTTAATAGCGTTTAAAATATTATTTATGGTTTTTTTTTTGTTTTAATTGCACCTGTAAATGGCATCGAATTTATTTTTGGAGCCGTATTTGTGCCGGTGAGTATTTAATTTGTTTGCCGCAACCCGCAACCTTTCAAAACGTATATTTTTCCCTTTTCAAGTGACATCGACATTAAACCAGTTCGTGATTCCAGGTGATTAAAAAGGGGTTGAAGTTCCCTATATTACACTTTAGTTAAACTGACAAAATAGCATAATTTCAATTAATCACATACCTCATGTCTAACAACGGCCTAATTCTAGGCGTATTCCGGGTTCATTTTAATATTCAAATCACAAGAAGAACGACACTTGCACGTCAGTGAAAATAGCTCACAACTAAACTCGCAAACGTTATTATCAAAACTGGCAAGTTTGTGTTTAGCTGACCACTGGAAACTACATTTACCGCCGGTCAATTTCCTCAATCGTTAAAATTCATTTTTACGCATTTAATCCCGTCTCTGTTTTCGGCGGCAATCTAACCGTTAATGCGATAGAGATAGAACGCTTTATATTAGAAAATTTCAGTTGTATTAAAACATTCTTAATGTTCGTGTGGCCAATAAGTTGAACTCCCTAGGCCACGGATATTTATAATGGATCTTTTCAAACCACACCTCTATTAACCGAACCTCGCTGGGCGGACGCCTAATTTAAAAATAAGAATGTGGAACCATATTTTTAAATTATAAAACAGAACTTCCTTATACTTAAAATTGACGAAAATGAGAAAATTGACGGGATGGACAGTTATTTTAATTCCGTACAAAAGAGCACAACTTTTGTTAAAGCTTAACGAATTGCTAAAAGGAATATGATTACAGTAAACCTTGAGCTTGACCAAACACAAAAAATTCAGTAAAAAATACAACTGGCCATAAATTACGATCACTTCTGAATTGTATCCGAAGTGCCGACTCACAATTTAGAAGGTCGCTGGTGCAATTTAGGGTGAACTGAAATAGATCCCAACAGGATGGGAAGCCTAATTTTACAGAGATTATATAAACTTAGAGGTTTGCAATTATTGATATTGCTACAAATTATAATTGTTTGATGGGAAATTTATTATAAGTTGTTCTGATGAGAATAAGAGCGAAAGGTAGGTAGGTACACAATATAAGAAATAAAAGTATTCGCCACAATTAGTAACTAGTATAGTAAATTATGCTAAAAGCTTAAAAAAGAAAGCTCTATGGGCTCATAACAAACAAAGTTTTTAATTTTCACTTAGTTTACGCTTGGATAATTTAAAAGGAGAAAAAAAATAAAATTATAGCGTTCTAATATTATAATCTTAAATAATTTAGATGTCCAGTAAAATGAGTGTTCAGTACATCTTTTCATTGTTTAGCAATTCAAAAAAGTTTAAGTTAATATTGGACCTGCACTGTGCTTCGTTTTCAATTAATTTTTTATAAATATTAAATAATGCTTTTCAACATGTCAGTCTATCATTCCGCGGCCTGTAGAGACTTGAGAGATGTATGCTGCAATGACCTGGTATATAAGTCGAAAGATATATACTAGATAGAGCAAAATTTTCCAGTATAGTCACTCGATAAACGAAATGCATCAATTCTGCGGAGTTTCCGAAAATGGTTGATTGGGATCCAATGACGTCGCCTCTAATTTTTGAGGTATTTTTTGAACTAACGTAATGAAGCCCGTAACCATACATAGGTATATGTACCTATACACATACAGTACAATGTTAACTTCAATATTAAATCCCGATAGGCCCTTTTGAAGGCGCATCAGTCCATGCGATACCTAACTCTTGGGCTGAAGGTTCGAGAGGTTTAAAATATTACTCGAAGGGAGTGACATATTCAATTTGGAGTCAATAATTCAAATGTCAATCTTTTGAGATCAAGAATTAACCCAGTCCTTTGATGTTCCTCTGCATCAATTTTATTTTCCACCCTTTTGTAGATATATTATGTTGGGTCGCGAGTGAAAATGATAATGCATACCCTGATAGTGCATTTGACACGATTTACAAAAAAATGTGCCTGTATTCGACTTGCTTCAATCTGTCTGTTTGCCTGTCTTTATCCTTCCTTCCTTCATGCAAACATGTACTCCTCAGATGGCGGAGAAAGGTGTAGAGGTGAAAAATTCAATTGCTCAGATATTGATTTGGGGAGTTTTTTTCGTGTACAGCAGTTAGCTATAAAGGGTGGTGACTTGCGTAACGCATCATAGGGATTTCAATGTAAAATTCATAAAATGCGATTATTGGCACCCCCAATTATTTTAGAGCAAAAATATTTTTACGCCATTCAACTGTATTAGTTTTCAATTTTTTTCATATAAAGACGGAAAATTGGAAAAATAAAACTCGCATCTTTTTCAATAAGCTGCGATCGTCTAAACGAGACACATCTACTGACGAAGCGACGGGAAAACTTAATTGTGAATATCTCCAAATGCTGGAGGAAGGTACCTACAAAGGGAAAATGCAATATTTCTGGGAATTTCTCTAAGGGCTTGCTTCTTTTTGCATTATAAGGCGTAGAATGTTTATATCAGGCGGCCTTTAAATGTGTATGTGTAAAGAGCCCCATCCCCATTAATCATCTGTCAAGAAGGAAACCTCGATAAATATAGCACGCTACTACCGTATAACCAAAAAAATTACTAGGCTATTTCGTTAAAAAAATCTGCACAAAAGTGGTGCACACTTTACACATGTTTTTTATTGAGATGTAAATTGTATGCAGAACACTTTGTCTACCTATACGGATCAAGATCTTTCTATAAGTTGACATCGACGAAGTTGAAAAATAAAATAATGTTAAATTCGTTGTGGATTTGCAATTCTTATTCCAGTGTTTCCTGAAGAGCCGTGTTACAATTTCATCTAGTTTTTGTGTAATTTATAGAATTAAAAATACCTAAAAATAAACACGATAATCTGTTTTTTTTTGGGTTTTTTCATGTGTTTGTATTCTTTGCATTAGTATTAGAGTTCTTACTTGCTTTTAAAGCATTTGCGCATATACAGGATATTAAAAAAAGTCAGTTACCTTCGTATAGTTTACTCCTGAAAAGAAAAGAATTATGTGTCTTAATATAAATATTCGAATGAATAAGAGCTTCCTGTGTTGGTTTGTTTTTTATAATGTAATTTTTGAAAACTATACAAAACTTACTCTGAAACACCTAATTGCCTTCTTTTCATAAGTACTACCTATACGTGGATAAAATATTCGACCTTTTCTTTCACCATATACATATACGAACATTAGGTATGTTCATCATAACTGAGTTGTTGCAACCAAAAAAATAATCATATAACCTCAAACAGTTTAAAGGTATCAAAATGAATATTGATGAAGTACCTATAATGTTTAAATCGTTTAAACGCAAACAATAGATATTAGAACCTGTCACTCAAAAAGGATCATAGTTCAGATGGTTTACTAATTATCCGTTATAATACGAGTATAAGCTAAAATGAATCTTGCCGGCGGAACGTAACACGGAGAGAAAAATTTATGGCGCAAGAATATTATTTTATATTTTCTTTATAAAAATTAAAAAAATCAATCAAAAATATATTCCTTCAAATGTAAAGAATAGATATCCTTCAGGATACCGATTTAATCGGCATCCCTGCATTGAAATGATGCTCTATAATATTGTCCTTCCGTATGACGTCGAAAACACATTTATTTTTACTCCTAAAAACAGTTGATACCCTCTATGTAACCTTTTATCAACGATAAGCACAGATTACCAATACAACAATGCCATTATAGCATCCCATTAACTTAAAAAAACAAACTTACTCCCTATGGGAGGATGATTCAAAGATGTACCTATGTAAGTTAATTTCTAATTATATAGTATCAAGTGCGGCCAAGGAATGTATATAAACTTTCGTAATTAATAAGAATATGTAATTAATGTAGAAGGATGTGTCGTTACATTATCAAAACAAAATGAACATCCAGATAATAAGTAGGTATAATTTACACTAACTTGCAATTTTTAATCCATAATTAAGTCAAAGCCTAGATCCAAATTACACTTACAACAAGATTTGGTACAAAGTGAATAACAGTGTATAAAACTTTTGGTGCACTTTACTCATTTTGATAGTATAAATCCGAGTATAAATCTTATTAGCACCATAGGTATATAATTAAATATGGAAATCATTACATTAGAACTCAAGATTAAGACAATAAACTTAATTAGTTCTGACAAATTATGAATGAAGTTTACGCTTGATGCTGATAGAAAGTCTACACTTCACCATGTCGATTTGAATTATTTTACATTTTGGTGCACGCCCAATTTCTTTTTTATGCATTTTAACAACAAATTTAGCATTTATCGTGTTATCTTGTGGTAAGTCCACGGTTCTGATTTTCACGTCTAAAACGTGCAGGATATACATATGTGATTCTTTCACGTGTCGGTGGAATTATATCGTGATAACTATTTAAAAAAAAAGCGTTTGGGTTAGATGCAAGGTGTCCCAACGAAAGTTTGTAGAATTACCACGACTAACTCCTGAAGTCTTGAGAAATGCATGATTTGAATGTGAATCAAGAGTCTTGAGAAATGCATGATTTGAATGTGAATCAAGATTGTACATTTTTGACGTTTGACTGGGTTTCTTTAGGGCTCTGTACCTATGACTCCGTTAATTTCTCAGTCTTCCAAAATCAACAATACGTACTGGACTTGATGCTACATGAGAATGATTTAAATTTTGATCGCCCTTCCAAAGGGTGGTTCAAAACTAATGGTCAATTTTACGCAATTTCAAACCTGAAAAAGTTGATTCTTTCCAAATAAAACCTGCTTTATTTTATGGCACCTTCAAATGCCAAAAACAATTCTACATCGCCCACTTTCTCTAAGCTCTATGTAAACAAAGACTTAGTTGTATAATGAATTTTGCAAGAGATTTACAGCTAAGGTTCAGATCGAGGTTCAAATTTTTGGACCGGGGGTCGTTGGAGGCGGCAACTAAGACTTTGGCGTGGTATCTCATACACCTCCTATGAATTGATGACATTCCAAAATTTCAAGTCGATGTCTTTTAAAATAGCAGATATAATATTCCATTTAAAGTTTTTGCGCGGACACTTGGTAGGTATTTTCCCTGTATGAAAAAGATGATTTTAGCTGCTTGCGCGAGTATGAGCTACCATTTATGATTTTGTGTGAACTTGTACTATGATAATGATTGTGTAATCTTTGGAACGTGAACCCGATTTGTCATTTATTGCTTCCATTTAACAAAAAAATCAGTAAGAAAGGTGTGAGTTTTTAATTGATAGTTATACTATTACATTATGCAGTATATTGACTATAAAGCAAAAATTGATGCTAAGGGAGATTTTTTTTCGATTTCTAATTCATTATAAAGTTAGAATAACGCTCTAAGACAAAATTATAAGTCCTAAAAATGAAACCTTTATAGCAAACGCCCAAAATATCCGTCGTTACTATTTTACAAAGACCTAGTGACTAGTCGATTATGAAACCCTTAAAGGTATTTTGAACAACGTTGGAGGGATTGCACATCCCTTCATTTAGCGCTTATGATTTTGCAATACATTTTCGAAATTAAAAATGGTTTCGCGCTAACGCGAGTAACTTTATCGCATTTTCCATGCATTGATCAGTGTTTTCTAAAAAGGCCATAGCTATGTGCGCTGTCTTTTTTTACTAGAAACACAAACAATAAGATTGGGCAGTCTGCGCATGCGCACATTTGGCTTTTACAATATGCGATATGTTCGCTTTTACTCGAGGCATTGTTAAAATTTCAAAGAAATATTTCCATAAATAATAAGATAGATAACATTGTGCAGTCTGCGTGTGCGCACATTAATCATCAAAATTTTTTTGGTTCAGGTGCCAGAGCTATAATCTGTCGACTGCAACTAAAAATGCGCTAAAAATATATGCACGATGTTTTATTAAAAATAATTAGGAGGTGCAATATCCGGTTAAACCGGAAGTATTAAAAAACCGACATTATAAGCAATAAATTCGTTGTTACAGTATACACATACCAAATCTCTGAGAAAAAAAAATGTGACCAGAAAACATAGGTATAGGTACAGAAGATAGTTTGCAGAATTCTGAGTTTATTTCAAATTTAATCCCGTTTCGCTATTTTAGCGCATTTGTCAATTTATGTTGGAAGGCGCTATTATGGCCACTATTTGACACTTTCTTCGTCCGTCCGAGGCCTTAACTACTCTTACAGTTTTCAAGAAAATTAGTTCATTCTTTTTGCATTTGGTAGCTTATAACTCTGGCACCTCAACTAAGAAAAATCTTGACGCATAATGTGCGCAATATCATCTTACTTAGATAAGTATGTATAGTTTTACTGTAAATGTAATGTTAGTAAAGGTTTTTTCATTCATTTCTTAATAATAGAGATTTTTTTTTGAAATTTTAACCAAAGATTCTTCTAGTAAAGGCAAAGATTTCGCATACTTTAACTATCAGGCGTGTGCATGTGCAATAAGAATATTTATGCCATAACTTTGTACCCGCATAAATAGTCCGTTGCACCACCTTTTGGTGAAGTACTGATCAATTCATGGAAAATGCGCTAAAATTACTCCCCTTAAGGTGAAAACCTTTTTTTTCATTTTTTCATTTCCTTTTAGGCTATCACCATGAAACCCGTTAATTTCTCATTGTGTGCATTATTTATTAATACACTTTTTTAACATACATCTTTGGTGTCCACAAACAACCCCGATTATCATTTGTTTTTAAGTTATTATGGCGCTGGATTTTATTTTTTCATAGGTGAAAATATTCATATGGTACCTATAATTGTTTCTTAGGGTTATTTGTTGACCTTAAAACATTTGTCTTAAAAAAGCGTCTTAATGATGTACGAGTTCAAACAATAAAACGGGTTTCAGCGTGTTTTCCAAAAATGAAATCGGTAAATTTTTGTTTGTCTCAAATACCTATTATATACAAAATATAATACCTATAGGTAGGTACCTATACAAAAAGAGAGATTCAATTTAACATGATATGTGAAATATGCTCAGAATTCTACAAACTTTGCTAATTAGACATACCTCTACTATGTATTACTTTGAAACTCACTTGAAAAGTTCACCATTGCTGTGAAAATAGTAGGAATTAATAAGTAAATTATCTTTCACATATTTTTGAATTTTTTTTTCACACTATAAAATTTACGGTAGAATTAAAGAATGCAACCAAAACAATGACCTTATATGATTTTAATTATACCAGGTATCCAAGATAAAACTGAACAGCACGAGGATTTCGAATATCGTAGAAGATAGAAAGTTAATGTATCATAATTTTGCGGAAACTATAAAAGTTTTTTATTTCTTCGATTCTCTTGAAGTATCTTAACAAAAATAATAACGAAATCACGATCTTCGTATTTTTTCGAATAATTATCTTGGGAATAGATAATTTTCTAATTGTCTAAACGGGATTTGTAAATTTTACAGTTTCCGAAATCCCCATGTTGTTTTCAGCTTGCACACATGGTATAGTACAATCGTACAATACCTAAGTTAATGTACCTACAGGGTTATTCCGCATATTTCGACAGCGCGTAGATCAATCCAATTTTTGAAAAACATACAGGGCGCTTCATTAAAAATTTTCCAAATTTGTAGTTTTTCCTAACTTTGCAATATTCACTTGTTTTTATACTGTACATTTTCTGGCGATTATGATAAACCCCATAAGTTTTGTATGTAAAGATTTTTTTCTATTTCTTATCATAAACGCGTACGTGCTGCTTTTTAAATAGAGGCGACCCCGTGCCACTTTTTTTTGTTAAACCTTTAATGCAGTCAATCTAGCTACGGTTTGTTTCATATCTTACTACCCAAGTTAGATAGAGAAAAGGTAAAAACTCCCAAGTTTAGATATTTTTACGTAGAATCCCGTAGCGTGGTCAAAAAAATTGATCTCGGGAGCTGAGATTTCACCCAAAGTTGGTATTTTTTAAATACAACACCCTGTATATTTTTACGTCAATTTTTTGCATTCTTTTCCTGATTACATTGGTGTATCACAATGTATATTTTTTATATAGGTAATTAGACACCGTGTCCACGATAAGGATGTCAATAATGGGGATCT